>NW_016690202.1:1039658-1107545 GCF_001604755.1 Lepidothrix coronata | reverse complement strand
GATTCTATGAGCCACCTTATGGCTCTTCTTAAGGAAGGCTTAGGAGGTAAGTAGGGAAGTAAGCTTTGCATTGCCTTTAGGCCCAATTTATCTCTGTGGCTTTGTGGGTTCCAGAGCAAAGATGAAAAAAAAGGCAATCTGCATCTTCCCTCCCCCATGTCAGGAACTTTTTCCTCTTGGTTGCCTAAGTGGAATTCCTATTACTGTAAATGAAAAGTAAATAGGTGCATTGAGGATGGATATATGACTTGACTTGAAAAAGTGGAGCTTCAATTTGTGTTTCGGAAAAAGCAAAAAGTCTTTTAAACCTGTCTTTGAAACTTGTAGCCTTTGAAACCTACAGTTTTTCTTCTGAAAATGAGGCAAGATCAAACCCATAAGTGTTGAGATAAATATGGAAGTATGTGGTTTAGAGCTGATATTTCACTTGCATTAAGACTTCTATATCTTAAA
Organism: Lepidothrix coronata; assembly: GCF_001604755.1. NCBI lineage: Eukaryota > Metazoa > Chordata > Aves > Passeriformes > Pipridae > Lepidothrix > Lepidothrix coronata. The sequence goes on along the minus strand of NW_016690202.1, from coordinate 1,107,092 downwards.
TGCCCACAAATCCTGATTTTTAATCATCCATATAATTCCATCAAAACAGTGAGTCTCATGATGCATATTAGGAACAAAACATGAAAGGTGAATTAAGCAGCAGGGATTCTATTTTATTTCCCCTACCCCATTACTTGGAATTTGAACAAGTTACAGACTCTTCTGTAAAGTGCAATCTGTAATGTCTGCAGCTTCTCTGTATTCTGTATGCTTAAAATCTTATTGACTTATGTAAAGTAAGCAGGTCAAACATTTTAATGTTTGAAGTTTTCTGTCAGATTCCATATGAAAAATTAGTCATATATTTATAACTTCCTTACCAAATGTGACTGGAATTATGAAAGTTTCTTGTAAACAAAATGTCCATTAATCATATTTTGATTCTTGATTCTTATTCAGGATATTAACCTCCAGTAAATTAAGCCGGAGTTTGTACTTCAGAGGATACACAAGAGTGAAAAGGCAATTGCTAGTATTCCATTGTTTTTATTGAAAATGTTGATTAGAAGGTCAAATAGCCCCTTCCAGACAGCAGATAAACATTCTGTTTTGTAAAATCCCTTAAAGAAGGCTATGCTTGAGCACAAAATCCCCTTCAGTCTGTAACATACTCCACGAATAAAACTCAGCATAGAAATGAAAACTGAGAAAATTACAGTGACATTTATGTACTGAGTAAATTCTCCTAAACATGGACTTAAACTTCTGGTTTTGTACGTTGTGAACTGGTTCCCTTCTGTCATATTGCATTGTGCCTCATGGTCTGTTTGTGAACATGATGCTTCCTTGTGCATTCTTTGTGAGTAAGCTCAAGGAATAAGCAGCTGCAGAGCAAGAACAGAACATGGCTCTCACAGATCTAGCACTAACAAATGTATAATGCTACAAACAAAATCCTCCTCCCGTAGAGTTGATCAGCACCAGTGCAAGAGACTCCTCTGTAGTTAAATCAGAAGTGAGATATGATAAGTTATAATTACCTAATAAATATTTTTTTCAGATAAGGAAATCTTTCAAGAAGACATTTCAAATGTTTTGATAAACTCAATTAAAGTACATAATAAATGGCTGCAAATTATTGATAGTGTTCCCCTTACGCTTTATGTTGATGAAGGACTTTTGCATAATAAACAGTACAGCAACATCAGTGCTGCTCTAGATCCATGTATTAGCCTCTGTAGGATCTGTGCTGTCTCCATCCTTTAAGTTGGGGACAAGTTCTGGACTAAAACTTCTTTCTAGGGAGCTTGTGGCACTGTAAGTCCTTCCTTGTTTTGTCCCATGTCCTTGCCTCCTGCTCTCCCCCTTCCAGCCTCCCTCTTTCTCCTGGTTCCACAGCACTCTGCACTTGATGCTCTGTTTTTTTCACTCCCCTGTGCAGCTCCTGGCCAGCCCTTTGACACCACCATGTCCTCCTGTTACCTCCACTGCAGGGGCAAGGATAGTGGGGGTGAAGCCGAGGCGTTTCTTGTTTTGTAGAGATATATTTAGAAGAGCAGTGGGGTGAGGAGAAGGAATAGCACCATGCTGGGACACAGTGGATGTGGTGAGCACCCTTCTGCCTGGTGACGGGCAGAGGAAGAAATGAACAACTGAAGGATTGGGTCAACACTGCTACATGGATAAGCTAAGAAGCAGGGTGTGTTATAGGGTATATACCATGTGGGGAGGACAGTTGGAGGGCATATAAATATAGGCCAGCCAAAGGTATTTGAAAATCTCACTGTGCCTGTGCTGGAGAGCAGCCCACAGCTGTGCTCTGTGCAGTGGCACAGCTGCTCCAGCAGACGCTGCACAGCACGCTCGGCAGTCCCAGCCCTGCAGCATGCTGTGTCTTGCCTCACATACAATGAGCCCCCTGGGGGCTGTTCTCTGTGGTGCTCATTAGCTGTATGCACCAATCCTGATGTGACACAATATTAATCAACACTACTTTGCTCACTTAACATAAAATTTCCCTTCTATTGTTGCCCTACTTTTTATGATGTAAATAATACCAGACAGCTCCAACTTTTCCAATTGCATGTGAATAGCAAGCTGCGAGGAGACCAACCATGGCTTCCTGAGTTTCTGATGTGACAGGTTCATCCACAGGGCTGAGGCACAAAGGGAGGTACAGGACAGAGGGCTGTGCAGCAGGTTGGGAAGCCCACCATGTGCTGGTATTTCTCACTAGCTCCCTTTTACCTGTGCTGGTGTTTCTCACTAGCTCTTCCCTTTTATCTGTGCTTTCTTAACATCAGCATTGCAGAAGCTAGACTTTTTGAAGTAGAGGACAAACAATGGGATGATGACATCCTGAGGGCACACACAATGCTGAAAATTGTGGTAGTTGAAAGAAGAAGGTTGGGGGTTTTTAAAATTGACTTTGGTTACATTATTTGGTTTGGGGGTTTGATAAGACAAACAAGCTTCATCAGTGATGTCAATCTAGTCAGTTTGAGCACTGCCAATGCTCCTAAGCTCCTTAAATGAAATAGAGGAGCAGATAACTCACTTTGCTAGTCACAGTCTTCTAGAAACCCAGTTTGCTCCAGTCTGCAATCTGCATGACCCCTTTTAGTGCCATTCTTCAGTTAGGAAAAGTAGTGTGTTTAAATTCCTACCAAGACCAAGTCTACACACCAGAGCATTCTCATTTGTTTTGATTTAGCATATGCATGAGAGAGAATCTGTTCTAATATACACAGAACCCCCTAACAGTTGAGACTCAACACCTGATCTGCTGAACAGGCAGAGAAACTTGCAAGAAGATTTTGCAAAGACAATGGCTGTATTATTGGCAGAAGACACATAAAGGTGTGGTCACATAGAAACATAGAGGAACATAGAAAAAGAAGTAAAAGAAGTTTTAAAATATAATGATGGCTACATTGTTGGAAGTGCCAGCCTCAAAGTTAAGTGTCCTGCACTCAGCGGGACCGGATGAATAAGGCTGCATTATCTTCATGCTTCTAGAGCTCTCCTACATCCCTCACCAGGCTGGTGCTTCCCAAATGGGCTGCTCACATCAGTGCTGGACTTGCTGTCCCTCCTGAACGGACAGAGCTCTTACTGGCTCTCAAAGAACACCCAAATCACTTCTGGGGCCACCTTCATGTGACTGGTAGTAAGCACAGATGCTTATTAACAGTTGGGATTGATGATCTTAAAGGTCTTTTCCAACTTAAATCATTCTGTGATGCTATGAATTCAAAGCGATTAAACACATTTCAATTTCCAGGACTCCTCCAAGGGCAGACTCCAGCCACGGTCCCCAACAGGTGTTGATTTTGGGGGCCATCGACAGGGTCTCCGGCTGTGTCCAAGCTCCGCCACCCCCACCGATGCCGGTTGTTCCCGGCTCGGCCCCCGACGGCGCGCTACCGCATGGTCCATCCCAGCTCTCGGTCATCCCCGCCGCGGCCCCCGCCCGCCTCCCGGGGTAGCCCCGGCCAATGGTCCTTCGCCTGGCGCCGTCCGTGCCCGGCCCCGGGTCCGCCCCGTTAAACGGCGGCCCCGGCGCGGAGCAGCGCGCCCTCCTCGCCGCCCTGCCCGGCCCGCGGCCGCCATGGGGTGCGAGCGCGGCGCCGCGCTGCTGCTGCTGCTGCTGCCGCTCGCCCTGCAGCTCTGCTCAAGCCGCGCCGCTGCGCCCGCCCCGCGAGGTAAGGGGTCCGTTCCCCCGGCTGCGGCGAGATCTCCTTTCCCCTCTTCCATTCGAGAATGCTTGCAGCGTCCCGTCCTCTGCCCTCTGACGGGAGCCCTGGCTGGTAGGGAAGGGGAACACCTCTACAGGTGCGAGAGAAGCCGGAGCCGTCGGGGCGCGGGGCGCGCTCTAGGAGTCGTCCCGGCGTCGCCCCGCCGTGCTGTGTCCCGCGCGACTGGCGGTGGTGACTGGAGGAGGTCGCGTTGCAGCCGCTCCCCTGTAGTCAGCAAAAAAGTGTTTTTCTAGGGGTGCTGGTAGGCGTGTGGAGCGTCTGAAGAGCGCTTTTTCCGTTGCAGGTTCTCATGAATGAGAAGTGAATTGCTAAGCCGTGAAAACTCGCCGGGAAAACTCCACTACTTAGTAAAGTGCATAGAAAAAGTGATACTTCTAAACCCAGCATTGCTGTGGCAATATTATGCACACAGTAGGTCAGGAGCCGCTGTATTCTAGAGCTTGAGTAAAATGGGTAGTATCGCTCTCCAATTGTGCAGCCTGTGACTGGAACCAGCTCGGCTACTGAGAACAGCGGGTAGTGTAACTTAGTGCCACTCCCGGAGCCTTAAGCTGCTCCTGGTTCTCTCTGCGTTTTTAACACTTTCGTTTGCCTTACCAAACGATGTTTGAGACTTTAATCGTTTGTTCCTTACTTACGCAGATCTAAAAGACAGCCAGTCAAATTCAGCTGCATTTCCAAAAAGCCTGTTAAAGTCCTTTATGATGTAAAAAACATTTCAGAAAATTGTTGCATTGAGAAGTTGGATATTGCCATATTAAAAAAAAAAAAAGGCAGTTTTTTAACTTGTTAGAGGCAGTAGCCAATGAAAAACCCCACTCAGCATGTGATGTTTTCAACTTCTTGAAGCTGGTCAGAAACTATTGCGGGGTGTGTGTGTGTGTGTGTGTGTGTTAGGTTTTCACTCCAGGTGTCTAAGCCGTCATTAATTACCTTGAAAAGTGCTGAACAGCAGTGAAGCAGTGTTTATGTCTGCAGTTATTATGCTAGCTGTGACTGGAGAACTAACTTGGATGTTCTCAAAAAGCTGGTGTGACGTGGCAACACAGTTAAGGGAAAGAAGGGGTGTTTTAGTTTGAGCTCCATCCTCTCCTGTGCCACTAAATTCAGTCCTCCATGCTTCGTCCTCCTAGGGCTTCTCATCATGTCTTTTAGTTTTCACCTAAAGAGCTAGCCTTGATGTTTTGGGGCAGATCTCCAAAGAGTGTTTTGCTACTGTCTCATGGTGTAGGTCATGTCTTGTTAGCATTTTCATAGGAAGGTGAGGAGCCCCCTTCTAAAAACCACAGAAAGAAGGTGGGGGAGAGAATTCCTGGTCTGTCTCACAAGTGGCCTCAGTTTAGCCTGGTGAGAATGCAAGCTTGTACTCAGAGGCGTGGTGCGGCATCACTCTCACCGCATGAATTGAAACCAGCTGCTTATGTCTTTCAGCTTCAGCAGTCCTTTTCTATCTATTTGCTCTCAAGTCTGCCTTTCCAGGGAGACGAAGGAAGAGATTCTACAAAAAATGAAATCTGAAATCCACGTGGATCTTTTTTACCCGTTCTTTCCAAACAAGCAATTGTCTCCCTAACGCCTAAGAGTTGTCTCTCTGCCAGTTCTCTAAGGATGTAAAATAAATTTTCATAATGCCATTGCTCTTCCACTAGCCACATTTGCTAGCATGTGTGTAAGCTATGCTTAGATGGATCTGGTTACATACTGCATCTACATACCGTAGATTGTGAAGGTATCCCAAGAAAGGGTTTGATAACATGGCTGAGGAAATGTACTTTGTAGAATGCAACTACCAAACCAGTTCGAGTATTCATTTAAATATGCAAATTTCAAAAATTTCAATAAATATTTTCCATAACATTAGACAGATGTTTCCCAATATTTAGTCATTACTTTTATAACATTTTTAAGTGCTTAACCCTTGTATACATTAATTAGTATCACAAGAATTTATATTAATTCAGCCAATAGACGTAGAAGAACTGGACATAATGTATAGCTATATTCCATGCTCTCAAAGGTTTAAGTATTGTATTTCATTGCTCTGGCAGAAAAACACAGCTGTATTTTTTGAATGGCTATGACTTGTAAAATGCTGTTGTAAAAAGCATTTTTATGGCATTTTACTGCAGGGGCTTGGATGAATTAAGTCTTATACAGGTAGAGGCTGTGATCTGAAAAAAATCTCTCTTCAAAAAAAGATGCATTTCAGTCTCTTGAGTGGGTGGGCGCTTGGTTTGCTCTCCCTGCAGTAAATGTGATGAAGTATCCAGCCTTTTGCATCTGCTGTCTGGGTTACTGGAGCAGTAGTTGTCCTGGGATGCTGTAAATGTGAACTGAATGAAAGAGAAGTCTTTTGACGAGGTCCATCCTCTAAGATGTGTTTCTTACTTGTTTGACAACAGTATTACTAGTGCATGCAAATCAAGTGCCTTACATTTTTTGTGTTGTGTTCTGAAAACTCATGAGAGTCACGAGATCCTTGGACTCACAAGTATAGACTTCAGTGGTGGTTTGTATTTCAATGGCTTCATGAGATAAAGGGAAAAATCTCCATTTTTGTCTTTTTGGGAATAACATTAGTGTCTAGATGAATGGATGCTCCAGAATGAGCAATGGAAGCCTCACAAACCCATGCTCTAAGTGAACAGGGTTTCCCACAGGTCTGTGGGTAGGTCTGTGTGCCCATGGGATTGTCCTCCAAGTGCTCTTCAGTCTTTTCCTGCTTGTATTGTGTGGAAACTCTGGATCAGTAGGATGGCCTCATCACTTCAGTAGATGATGACAGCTTTGAGGTCATGCTGTGTAGACAAGACTCACCTGCACTGGTCCACTATTTTTTTCAGCCTAGGAAACTAAACTTAGTAGTACAACCACAAACTTGACTCAAGGTAAGGCACAATGTGCTGTCGTGTGCCTTTGCCATCTCCCTGGTGTTGTGGCTCTTCTCTGGTAGCAGCTCTATGGTATTGTGCTGGTGTGGGAGAAAAATATGGCCCAGTCATGACAGGCGTATGGAGTGGCAGTGGCATACAATGGCTAAGTATGCCCTTATATTTAAATGACACTTGTGCATATTCATTTACCAGACTTTGCAAGAATATAACGTATATACTACTTTAATTGCAGTGGGTTGAAACAGGAGGTAATCAAGAAATGTAATGGAATAGTTTAATGAGTTTGGAAACATCATGGATTTAGGAACATTGAGGAAAACCCTGGTTTGTTGTTTCAGTGTCATAAGGGACATTTCTGTCATATGTAAAAGTATAACCACAGACTCTTTGCTGATGCATTGAGGAAAAACTGAAATAAAAATTTGAAACAGCTTTCACTATGCCTTCAGAGTAATTTTTTTTTTGTCAGGCCTGTATTTCTTTGTTTTCTATGCTAGAGGAGAAAGATGAGTCTTATTTATATAATATATCTTCTGAAGAGTCAGTGAAATGAGAAAGAGGTTGTGAACATAATAATGCTTATCTGGCTTTTTAGCATTTTAAATGGTGTCCTGTAAATACCATTAAAGGATAAGTACTCCGTAAATCTGTCTGAAAATTTTAATGCTGAATCCTTTGTCTAATTGATACATGAATACAAACATCTGGATTTATGAAAGCAGAAATAGGTTAAAAAGTTTCTGTTGAAGTGCATCCTCAGAAGAGAAGAATTTTAGAGATCTACCTGAAAATATTTAAGCATCTCAATTTGAAGACTAGATATTTCTATGTTAGTAAGTTATCAGTAATTCCTTTGGAAAATAAAAGTTGCTAAAATAGTACCAGTCGCAACAAATTCTAGATGATATTTTGGTAGAATCGTAGGGTAGTTTTAGCTGGCAGGGACCTTTAAAGGCCATCTAGTCCAAACTCACTGCCATGTGCAGAGAGCAACCAGGTTGCTTAAGATATCCCTTCCAGAGCCAGGAATTGAACTACATAATCTTTAGACTTGATCATCCTATTAATAATTTTTTGGTTTATACTAATTTAGGTAGGTCAAAGCATCCGTATGAAAATAGCAAAGAGTGTTTGGTCTCCAGTGAGTGGCTTCAGACCACATTCTTCTTTGTTCATTATTATATTTAAATTGCTGTTCAAATTTGCTTCTTTTTTTTTTTTTTTTCCCAGTTTTTGATCTTCTTCCATATTCCAACAAAAGAGTGGTGCCAAACTTCTTGCAACAAGCATTTGGGGATCCTACACTGAATGAAGTGTACTTGCTCTCAACCTTCAAACTGCAGCCAAAGAGCACAGCCACCGTTTTTGGCCTGTATTCATCAGCTGACAACAGCAAGCATTTTGAATTTACGGTAATGGGACGGATGAGTAAAGGTGAGTTGTTTGGAATATGTGTGGTAAAACTAGTGTTGGATCCATAGTTACTGGTGTGTCACAGATGGATGTTGACAAATGTGCGATTAACCTTTGTGCTTGAGTCATTCCTGTTGCATGCTATCACCTTTCACATCCCTTCTTACTCCTGTTCTCATTTCTTTCCTTCTCCTTGGTGCTGCTCTCTCCTGGCCAGGGGAAGCTTACTGGACATTCAGCTGGTATTTCCACTTGACTGTGGTACTTGCTCTGAGCAATGCTAAGAAAGAAGGAAAAAACATGGAGTATGGAGAAAGGAGTCAATTTTGGTTGTTTTTTTTTTTTTCCTTTTCTTTTTTTCCTTTTTCCCCTTGGGCCAGTCACTGGTTCTTATTATGCAGGAATTCGAGGGACACACACACATGCTGCCTCATGCATATGAAAGGCAGGTTCTTGTTCTGCTGACCCTGGAGGTTAGATGTGACTATGAAAGACAAACATTCCCAGCACTTACGGGATCTTTTGGGTGAATTAAAGTGTTTGTTCTCTATTGGAATCCGTTAATCGGGAGTCAAAGTCAAAACTTCAGCTGATTTTTAGAAATAGAGAGCTTTCACTAAACCAGATCTAGGATATACTCCAGTTTTAAGGTTCAGCAAAAAATTGTTGAATTATGTACATTATTGTTGCTCCACTGGCTTCACCACTGCTATGATAATATGCTACTGCAAGTGTTGTAATTGGGCAACTGAGTCCAATATACTGTGAAACTACTGAGAAATTTCACTATATGCATAGAGAAATTATTCAATATGCTAAAGAAAAGTACACCTTTTGGTTGGCAATTGTAAGGGAAGGAGTTAGATAAAACATTGGTAGTTTTATCAAAATCCTTCTGAGATCAGGGAATAAGAGCTGTGTGTGGGTTGACAGTGGGTAATACATGGCCACACAGCATTATCAGTAAGTGTCATGCAATTCCTAACACTGACTGACTTATTTGCTGAATAAATGGTAGATAGCACATACTCCCTCTCTCCCTCTCTCACACACAATTATGTGTGTAAATGTTGTACAAATATATAGGAATGCATAGGAATGTGTCTCTAAACGTAAGAATTTGAACATATCAAACTCTTCTTTTGATTTTCAAAAATACCTGCATGTTTGATGGTTATTGATACACTTTAACACACTTAAGAAGCTTTCTGATGGAAGGTAATGTGGCTTCTTTTGGTTTTGTTTTTGGTATATTGGTTTTTGAGAAGCTTCTCTGACAGGACAAACAGTGGCATATAGAAAGGCAGCGTGAAGCAACTTGTCCTGTCAGTGACTGGTGTTGAGTAGATGTAACATATCTGATGTAAAGGACTGACCAAACAGAGGAAAGCTTTTTACAGCAGGACTGTTTCATGGATCTCTTTGCCTCCTTATTACCTTAGAGCACCTTGTGCAAAGCATATGGCAGTGTTTTCACTTGTGATTTCTCCAAAAGTGTCAAGGATTCCATATGGCTACTTCGTACAATAAGTTAAAACGCATCCAGGAGATTGTTGTGTGAGCTGAAAATATGGAGTGTGGGAGCTGTTTATGATCCTCTCAAGACTGGTCATCATCACTTAAATGATGAGCCAATGTTGGCGTCTCAGCAAAACGCATGGTCCAATTACCTACAGTTTTGGAAGAATGCATAAGTGCATTACTTCTTCTGCATGGTATTTCCAGTTATGCATCCAGATGTGATCTAAGGAGCTCAAAGCATGCCTTAGTTATCCTTTACAATGTTCTGGTTTTGTCGTTGTATACCTGATAGTAACATCTTTACAATGCCTAAATGTTTTTAAAAGCACAGGTATAAATTACTGAGTAGTGGCTCAACTTGTTTTGGCTAGACCAATATGCTTTCCAGAGGCAAATAGCCTCTGGAAAATCCATGAATTTCTTATCTTTTTTGAATTATTTCTGTATGGAGAAAACAGCAGTTAATGCATAGAAGTGTTGTAATTTACGAATTCTGTGAAGCAGCTCCTACTTCCTAGTAGAAGTGGTGGTTTAATTGAAAATCTGTTTCTTAAGCAGTACAGGTGACACTCTGATGAATGTCTAAAACATTCAAGCAGCAAACATGTACTGCAGGGGTGTGGATGAGTTAAATCTTATACAGGTGGAGACTGTGATCTAAGAAAAAAAATCTCTCTTCAAAAGCCCACTCTGGTTTAACAGATGGATATTTGGCTTTGGCTGAGGAAAAAACGGTTGGTCCTCCTTCCAAGGCTGATTGCTCCTTGTCCTGAAACTATTCTGGCAAGGTCTATTCTCGGTCCTGCTTCCATCTCCTCTTTCTTTATCTAGGCTACTGTTGTGTTTGGTCACTCTGAAAGCAGGGCCCAGATCCAAAGATCTTGCCTTTTATATGACCAAGCATGCATAATATTCACATAAATAAAATGCCTGAAATCTACTGTGTCTTGCCTGATCTTTGAGTTTGCCAAGAAATGCTACCTTTTAGCAAGTTACTGGTGACCTCATGCACCTTTGTGGAAATCTCAGGTCTGGCAGTGTTTTGACATAGACAGCAGTGAAAACAATCTGATATTGGTCACAGATGCTAGTGCTAGTGCTGAGGCTCTAGCACTAGCATAGATTTTAAAGATGGGGATGTACCCTGCCCCATTCATGCCGGTATAAATCTGGGGTTTTTTTAATCATTAAACTGAGCAATTAGAAAAATTGTATGGAGCATGTGCGCAGTAACTCAGGTCACCAACAAACAGAGGTGTCACAACATCAAAGCATTAATACCGGGGAGATGGGAATATAATTTGTTAAATGAATAGAAATGGAATGGTTTTGGTAAGTAGGTGTTATTAGCTCCGAAGATAGAGCTTTTCCTTCGACTGTATCCACAATTTTTAGTTGACCTAGTGTCAGGCCATTTGTGAGCTTTCACTTGAAGCAACAGTAGCAGCCTTCTGTGAACTTGAAACAGATGTTCACAAGAGCCAGCACTTAACTGTTTAGATGCCTGGCAGCTGTGCAGCTTGACTCCTCATGCATGTAACTCTTACCAGCAGGAAATAAGGGATGTGCAGGCTGGTGATCAGTGGGATCTTTGAAACAGGGTCTGTCTGATATTTTAGGGTAGTTATATGCTGTCCAGATGCACTCGGTTCCTTATTTTTGCAGATGTGCAGTCAGAGAGCCAGGGAGAGATTTTGTGGAGAGAACTAGCTAGCTGGTCTAAGAGATTTAGCTTGCAGATCCTAGCTTACTGATCCAATTTCCTTGGGAAAGGGATGGTTTTTCAGTATTATGCAGCAAATATTTTTTGTAAGAGTATTTGTTGGTTTGCTGTTGTGGTCTTTCATAGTGTGTTTTACTTAATAAAAGGAGAATTTTTATTGGATTTTGAAAGCATTCACTAATACTTTTAAAAAGAGTTGAGAGGAGGCTTAGTCATCTTTAGGGGTGGGATATGCCTTTTTTGCATGATATTTTATTTGTTATTTTATTTGTTTTTACTAATCTATACTCTATGGTATGTATTACTTTGCATTACATTATTTTGCATATTAGACATACTATGCATGTAGGAATTTTTGACATACTATGAATGTGTGAAGTACATAAATTTTCATGTCTTCTCCCATACAACCTCAACCAAGCCATCTACAGATCTAGGCCCATTCCCACATCAAGGACTGGCTATGTCATGTTCTAGGAATAATCCCACTAGTTTAAACTAAAACCTACAAAATGTTAGCTTTTGTATAAAAACCTTCTCAATACGAGGAACATCACAGGATCTGAAATCCATTCTCTAAGGACCCCTGCATGATATTTTATTTGTTTTTACTAACTATTTGTTACGGAGAAGAACAGGTTATTGGCTTGGGATCACACTTCCTTTGCTTTCTTTAATTATGCATTCGGGTACACTGTTAGATGGCTTCACTGACTGCTATATTTCTAGTTATACATTTCTGCTACAGAGTACTTCTAAGTCTTTAAGATATATACATGCCAAAGTGCTGACTGCAGGCTGCCTGCTACACGCTGTAACTTTACCTCTTGTATTTTGGCACATTATGCTCTGTAAAGTGACACTGGTTAAGCTAGTTAGAGAGGCCAGGACAAAGAAATGGCAAACACTGTGCAGGGAGCAATGCTTTACAACTAGAGTGTCATGCAAGAGTCCTGGTAGTGCTGCTCTGAGTTGATGTCCCATTTATTATTACATTATTATGTCTGCATATGGGATGCATTTACAAAAGCTGACATTTGGTAAAATACCAGGGCGATTGCAGATTTCCACAGGATCTTCCTTGATCAGCCTTGGATGTCTGTTACCCTCTGACAGTCCTTCTATATATTTTGTCCTAGTGGTGCTGCGCTATCTGAAGAGTAATGGAAGGTTGAATTCCGTGATCTTTAGCAACATCCAGCTGGCTGATGGGAAGCCCCATGCTGTCATCTTGTGGCTGAATGGTCTGCAGCAGGGATTGAGCACAATAGAGTTGTATCTGGACTGCCTGCAAGTAGGTGCCATTGAGGACCTGCCAAAACCATTTTCAATGCTGTCTCAGAAGTTGGCGATAGTTGAGTTGCGCATTTTCCAGGAGAAACCACAGGTGAGCACGAAAACCGGGAACAGGCTGAACACTTTGAGGGATCACCAGCAATCCTCTGGATCACTGAATTCAGATCTCAGCCCTTGCAGCAGCCAAGCTCTGTACAATAGTGCTTCAGTAATACTTGACTATTAAGTTGTGAAATAAATGTAAATATAACTTGTGTGGAACAGGTGAAATCTTAGCTTACGTGAACCCTGTAATAATTATGCTATTTGTTTTAAACACAGTTTTTAGCTTTTTAAGTGAAAAACAAAAAATTAGTGCATCCTTCACTTCCGTATAGGTGTTTTTTGGGGACTGGACTTTTTGCAAGACTTAGCTGGTACAGTAAGGGCAGATCTTCATCAGCTGTTCAGTATGAGCAGTGCTTGACTGAGTATGGGGCTTTCCTCTTCGTAATAAGCCACAGGGACTAAAAAGACAAAAGAAAGGGCATACTCTCGGGGTGCCAGAGTGCAGTCTTCATCTGTTTCACTACAACAGCTTTTCTTCTTCTGTCTGCCAACCAGGAGTTGACACAGCTTCCTGTCATCTCCCTATCAGCAGTCCAAGATAAACAGTGACTCCCATAGCATCTTTGATCATCATTAATCCAAAGTATGTAAGGCAGTCTGCCCCCTTTGTGAAAATTAGCTTTTTTGTATGTAGAATAACTGAGGTCCCCACGTTCCTGACATGAATGTATACCTGTTTGAGAGGAGGGGAAAAAAGACTGCTTTGGATTCACTTTAAAAAAAAAAATCACATGCCACAGATATCTAAATATGTGAACTTCCTAGTATGTGAGATCATATGAATTAAAAAAAAAAAAATCAAAATAAAACCATAGCTATGGGGAAATCTTCAAAGCAAAGATTAGGGATTTCATACATTTCAGATGATGACGGATGACCCTAAAGTGAACAGTGTAGAAGTCCTGCATGCGTAGAAAATGGAATCTCTCTCTTAAAAAAAAAAAATAATTTACTTTGTCTGATATTTCCTATTTTTTTCATTGTTGTACCCCAACTGTGAGCTGTGTTTTTTTTTGCGAGCTCAGGATACACTAGATGAGCTGAAGCTGGTAACTGGAGGAACCCTTGCTGAAGTGGGGAACCTGCAGGATTGTTTTCTTCAACAAATTGAGCCTGTACCTCAGTACACTGGTAAGACCTGCAACCAGGAGTTAAAATTGTTCCTTACGATACCAGTGCAAGGAAGCTAATATGATGAATATTAAAAATGTGGAGCTTTATAGTCAAGTAATAAAAATTATTTGACTGAATTATAGACATGATAATTTCTGTCAATGTTTTAGAAATACCTCAGTTTGAAGAGAAAACAGTCACTGTTGCTATTGATAAAACAATGAATTGCTGTCCTAGTGAAGAAGTGATTAAAGAGCTTTTTAGCCTAGTTTGGAAGGCAAATTTTTGTGATGATGATCTGTCTGTGTCAGCTTAATATTTTAAGTATTCAAATTGCAGACAATTGCAGACATAAAGTAGTCCTAAATGAGATACATTCATGCAGGCTTTATGAAAATAGGTAGATGGATGGCATAGCAAGACCTGTCCATGTACTTATCCTCATGGCCATTATTCATCTTTTGTTGAGCGCTGGACTGTCCCCAAGAAGGGAGGAGCAAGGTGTAAAGAAGGTCACAGGACACTGAAGAACATGTTTGTGCTACAGCTACAGAATCTGTATATCCATGTGGGAAGAGCCATTGCAAGGCAGCCACTAGTCCTGCCACAAGTTAGCCGAGGCTTTTGTCATCAGCTGGAGTGGATATGTGATTTAAAACCAATTCCTTTTCTGCCTGTGCTGAGCATTATAGAGACTGAGCTGGGAACAAGGAGGAAAAGAAGGACCTGAGGCTACTGTAATTCCTGCAGGTCCCCAGGGGCTGCATGCAATCCCCGGTGTTAGGCAAGAGTGCTTCCTGACATCTGGACACAGAAAACGTGAGCTAGACTGCCCCATCTGCAACCCTTTGTAGTTCCTGTCCATCTGCCTTTCTGCTGTGGGTGTGAGGGAGACGTTCACGCTGTGTGTGCAATATGTTAATATGTGACAACCATGGGGAGAAAACTGAGAGCAAGGTTTGAAATAGGATCCATGAGAGGTTCTTTTCTCTCACACCCTTTCCTGTCCCCCCTGCCAAACCCATACCCTGCAGTATTGCTGGTTTTGATAAGAATAGAGACAAGATACAAAACTTTTATATGAGAGCATTCTGAGTAAGTCACATGAATGTAGGCATCAGTGGTGTGCAATGACAACAAAATCTGGTTTACCTTTTAGATATGTAAATACTCAGTTGCACATACTTCTATTTTCTTGCTTCTTAGCATGCATACACTTAGGTGAAAAAACCTAGAGTTTTATCCTCAACTTTCTCTTTTTCACTAAATCAACAGGCATTTGAACACAGAAGGGCAGAGTAATTCACTGTTTCCTTCTGCAAAATCTCACAGCTCTCTGAATGAGGTTCCAGGTTACAGCTGCTTTCTCATTTGTAACGTTTTGCTCACTAATCAATAATGCAAATGGTAGCAATACAGACAAATACTGTCTCTTTGTGGCTGCCTTCACATGGCTTAGCCTCTCAAATTCAGCTGCTTATAACGTTCAAGTGGAATTAGTATCATTAATAATAATAAAAGATAACTCTCATGAATACTTTCAAAGTTTACATAACCAAATTTACCAAAGGAAAAGGTTCAGATGTTCCAACAGCAATATTAGCTCAGCTGCCTTGCACTTTGTGTGTTCTTCATGATGCCCTTTTATGGGAGCAATATATCAGATAACCACAGTTTTGCCTTCAGCCAGAAAAAGCTGGAATGCAAATGCTTAGCTGTATAGCGGTGTGAGACGTATGTATCTTGGTAAAAGTGTGTGCTTTCTTATAATTGGAAAATCCTTGGACCTGAATAGCTGTACATGGCTTTCACTGTATGCCTGATTATTGCTCATTGCTTTGGCAGCAGCATTCCCTCCACGTTCAGTTTGTGAGGCTGAGACACCTAAGCAGTGTAGATGAGAATATGATGATCAGATGCAGGTTGAACCCGTGTATTTGGGTCTTCCTGTTTGGGAAGGAAAATAGATTGTAAGATGCACTAGGTTTGGTAGATGAGATTACTATGCTGCATGTAATCATCACAAAATCATTCAGGTCAGAAGGGATCTTCGGGGATTATCTGGTTCGTGTAGGGTACCTGAACCTGAGAAAGTGTAAAAAAAATTAGCTATGTTGCACAAGACCAAAGATTCTTTTAACCTGTCTATTGTTAGAGACAGTATGTTGATATAGGTCCAAGGGCAAGAGTGTAAGGGAGTGGAGTTTTAGTGTGGTTTTCTCTGCATACTCCCCTATTCTCCAGCAGTTCACTTTATTCACAGTTCTCAACTCAGAGATGAAGTCTCTGTGTTTTGTACTGAATATGTTTTCTTCTGTGTATCTGTCCTGTCAGTTTTGAATGCACAGTCAAGATTGTCTCCTGGCAAGAAAGTTATCACGTTTGAGGAGATACCTCCTCCTGTTTACTTAGAACCTGCCTCTTCCTAATTCCACATGCAACTTGTATGTACAGCTTCTTTGGTGGAGGATTATAGACTGACAGGAAACTGTTCTCTTGTCAGCCATCATCCATACTTTAATCATGGCTGGATCTCTGGCCAAGTAACCACAGTCCTCTGGAGTTCAAGAAGCTGGACAATGCTCTCAGGCACATGATGTGATTCTTGGAGTTGTCCCATGGAGGGCCAGGAGTTTGACCCGATGATTCTTATGGGTCCCTTCCAACTCAGAACATTCTATGATTCTACGAATATTGTTCTCTTTCAATGACACTTCAGGATTCTGACTTTGCCAGATGGGGGGAAGTGTGTTTCTTGAGCCAGTATTGGTCCCAAGAAAGCTAGAAGAGGCATCTTTGAGGCATTTCATGGTGGCCTGCAGTTACACGTCTGTGCATTTGCCCTGCTTGGGCCAATTAGCAGTGCAGTGAAACTAGTTGCCTGCTCTAAATCCAAGGTCCTGTACTTGAACAGGTTGCCCGAAGAAGCTGTTGATGCCCCATTAGGAAGTGTTGAAGGCCAGGCTAGATGGGGCTTTGAGCAGTCTGGTCAAGTGAAACATGTTCCTGACATGGCCAGGGAATTGGACTACATGATCTTTAAAGGTCTTTTCCAAACCAAACCATTTTATGATTCTGTACTACGAAGTCCTGGCAAGAGAAAGACAGGGTGGCTCCCTGACATGACTTCAGTCTTACAGAGAATGAGCATGTAAAGGGACTTCAGTTCACTGTTGGACAGTAATACTTCAGAGCTGTCTCTGAACTTAATTATTACCACGAAAGCTATTCTGTTACTCATATTGTTACTGACTCAGAGTATGGAGCTAGGGACTAGCTGAACTGGGGAGTTGCCTTAGTGACTGGAGTGTGGATGAGAGAGACTACATGGTAGGACCCGTTATCTGTACAGCTTGAGGCTGGTATCTTAACTTGCTTCCTCCTGGGAAGAGCCACCCTGCAAGATATTTTGGGCTGACAGCTCCTTTAAAGGCATCTCTGAATTCTTATCCCTGAACACTGGTCATTCTGCTGCAAGTGGGGCCTACTGTTGGAATTGGTTTTAAGTGGAAGAGAAGAAAATCCAACCAGGAATAACCATCTGTTTCTGCTCTGCTGTCTAGATTTGCAAATAGGACATGTAGTTCATGACAGTATAACCTGTTTAGTCCACCTTAACATTCAGCAGTCTGCAAAACTTAACTGCAGAATAGATCTGATTTTGATTGAGGTGCTAGCCAACAAAAAGCATCTGAAATCTTGAGAATTTTTTGCAAATCTCAATCAATAATGCCTAAACCAGTCTTTGTTTAAAAAAAAGAACTAACAAGTAAAACAAGAACAGGTGTGTGCCAGGTTCCACTATGGAATTCTGAAATTTCCATGATATTATGTCCTTCCACTGTCCTCCAAATAAAAATAAGGCAAGGTTGGGACTAGAACAGAGGCAGGTTCTCGAATAGGTGATTCCTGACTCTTTAAACTTGTTCAGTGTTTTGATGAGAAAATCTGGAATGAAGAAAACACAGTATCTGGAGAGTTGGACAGTTCCCAGTAGAATGTTTGGAAACAGCTAGACATGCTTTGAAGTACAAAACAATGAGGTAAACATTAAGAGAAGCATTTTTCATATAAGCTTTCAGTACTCACAAAAATAACATGTGAATAAACCTCCCTGAAGCTATTGGGCATAATATCAAAATATCCTGCCTGCCTAGAGTGTGAAAGAGCATATATTTATAAAGTTTGTTTTTAAATACAGACTTAGAGAAGTAAACAAATATCTGCTTGAGAGAGGTACAAACTCAGAAGTAATTAACAAATAGAAGGAATTACAAGCTACTGTGCTAAACATGCTCTCTGCTTCTCCTCTGTCACTGGCTCAGAATCACTATTTCATTTAACAGGTAAGAATCTCTCGTGAAGATCTCGGATTGACTCTGGTTCTTCTCTTATGGCTCATTACAGATGTAACTGTTGGTCTGTCTTAGAGGTCTTTTCGTTACTTAGTATTGAGAAATGGTTTTGGTGTGCGTTCATAGAATCACAGAATATTCTGAGTTGGAAGGGACCCACAAGGATCATTGAGTCCATTTCCTGGTCCTGCACAGGACCATCCCCAAGAGTCACACCATGTGCCTGAGAGCATTGTCCAAAGGTTTCTTGAACTCAGTCAGGCTAGATGCTGTGACCATTTCCCTGAGGAGCCTGTTCCAGTATCCAAACACCTTTTGGGTGAAGAACCTTTTTCTAATATCCAACCTAAACCTCCCCTGACACAACTTCAGGCCATTCCCTCGGATTCTGTCACTGGTCACCACAGAGAAGAGATCAGTGTCTGCCTCTCCACTTCCCCTCAGGAGGAGGTTGCAGACTGCAATGAGGTCTCCCCTCAGTCTCCTCCAGGCTGAACAGACCAAGTGACTGCAACCACTGCTCACACAGCTTCCCCTCCAGACCCTTCACCATCCTTGTGACCCTCTTCTGGATAGTGTGTTGAGTTTTGTGAGTCCATACAAACTCTGCACCCACCAGGAGCAAATGCAGCCGTGAAACTTGTGTACAGTGTGATGAGCTGCCTTTCAGAAGAAAAGCCAAATGACTGTTGTAGTTACTAAAAGCACTGTTTTTCAGTGCAGGTGCTGTTGGTGGGTGGTCAGAGCTTTCCACTGAACTTGCTCAGAAATCTGGGTAACTCCTCTTCAAAAAATGTCTACTAATCAGTTGTGGTGATGTGGAATGCACTTAGGCAGGGTGTCTCCCCATTGTATGTACATATACTTCCTGCCCCAGCCTTGTCCTTCTCCCCCAGATGAATTATCACAGATATCCACTCTTGAAATACTGAAATAGGGTTGCTGGTCTAGGAGGAACGAGTAACACTGGTGGCATTAGTTGCCCTAGAGAACCTTGACACTGAAATAATGGTAGAGAAATCACAATCTTGTTTTTCTCTCTGTGGAGAGGTTTCTGCTTTATCTGTTTCTCTGGTATACATAGAATTCAGTTCCAGAAAAGCCTTGAGTTCATGCAAATTACAGTATAAAAAGTTGAGATAAATACTGCATTTGCTGTGGTGATTCCTGCAGGGCTTAAATAATGGTAATGTCTGTCCTCCTTGGCTCTTCATGGGGTTTCCATCTTATATCTCAGAAATTACCACGGCAAATGAAGGAGAGTTATGTTTTGCACTCTTTTTCATTGCTGTTTCCCTACAGGTGATTATAGTAGGCAGCTAATGGGTCAGATGATGCAGATGAACCAAATACTGGCTGATGTGAAAGACCTTCTCAGACAACAGGTACTGTATAAAGGCTTCAGTGTGAAATATCCCAAGCATGCCCCTTTGATAGAGTCAGTGCAGAATTCATGTGAGCGGTAAACTCCTGTGTAGAGTCCATTGCCTTGAAGGCGTGACACAATGGAGAAGAAATAACCATATAAGTCCCGGTACTCTGTGCTATGGAGAATCATTGAATATGGGAGTGTAGGGGACTTGCTTTTTCAGATCCAGAAAATTTTGTGTCTTAAGGAACTAGAGCAGCTGTCCTAGCCCACTGTTAGATAGCAGTAGGTCCATTGCACAGAACTGAAATTGCATTTGTTTCAATTTCTTGTGGGTATCAGAACTGGAATTGCTGGTGGCATGCTTTGGTTAAATATGTAATTCTTAAGGGTCCTGTTGATGAACGCTGAACTGAAGTATGTCCATTATCACCATCCTTAATTTTATGGAGTATGAAGAGCATCTCATTTAAGATAGATTACCTATGTTGCATGGTTTGAGTGGCATCTTGGGGAATAATGGTTTTTCTTGCAGCCAGGTGCATACTGGAACTGCCTGTACCCAAATAATGTTTTTTTTCTATATTCTCAAGGTCAAAGAAACAACATTTCTGAGAAATACCATAGCTGAGTGCCAAGCATGTGGTAAGTATTCCTGTTAAGGCCTCTAATTCAGATGAGATGCACAGTTTTTTTAAAACTGGTTATTGATTGGTTTAGCTTTATGTAGTTTCTAAGAAGTATTTTTTTAAAAATACTGTGTCCAAAGTTCTAGATGTATTGAACACAAATTTAAAATAGATTTTCATTAGAGGAAAAAGCTTCCATAGCCCAGACACTCACTTATTGGGGGATAAAGCACCACTAAACCAAAAGGTGTTACTCAGGCTGTACTGTCAATTCTTGCTCTGCCACAAAGCTATGCCACATGTTCCTGTGGAGGGAGCCATTGTCTGCCAGGTATCTCATGCACAATCTTAGTAGAAGGACAAGGGAGGAATCATGTTCTGCTCTAGCTGGTATTGTCAGTCTGAGGAAGATCCTATGCAGTCCACCTGAAGTTCATCTGATTCTGAGGAGGCAGTCCCTGGTTAACACCAGTAAGACCCAAAAAGGTGATCACGATTTTTTCTCTACGTGAAAGAAATAATTACTTTTCCAAATGCCATTGCATGGCCCTCCTACATAACTGACAATCAGGACATGCATACAGTCATAAAAACCAATATAGACCCCTGGTGGTCTAGTGGTTAGGATGCAGCACTCTCACCGCTGCGACCCGGGTTCGGATCCCGGTCAGGGAAACTCCCCCGGGCAGACGGAGCTCGTCAGCCCTGTAAGGCAATCCATCTAAGAGAAGGTCACTCTAAACAAACCTACATCCTGAGGACCTCGCTGCCACTGTCTGAACTCGCTCGGCCCCGGCAGATGAACCTCAGGATTAAAGGGTGGGCTCAGTTCAGCGCACGCTGTGTCTCACCTAAAAAATCCACTGCGGAGGCTTGAAGGGTAATGACCTTTCCCAAATCTTCGTCCGCGAAGACTGGCCATACATCTCTTCCTGGGTGGGACAAAAGGTCTTAAATGCATTAGACCTTTTACTTGATTTCTTCTAGTCTGTGAACCTCATCAAAACTCAAGTTGAGCTCTAGGCAGGATAACCCATATGTGTGAGTGTCAAAGAAAAAGTCTAAATCCCGCATACATCTCTACCAAGGTTCGGCATCTGCCAGAGTCTCAGAAAACCTTGGGCTGGTCTCTGTGCACCTAAACTAGTGTACATGCATATTCCTGCGGTGTTTGTGGGCTGCCAGCTGCTGCTTCCTTATTCTTCTTATTTGTAGACTTTCAGAGATGCTGCTGTTTCAGAGATGCTGTTGTGAAACCACAACCTTGTTTTTCTTATGAAGTGGTTGTGTTGCTGATTTAGCCAGAGAAATGCCTTATACTTCTACCCTCATACTTGAGTCCCTTGGGCCATCTGAGATCACAGGCTTTCAGAGTTTTTTCCCCTGGCCAGCAGCAGATCTGTGCTGGGACTAACCTAGGAGGAGGACTCCCATGTGTAGCCAGGAGAAGCACGTGGACCTAAGAAAATAGCATCAATTTCCCCTGGTTGTGGACACAGCAAGCTTCTGGGCCATTCCCAGTGTAAAGTCTCTTCGGCCACAGCACAGTCCAGAGACACAAAGTGTCTTGGAGATTTCTTCAGAATGCTTGCCAGCTGAAAGCCACAATGGATGTTTCTTTCAGTCGCTGAAACAGTTGTTCTTTCTGCATTAAAGGTTTGGGAACTGTGAGTTTTCCAACTCAGCTTCCTAGGCGCCCTAAACCCAAATGTGAAGTTAATTCCTGCTTCAGGGGAGTGAGGTGCGTGGAGACAGCAGAAGGATTTCAATGTGGGCCCTGCCCTGAAGGACTCACAGGAAATGGAATTACGTGCTCAGATATTGATGAGGTAAAATAAAGACTTTCAGTGAATTAAAACCCAAACAAACAAATTTTTCATATATATCAATGCATTGCTAATACTTGCTGTCTTCAGCATTTGCTGACTGCTTGCACAGTGAATATTAATTCATTCTGATTTGATTCTATATCTCTATTTTGCTGTTGCTGCAACTTTATGGAGGTTATATGTGTAAAAACTTGAAATACTCTGGTTAGTTGAGAAGTCACTTAAAAGAATTTAATGTTTGGAAAAAAAGGCCAAATTAAAACCAGACAAAATGAACTTTTGACATAGTTGTTTCTATTCCACAAGAAGTTGCAGTAGCTTGTGTTATAGGCTGCAGAAGCACTTGTCAAATTGAGCTTTGCTTCTTTAAATTGTCATGCTCCTGACACATTCGTACTCATGCCTTGAAGACCAAAATGTTCTCTTCAACCCAAACTGGACCCATCTTTTCAGCCTTACATTAAAAGTCTATGAAAGAAAATAAACATTTATTGTCATTGTTCCTTTTGCTTCTTTGTTTGTGTTGAAATCCAATAATGCTGACTTAAATCTATTTTTTTCTTGAGCTATATATTAGAAGTTCAGAGCTTGCTTGTATTGAGGACTGAGTTAATAAATTTACAGTCTCTTAAATGATTAAAAAAACCCTGCGTTAACTGGAATGTGGCACAGAAATAACAAAACCACTTACAGGTTCACTGCAGTTTTTCTGTGGGATGATTTTTGACATTACTCTTTAGTAATTTTCGTGGAAAAGCACCTGGATGTAGTAGACCAGGGAACCAGCACAATGAGGTCATAAACTGTGCCTGCGGATAACACAGTACTAGCAGTGTACCAGAATAATGATGTAAAACAGCAAAAGCAATTCCGAGATGTGCTTTGACTGCTGCTTTGATTTGCTCCTTCCTGTAGGCCATCACCAAGGAGGATGTCCTGTTTCTGTCTGTGAAAAACACTGGGGGGAGAAAGTGGGTTGAGTGTGGCCATTTCCTGAGCTGGAGGCAATGTGTCTTGTTTTGCCTCACATGGCATGAACTGTGTCTGCTGCAACAGAAGGTGTAGAAAAATGGAGGTACAGCTCTGAAATGTGAAGGCAAGTGGTGAAACCAAGACAACTGTGGTATGAGATTCATGCCACAGACAGCTATGGTGAGAGACTGAAGCCAGCCTGGGTGGAGCCCATCAGTATGGGATAGGCTTCAGCTCCTGAGCTATTTGCAGACTGAGGCAGAGCATGGCAATAGTCTCCTCTGCTCTTTTCAGGGTTGGAGCAACTCCACCCGTTACAGCAGTGATGGGAAAACAGACTGAGACTGGTTTATAGTGACTTGATATTAACGTGGTTTTCTGTGAGCAGTCAGGCTCTGCCACAGGAGGTTGATGTGCCTTCATCTTCCTGCCACCACTCCACATGACAGATCGGATCTCAGATTAGAAATAGCAAGGAAATTTTGCCAAAATGGTGTTATAGAGATACGGACTTGCTTACATGAGGTCTTTATGTGCTACTAAAATTACCACCTAGTCTGGAGTGGTTTTGTTCAACAGTAAATACCTACTTTAGCAGCTAGATTTTTACTTACAGTTACACAGGGAGAAATAAAGAAGCAATGAATGGCAATAATTTTGAATTGTCTAATTAGAGGGGATGTGTCATGTTACTTGTTTTCCTGAGTTAACTAAGACTCTGAAGGAACGTAAATTTTTTTAAAAGCTTTTTAGTAATCTCTTCTGGGAGAGCATTTTTCTACTGAATTAACTATTTGCGCACTTCCTCGTACCAGGTATTTAAAAATAAGTTCATGTATGAATTCTGATAAAGACAAATCTAGAAGATTCCTCACTAAGAGCTGCCATCATTTTTTCTGAGGCTGTTAGCATCTCTGTAGTACACTCCCTAATTCATTATCAGTTTAAAGACATTACTTTGCTGTGCTGGTGCCTGGTATCTCCGGAGCAGCAGCTTTGCTCTGTGTGCTGTGTACTTTGGGTGCCCTCTGCTGCCTGCAATAAAAAATTCACAGCAAAATAAGAAGCACAAAATGTCTGTCCTAGGTTTTACATTTCCCTTACATTACTTACGGATCTACTTCTAACAAACATTTCTGTCAAACACCCTTGGATATTAAACATACCTTTTCCTGCTTGTGTGTGTGTTTGGTTACAAGTTGTATGTCTCTTGTAGGTGAATATTGTCTGGTTCGTTCTTCCTCCATCTTGCAGATGTTCTTCTGTTAGCAATGGAAGGGGAGAAAAAAGCATATTTTTAAACCTCTTCTATATTTTTTTCTCATGTTTCTCATTTATTGTTGTCTTTGAGCCTGTCTAATGCAGCAGGATGGCATGTTGATGTTTGCAGTACTCTTATAAATGTTACCTAGCAGCTAGTGTTGATGTTGGAAAGGCAGCAATGCGAGATGTGCTTTCCAAACTGGCACCCACCAGTTCAGTGAAATCAGTCACAGCTGTTCTGTAAGACTGCATAAGGCAATGAAGTGAATGGTGCCTTCAGGTCAAGGGTGATTTGTGGACATATGATATTTTGGAACAAGTGCCTCCATTCTCCATGGGCCTCCATTCTAGAAGCACGTGGGTGCTACTGACACATCCCTGCTTATCTGGTTCATGTTTGGTTTCCTTCTGGCTATGGGATTTGCACAAATATAAATGAAGGAAAATGCTGCTGCAACTTCTGTGTACCAAAAAAACCCCACAGGACTGTTTGGAGGGTTGGAGTTATGAGGCTTTCCTTATATTGTGGTCTGGAGACTTCCGGGGGGCTTTCAGCCTCCAAGGGGTCTGAACCTGTCCAGCCAAAGGAAAGATTGAGGATGAGAGCTTAGGACATCAACTACAGGCCGTAGTAGAAGATTGCAAATGTTACTTAAATTACAGAGATAGCCAAAGACTTGCTGAGGTCAGAAATACCTGCAGAGATAATTTTCTCTGTAAGCTGTCTCTGAACAGATGACATACAGACATTGCTTGTAGCACTGTCTTTGGTGAGAGGGCTGTGGATTTAGTCAGAGTCTGGATGTTACTGAAGCACAAACATGTGCTCGGTTCATTTATCTCATTGCAGTGCCGTTACAACCCTTGCTTCCCTGGAGTGCGATGTGTGAACACTGCTCCAGGTTTCCAATGTGAGACCTGTCCTCCAGGATATACAGGACAAACCATGCAAGGGATAGGAATCAGCTATGCCAAGAGCAATAAGCAGGTGAGTGGCAGCATCCCGGTGACAACTGCCATTGCAAGGTGCTGGTTTTATATCAGCAGTGCATCTGTATTTTACTGTAAATTTTTTTGCATGTTCCTGTAGCACCCTACAATAGGAACATTGTTTTTATCTAAACTCTTGTGGGTGAACCACAGCACATCCTGAAGTTGAAATTTTCTGTATCACAGTGTCTCTTCAGATTTGGACTGTTGTCCTAAGGGTGTGTCTGCGCCATTCTGAGAGCGGTTTCAGGACAGGCTATGTCTCTTTTCTAGTCTTAAATTTTAGTGTCTTTTCTTCAGACTTCAATCTCAAATTGACATTGTTTTTATTATTTGTTGATTTGGTTTATTGCTAGGTCTGCTTAGACATTGATGAATGTCATAACGATGGACTTGGAGTCTGTGTTCCGAATTCTCATTGCATAAACACTTTGGTAAGCATCTTTTTCATTCAGCTTTAAAAAATTGCTTGTTTTAAAATTTTATGAGGCTAGCATTGGATTTATACATCTGATTGAAGAGCTGAACAATATAATTTGTTTCTTAGCTTCATATAAATCAAAGAATCCCTTCATCTTTTCCTGGCTAACAGTAAAAAATCAATACTTGATTTGTCATTAACACATCCATCTGAATTGTATTTTATCACTTTCCCTGAAGAATGGCAGGAGCTCTTCTCTCCGTACTACCCAGTTTTTTTGTGTTTGTGAGTATGTCATTGCAAGGAACAGCCTCTGAAAGATTAAAACTTTTCTTACTCTCATCTCCTCCCACCTGGGAACTGCTGCAGCAAGCTGTTCCCCTGAGTGCTCTCTTTATAGGAGTAATGTCTTCAATTCATCAGGTTATGTATACAGTACCAGATATCCCTCTAAATAAATGGAAAAGAGGAGAGCTACAATTGGTACAATATTTTTAATATCCATAGATATAAAATCCAGGAGAGCAAGCATAGCAGAAGTAGGAATGGTTTGAAAGATGTTGGGATCCAATAAAAGGGGCTTAAAACCACATTAATGCTATGAAGCAAGAATAACATAATCATAGAATCATTTAGGTTAGAAAATACCCTAAAGATCATTGAGTCCAACTGTTAACCCAGCACTGCCAAGCCCACCACAAAACCATTTCCCCAAGTGCCATATCCACTCTTTTTTTTAATACTTCCAAGGATAGTGATTCTACCATTTCTCTGGGCAGCCTGTTCCAAATGCATGACAATCCTTTTTGTGAAGAAATTCTTCCTAATACTCAATCTCCTGTAGTGCAACTTGAGGCCATTTCTTCTTGTCGTATCACCTATTACTTGGGAGAAAAAACTGACCACCACCTTGTTACAACCTCCTTTAAGGTTGTTGTAGAGAGTGATAAGGCCTCCCCTGAGCCCCCTTTTCTCCAAGGCTAAATGCCTCCAGCTCCCTCAGCCACTCCTTGTAAGATTTTGCTCCAGCCCTTTCACCAGCTCCATTGCCCTTCTCTAGACACACTCCAGCGCCTCAATGTCCTTCTTGTGGTGAAGGGCCCACAGCCGAACACAGAATTTGAGGTGTGATCTCAGCAGTGCTGAGTACAGAGGGACAATCACTGCTCTGGTCTTGCTGGCCGCACTGTTTCTGATACAAGACAGGATTTCACTGGCCTTCTTGCCTGGGCACATTGCTGGCTCTTGTTCAGCCACTGTCAACCAGCACCCCCAGGTCCTTTTCCCCTGGACAGCTTTGCAGCCACTCCTCCCCAGGCTGTCGCACCGCCTGGGGTTGTTATGACCCAAGTGTGGGACCTACCAGTGGGCCTTGTTGAACCTCAGACCATTGGCCTCAGCTCATGGATCCAGCCTGTCCAGATGCCTCTGCAGAGCCTTCCTAACCTCCAACAAATCAAGACTCCTGCCCAGTTTGGTGTCACCTGCAAACTGACTGAGGGTGCACTTGATCCCCTCATCCTGATCACTGATAAAGACATTAAACAGGACTGGCCCCAGTGTTGAGCCCTTGGGGACTACCAGCTGGATGTAATTCCATTCAGCACCACTCTCTGGGCTTAACCATCCAGAGAGCTTTTTACCAACTGAAGACCACATCTGTCCAAGCCATCAGCTGTAGGTTTCTCCTGGAGAATGCTGTGGGAGACAGTGTCAAAGGCTTTACTGAAATCTAGGCAGACAACATCTGCAGCCTTTCCCTCATCCACTACATGGGTCACCCTGTCATAGGAGAAGATCAGGTTGGTCAAGCATGACCTGCCTTTCACAAACCCATGCTGGCTGGACCTGATCCTCAGGTTGTCCTGTATATGCTACAGTCTTTCTTCATAGCAAGAGAAGGGTTGGAAGTATCCTTCAGGTGTAAAGGTGGTCCTTTCTGCAGCAAGGTATTACTTAGGCTGCCATTTGTGTTCAGTGTTAGCTTTCCTTGCGAACAGCCTAGATTTCTTAGGACTGCTTTCACTGTTCAGTATGTTTGTCTCTTTTTTTTAGTATCTAGAACATCTACTGACACATGTTGTATCTTGCTGCATGACTAGACAATGACTAGTCATCTTCAGGAAGCCATCAGGCCCTGTCTGCAAAGGGTGTCCTGCCAGGCACCAAGTGTCCTGCCATCTGTCAAAACAGAGCAATGTGGGGTTTCTAATCCTGTCTCCCTTCAGAAACAGTTTGGTCTGGAAGTGCTGCCTTAAAGGCTATTTTAATGCATACCTGGGCTTGATAAAGGACAGAATATACTGAGCAAATTCATCAGACTTCAGAAAATACTATCCCAGTGTCCATTAGGATAAAGTGGACAGGTTGGTGTGTTTTATATAGGCCATACCATTTGCATGGTTCAAGGACTATTTTACTCTTCAGTTGTCAGTATATTTTTGTCTTCATCCTGAAAGTATGCAGGCAGCACAGAGTTAAAATTTGTAATGAAGTTAGGATTGGAGGACAAAAATAATGCCTGTCTGAGTAGTAAATAGATTTCTCTGTGAGGATGGAATAGGACAGTCCTGACAGTTCCTCCAGCAGACTTTGTATGTGAAGAATGAAGTTGTATGAATGACCTCAGTTTCACAAAGGGGTAGATGCACATGTTTGTCAGAGCTCTGCCCATTTCTGTTCCTTGACATGTCAAAAACTAGTTATTCTCTATAAGGTAAAAAATTGTTTTCTTTAATTAACTTTTATTTCATAAGTTACAAGTCTACAAATATATCAGAGACAAAAGGCATATTAGATGCCTAAAGAAGACCTCAACTTATTGCATGTATCTGTTTATATCTCATATGACTATTGTCCCAGAACATAATGAGGTTCCTTGGCTTAGCAACTTTATGCTCATTTACACGAGAGAGGGCACAAATATAAAGTATATATGTATGTGTCTAGGTAAACCACTGCAAAAAGTTACGTGGATGTTCTTATTTCAGTGTAAATGAGGATGACTGTGTCTTCAACTACAGAATTCTTTTCTGAAGAAAACAATTTAGCTCAAATTTATTTAAAACCATGTAAGTTTAAAAAAATGAAATAAAATAGGCCAAACATATGATGAACTTTATTATCTCTCTTCGATTAAAAGTTGTGCCCAGTTGAGTTCAAATAAACTGATGGGTGTGGTTTACACTGAAATAAGATCATCCAGTGTGATTAATCAGGTGCTACTTAGAGTTTTACGCAAAGTTTCAGCCACCTGGAAGTGGCTCAGTGTGATGCTGGCAGGGACAAGGCATCATGAAGAAGCTTTTGCTGCTACATGACTTTTCTCTGGCTTAACAAGAGGCTGATCTAAATAAGAGTTGAGTGTGTATTCCAGCATGCACTGTGGGAGCGAAACATCAGTTTCACATGGAAAATAAAGTTTGTTCACAGTGCAAGGGGCCTCAAGCAATGAAAAACTACACTTGCACAGTGTAAGCAGTGTGATGTGAATCTCGCTCGTGTGCATGTTTTAAAAAGAAAAAAATTCCTGTTAAAAGGCTGGCTGCTAATTTTTTGTTCTTACAGGGGTCTTACCACTGTGGCCAATGCAAACCAGGATATACAGGAGACCAAATCAGGGGATGCCAGGCTGAACGGAGCTGCAGAAATCGAGCCCTCAATCCATGCAGCATCCATGCCCGTTGTATTGAAGAGAGGAGAGGAGAGGTGACGTGTATTGTGAGTTCATAAATTCATGCATTTGTCCAGTGAAAAATAGCCTTTTCTCGGCTGGAACTGAGAAAGTCTTTGTGGTCATTTTAAACAGTTGGATATTTTACTAGATTGTGGCTCACTGGCCCAGACCAAGTATCTTGCCATTGGTTTGTTCTTGCAGCCTGTCTGTAAAGCAGACATACTTGTGTATTGTATTTGTAATTAGGTCTTTGGGAATGGCTTTTGTAGACTTTCTGTAGCCTCCTCAGAAGAAGCTGTCAAGTGTCACTCTACAGAAGACATCACAAGGACAAATTCCTCTCCTGGTGCTCAGCTATGTAGCTGTGAGTAGGGATCCTGTCTGCATAGTCAACATGCCTCTATTTGCCAGGTGAAAGAGATGATATTATTCCAAGTGAGATCACAGATTCTAGGCACAGGTAGGCTGTACTGTGCTTAATCAGTCAGCCGTGGGAGCAGAGGGGCACCAAGTGGCATATGAACTGCTATTGTACGAGTCTGACTGAAGTATATTACTTAGTTTTTCCAGCTAGCAAGGGGAAGCAAGAGAGTAATCCCACGTCCTAAGTTTGGATGCTGTACATACTTTTGCTGGCACTTGCTTCGGTCTCATTTTTAAGTACATCTATTTCAAAAAAGAAGAATCCAGGATATTTTAAGTCCATGCTGTAATGGAAAGATTCCTAGATACTTGTATTAGAGGCAAGTCCTTGATTTAAGGGGAGGCCAGAGTTTGACATGCAGTTTTATACATATATCTTTCACAGAGATTAGGAATTGGTTTGAAAAAGTACCAATTTAATTGGGTAGGAGAAACTTGTGTGCAAATGCACTTCCTTTGCTGATGCCGACTTAGTAAATGTCAATACAGTTTTCTCTTAAAACTTCCTCTAGTTCTTGAGATAATGAGCAAAACACAGTCATTCCACTGATATAGGAGACTTTGATCTAAGCAAGTAAGGAGATAAAATCAGAACATAAATCTGTAGTTGAACAAAGGAGGTTTAGAACTAGTTAATTCTAACTACAGCTTACACAGCTATAAAATGCAGGATATGTCGAGATGTATTGATAGAATGCAATATGTTCTGATCATAAAACTTAAACAGAACAGATTGGCTCAAGAGACTGGAAAATTACACATACATGTTATAACTGTGCATGAGCATCAAAAAGTTCATTTAAAGGACAGTAACTGAGGGTCGTAGAAGACCCCCAAGACCACCCAAAGCTAGAATGACACATGCTTTGTATAGGTGAAATTTATGATAATGATTTATCAGAAACATCATGAATATGTAAGCTATTTTGGGGAATTAAAATGAATATTAATGTATATATGAAATAAAAAGGGAAGGATTTTTCTTTGATGGTATGCATGATAGGCAGAATGATCCCCCATGCATCCAGCACTGTCAATAAATAATGCCTGCTCTCTGAATAAGCACATTGGAGTCAGAAGGTTTTCTTTATTTTCTGAGATTTCAGTATCACCATCTAACCGTGGGCCCCTTGCTGAGATGCTAGGTGCATACTCTGTCTATTTTCTTTTACTCCATTTGCAGGTAAGGAACCAAAGTTAGTTCCTGGCCAGTGGCTCAAAGCAATCCGTATTTTCAACTGAAATCATTAGGTGTTGCAGGCACATATTCCACTTGACATCAAGTTTTAGCTCTTTCTAGCTATGTCTAGATACAGAGAACTTGAAACAAAGATTCTCTTTCCACACTGAGAGATGCATTGTACCTCATTGCATTGTACCTCATTGTACTTCAGTGCCTGGCCATGATTTCTGTATGCTACTGTTTTCAAGATGGGTGTGGAGTTTCCCTCTTGAATATTTCTACAGTGACTCATTAACCTTTTGATAGTACTACCATGGTGTTTTATTGATAGTGTGGCATTGGCTGGGCTGGTGATGGTTATATTTGTGGAAAAGATGTTGACATTGATGGCTACCCTAACGAAGAACTCTCATGCACTGCTGAAAACTGCAGAAAGGTAAGAAATTCTTTCTTAATCCTCTAATAATTCAGAGCATGAAGGGATGAAGAGGAAGACTGGAAGAAACATGACTAGATGTATTAATCTTTTTTTCAAGTTATTGAATTCTTCTGTAAAGATTCTATTTCATTGGATGAATCACTTATTTAAAACAATAATAGAAAAAAAGCCATTCAAATTATGAAAGCATGCAGTTTACCCGTAGAACACCAGACTTGCTTCCTTTTTTGTCTAGGACAATTGCAGATTTGTCCCAA
Organism: Lepidothrix coronata; assembly: GCF_001604755.1. NCBI lineage: Eukaryota > Metazoa > Chordata > Aves > Passeriformes > Pipridae > Lepidothrix > Lepidothrix coronata. The sequence continues at coordinate 1,075,520 of NW_016690202.1, read as the reverse complement.
ACTCTGGACAAGAAGATGCTGATGGCGATGGAATTGGAGATGCCTGTGATGATGACGCAGATGGAGATGGCATTCCCAATGAGCAGGTGCTGTGTATAGATCAGGATGCAGGGGTCTGTGCAAACAGAAGGACTTTCCATTACTGCAGTGGGCAGTGATTCTGAAATCTGACTCATTATTTGCCAGAGCTTGTTCCATACCCATCACTTTCAGTGACTCCCTAAATCCTGTCTTTTGCTTTTATATAATGCTCATTCTTACAAAACGTGAAACACCCAGCCTTAAATCCACCAGTGTATCTGCCATTATTATCTTTCAGCATTTAATTCTGGAACTTTTTGTGTACAGAACTTGTGTTCTTCTGAAACACTCTCCCAAAGCGTGGCCTTCAGGAACATTACTTGCATAATGTCTTTCTTTTTCAAAAGCAGGTTGATCTGACATGTTTCATGAGGGATCCAAACCCTACATAAATTAATGGTATCTTGCCAATAACTTGAAAAAGCTTTGAATCATGTCCTCAATGCAGAAGAGGTTTCCATGAGGGTACGCAACTGCAGAATAGATCATAGGATAAATTCAAATTGTAAAAGCTCTTTTGTATTCACCCTGTATTCTTAGCAGCCAACGGTTGTTCTACATTAAGATCCTTCACTGATACTGCTTACTGCACTTCTGAGGAAACAACAAGGACACTTTATCCAGATTAAAAATGTCCACGTGGAGCTAGGGCAGACTAAGAATCACAGAAGGTTTGTCTCAGGCTGTTTTGCCACAGAGGCCCACCCTCAATTCTGGTAGCTTAAGTCAACTGGTTTTATTAATGTTTATAAGGAAAAATGAATGTTAAATCCTCCTTTATCTGTAAATCTATTTGCAGGTTCAGCAACTCCAGAATCAGTAACTTCTATTTTGTTGCTGAGTTCTGTTCTTCCTCTGTGTATGCAATAGGATGTTGATATGCTAGGTGGGGGTAGAAATTTTACACGACTTTGAAGTAGTTTTCTCCATATGCCTCCTGATGGACTTTGAGAGTCAATAACAGCTTGTTTGACAAAACAAACAAACAAAAAAACCCCCATCAAAATCCAAACAAAGACTTGTCCCTTTTTGCATCAAAAAGTTCTGCTTTCCCAAGTGTTTCAGCTTTAGTTTGAGTCTGTACCAGAAGGGGGCAATGGCCTTTCACAGAGAGTGTCTGCAAACCTTGCTGAGGACTCCAAACTGCAGCTTTTGAGAAGGACCATATTAGAAAGCCAGGGCACCAAAACAGGTTCCTCACCATGGATGCATCCAAAATGAGAATCAGAAGTCAAAGTTGTAAGTAAAGCCTTATGGTACTGGGTGTTTTTGCTTAGGATTTTCTCAGAGTGGTTCGAAGCAGAGCTTTAAGAGAGCAAGTGAAGTCTGATCTGGAGTTAATATTCACATAAAATTTCAAAGTCCTCACACTAATAATTTTTTTTTGAAAGTAGAAATAAGTACAAGGATTATATAAATTCACTAAAATAAGAATTAAATATTCAGGGCCTGGCTCATGTCTGATTCTGTGTCTCTTGCAGGATAACTGTGTCTTGGCTCCCAATGTTAATCAGAGAAACAGTGACCAAGATATCTTTGGAGATGCTTGTGACAACTGCCGCAATATCCTCAATAATGACCAGAGGGACACAGATGGTGATGGGAAAGGAGATGCTTGTGATGATGACATGGATGGAGATGGTTGGTGATTTTTCACTTTCAGCTTCTCTGATGTTATTCAAACTTGCCCAGAGTGTGTATTAGATTAGGAGATTTCCTGTCACCAGCTGTAGCACATAGTCTTTATCCATGAAACCTGTGTTTGGAATCCTTTTAGTTTACTTAATATATATCTTTTAGCCTGCATTGGAAGCACTGAACATTGTAACAGATAAACCAAGCCGTGTTTTATGTGTAAGTTGAGGTTGTTGGTCATTCAGCGTTTCCTTAAAGGTATAAATGTGTCCCAGAGCATCCAGCTGCCGCCAGTAACTGATGCCCAAGAGCTGCATACTGTATTATTTTCATCGGTGTAGGAGGCTTGAAAGAAGTGAAAAAAATCAAAACCCTTCAAATGTAATAATGAAGATGAAATGTCCTATCCTGTAAGCTGTGATACAGGAAAAGGATAGAATGAATTTTATCTAATTAATGAAGTGTGTGTGGTTGGGTGGAAAGCTATTCTTTAGTGAGATGTTTCTAACTACTATTAAATAAATGGATGCACACATAAAAAAGTTTTGCAGTGCAGGCTTATAATTTCATTGCAAGATTAAGTAGTTGCTGAAAAGGAATAGTGTCTTTACTGTTCTTAAAGTTTATATTGTCTAGTAACAGCTACGGGAATTGTCTTTAACTAACATCCAATCAATTTTTCCCTAGGTATTAAGAACCTTTTGGATAATTGTCAGAGGATCCCCAATGAAGACCAGGAGGACACAGATAATGATGGTGTTGGTGATGCTTGTGACAGCTGCCCTACAGTCAGCAACCCAAACCAGGTTAGCAGGCAGAAAGAAAAAAATATCCTTGTTTAGGGAGAGGTCCAAAAAGATGCAAAGAATGAGACAACCCATGCAGCCATGGTGTTTATATTTTAATAATAAAGTATATCTAGGTATTCAGAGAAGTTTTATGGAGCCATAGATTTCTCTGATGTGAGAAAGGGGAGGCATCAGTTGTATTCTCATAGCTTGGGATGTTGTTAGGACCTCTGCCCTGCCTGTATTTTCTACTGTCATGCTCTGAAATGTGGGCTGTAGTCCAATGCCAGACTCCACACAGGGCTGTGATTTAGTTACACTCAATATATCTTTAATTAGGACAAAATCCCTATGTCCTTATTTATCAAAACTTCCAATGCTCCTAGGTGAGAACTCATTGGAACTTTTCATATGTTTGAAATTCTGATTCTAATGACAAATGTTGGAAACTATAGAGAAACATAGTAGGTTTTTAAAACTGCTTAAGAAATCAACCTTTGTTAGAAATGAGGGATACTTATTTTCAGTAGTAGAGGAATCTGTCTAGAAGTGTGCCAATCAAGTATAACACTGTTTATTCTCTGTCTTTTTTTCTTTAATAAAACTGACTTTTTGATTAGATGGATGATGCAAGCAAGAAAATATGTTCTGTAAAACCGATGTTTTCTCATGCTTTTATTGTTATGGCATTGGATTTGGTTGTGTTTTGATTTGGTTGTGTTTTGACTTAATACTGCTATTTTAGTAGATGGCAGCTGATACTGGAACTTGTTCTGTTTCCTTTTGCAGTCAGATGTTGACAATGACCTGGTTGGAGATTCCTGTGATACCAATCAGGACAGGTAAGTTGTCTTGTGGCTTGTAACAGCAGCAGGGAAGTGAAAGAGGCTAGTCTTGAGCTGAAGGATGCCACTGATTCCTGGAGAGCTGTAATTCTTCAGACTAGCCTGGATTTAATTCCAGAGAGATGTCATTTCAAAATCAGTATTACGATTTACCAGCCTTGTTGGTTCACTTCCGGGTAGCAGTACAGTTGCGGAGCCCTTCACCCTTAGCCCCATTCACACAGGCCTTCTGTGAGTTCCGCTATCAATGGCTTTCACACACCCTTGGCATTCAGAGGAGCACATCCTATGACAAATTGCAACGCTTGTATGGAAGCAGTTTCTGCATAACCAGCTTTAGGGGTGGTAAGTCCTCCCCTGTGCTCCTCACTTACAGCAAGAGACAAGGGAAATGATAAATTCTGTGCTGGCAGAGATTTTCACCAGCCACAGAGAGATGTTTCACCACAGAGCCATTGGTGGATGCTGCTCTCTGCAACAGGAGTTGTTGGAAGCCCACTTTCACCACGAAAAACGATATGCAGGGGTGTGAGAGTGGTGCTTGTTTTTAAACAATTCTGATTTCAGGTGCTCATGTAGTCCCCCATAAAGTTTCATTCACGCCCAACCTGCATGTTCATGAGCACCAAGACATATGTGCACAATGTGCACATGGGACAAGGGACACCAGGTGTTCAGCTCATGCTGTCTCCTGGGTGCCTTTTAATTGGTGACACCGCACTTGTTGGCTGTGCCTTACACGCCCTTTAGGAGTGGAGATTGTTTGAGATCTTGGGCTCTGGTAAGTTTCCCACACCATATTAGGCTTCTTTTTCTTTTCCTTATCTGAGTATTTCTATAGCTCCTGGCTCAGTCTTTGTCTTCCTGCCACCTTATCATACAGTCCCTCTTTGTTCATGGCCTCTTTGCAGTTCAGCCACCTGAGCAACAACAGCTTGTATTGCCCCACTGGTCTGCTTCCAGGTCCAGGGGTGCCACTGGTATGTTTCCTGCTCGTGTGTCTATGCTGTTTCCTGTGCAGAGGCAGGACCTGATGCTGGTATGCCATTTCTTTTTGTTTCTTCACTTGCAGCGATGGCGATGGACACCAGGACAGCACAGACAATTGCCCTGCTGTTATTAACAGCTCCCAGCTGGACACAGATAAGGACGGGTTGGGTGACGAGTGTGATGAGGATGATGACAACGATGGTATTCCTGACCTCTTGCCCCCGGGCCCTGACAACTGCAGGCTGGTTCCCAACCCAGGGCAGGAAGATGATAACGGTAAGACGGGCCTTCTTCAGGAGCCATTTCAGTTCTTAGGCACTGCATTCATCTCCAGGCATTAGATATGTATAGCAAGATCCAACACAGTCACTACACGTGCATACACTCATCCCAAGAGGAACACCAACACACAAGGACCCTTCAGCCAAAGCAGAGGTCCTCAGGTCCCTTTCTCAGGCACTGCAGCCAGCAGGGCTGATACTCCACTTGCTTGCTGGACACCTTGATCCAGTGGCTAGGCCAGGTGTGACTATTTGCCTGCACCATAAATCTGCTTTCACTTCTCTGATGCATTCAGGTGATGGAGTTGGAGATGTCTGCGAGTCTGATTTTGACCAGGATACAGTGATTGATCGGATCGATGTGTGCCCTGAGAATGCAGAGATCACCTTGACAGACTTCAGGGCCTATCAGACTGTGGTGTTGGACCCAGAGGGGGATGCGCAGATTGATCCCAACTGGGTGGTTCTGAACCAGGTAAAAATACACTTTGGTCTTTCTTACCTGTCTGAAAAAGATCATTTGAAAACCACAGTAAAACTGGCTCTGTAGTTGCTGGATCTCTGGCAAACATCAGAAGTGGAAGCTGTTGGTTGGTAGACTGTTTTCAGGAGTAATAATAAAATAAAAAATAAAATTCTTTCTTTTAGCATATGATAGCTTGAAGCTTGATGCTGCTAATAATCTAAAATAATAATAAATACTTTGATGCTCTTAATAATCTAAAATTACCTACTGGCCAGCTTATTCTGGGTGGATTTCATGACTGCCAGAAGGCAGACATTAGACTTTTGTGTCACTCTATTAAAATATTTCTGTAGCAAACAATCCTTTCCAGAATTTAAAAGTCTGACCTTCTAAATAGCAGAGCATGTCATAGAATTATAGAGTCGTTTGGGTTGGAAGGAGACCTTGGAAGATCATCTAATTCCAACCCCCCTGCCATAGCCAGGGACACCTTCAACTAGACCAAGTTGCTCAGAGCCCCAGCCAACTTGATCTTAAACACTTCCAGGGATGGGGCATCCACAGCTTCTCTGGGCAACCTGTTCCAGTGCCTCATCACCCTCACAGTACAAAAAAATTTCCTAACATCTAATCTGAACCTCTCTCTTTCAGTTTGAAGCCATTGCCCCTTGTCCGTACATGCTCTTTTAAATAGTCCTTCTTCATCTGTCTTGTACCTGTCTTCAGGTACTAGAAGGCTGCTATTAGGTCACCCCGAAGCCTTCACTTTTCTAGACTGAACAAACCCAGTTTTCTCAGCCCTTTCTCATAGGAGAGGTGCTCTATCCCTCTAATCAACTTGGTGGCCCTCCTCTGGACTTGCTCCAACAGGTTGATGTCCTTCCTGGGCTGCAGACCCCAGCTGATGCAGTACTCCACTACTCCTAGACGGAGTCCAGTAACTGCTATTTACACTAAAAAATTTTAGCTTTCAGGAGGCTAACATGTTCTGAGTCACAGGGAACATGCAATTTATTCCCATTGCCAAAGTCTCTGCCAAGCCAGCTGGAATGTATATGTCTTCCTTACACCAGTCCTGGCAGTCAGTTTAATCCTGAACTCTGTGTTCAAACTGTAAGAGCTAAGCCTAGGCAAAGCTCTCTTCCTCCCACAACCCTCTCTCCTTGCCCCTCATTTTGGCCAGTTTCAGTGATTTCCAGAAGATTGTGGGAGGGAAAGTATCAGAAAACCAGTATGGCAAATTCTACAATGGAAAAATATAAATCTTTCCTGACTCAGGCAGGTCATGCAAGCAATTGAAACACTAGTATTTTGATTGTAGTTCCCATTTCAATTCAGAACTACAAGTTTTACAGATATGTTGTGAGCAAACAGAGGAGACTGATAGACAGGGTGCTAGAGGGAGGCCAGGCTTAGCCAACCCAGCTTGCCATGCATGCTAACCACCCTGAATGTACTCTTACAGGGCATGGAAATTGTGCAGACTATGAACAGTGATCCTGGCCTTGCTGTGGGTATGTACCCTCTTCTGAGATGCAAGTTTTACAGAAGAAAACATGTAGCATATGAACATGTGTTCTGCAGAATTGTTTTTAACCTGCGTGTATCCTCAGGTTACACAGCTTTTAATGGCGTTGACTTTGAGGGCACTTTTCACGTGAACACGGTGACAGATGATGACTACGCTGGCTTTATCTTTGGTTATCAAGACAGCTCTAGCTTTTATGTGGTGATGTGGAAACAGACAGAGCAGACGTACTGGCAAGCGACTCCCTTCAGAGCTGTTGCAGAGCCTGGCATTCAGCTAAAGGTACTGGTTGTGGCTCCCAGCTGGGTACACAGTGGTCACTGCAGCCTGGCTGTGCTTTCCTGCCATGTGTTGGCCACGGGTGAAGCCATCATGCATGTGTGCATGATGCATGGTCCATGCTGTGCAGGGGCCAAGCCATCGCATGTCAGCCATGCTGCTTGACTGCAGTTCTCTATTTGCAACTTGTGTCAAAATGTCAGGCAGCTGCCACACAGCCCTTTTAATGGCACTGTTTTTTAAGGAACTTCATCTTTCCTTTCTTATCAGCTGGAGCATTTGTTTTCTGCAGTGATTGTGCTCTGACTGTAATAGGTCAGATTGCCTCCTTCTCCTTGGTCCAGGTACCCAGCTGCTTTTTCATGCAGGCAGTGGGTGCAGTTATACAACAGAAGTTAGCAGCTTGTGAGCAGCTGGGAGGGTATAGACCCGCTCCCCACTACAAAAAAAATTATGGCTCCTGAAAGTGACATTTCTCTATGGTCATCATTGGAAAATTGTATTTCTGCAGGCTGTGAAATCCAAGACAGGTCCTGGCGAGCACCTCCGCAACTCCCTCTGGCACACGGGGGACACCAGTGATCAGGTCAGGCTGCTGTGGAAGGATCCCCGAAATGTAGGGTGGAAAGACAAAGTCTCCTATCGCTGGTTCTTGCAGCACAGACCCCAGATTGGTTACATCAGGTAAGAGAGAAAAGGATAGATAAGAGTACAGATACGTCTGCCTGAACTGTTGTTTCTCAACACCCGATTCAGATGATAATCTGAGAGTTGAGATTATGTCTGGTCTTTGCATTGATGAAGCCTTATAATAGCCTTTACGTATTCTAGGATAATAGAATTAATAAAAGTTGTCATTTAAAGGTTGTGAGCCTAACTAAGACGAGTAATTATCCTGATGTGATAGATTTGAGATTACTCAGCATATATTCAGAGCTTTGTAACGCATGTTATCTATTCTTATTTTGATATTTGAGAGAAAGAAAAAGTTATTAAAAAAAACCAAAAATCACCATTTGGGAGGAAACATCTTACTCTGCAACATCCAGCAGAGAAATGAGCAGGAATTATGCTTGCAGATCAAGCATAAAATGCAAAATATTAACTGCTCTGGCATTGTCAGCTCAGGTTTTAGAACCTTATAATAGAAAACAAATACAGATAAGTCAGTCGTTTTTCAAAAAAATCACCATCCTGCAGTTGAGATGCAGTAACTTGATATAATTACTCCACTTTTCTAGTGCAGAGCATCATCTTCAGTGGTAATTGGAGTGACCATGTTTGATTTTTATGGTAAAATGGATTAAGAACATTTACACTGTCTACTTTTGTGTCCCAGCCACAGGGCAGTAGTGAATAGATCTTGGGCAAGTTTTGTTTAGACCAAGCAGTTTGTCAAGCCGCTTCAGAAGCAAACATCTCCTATGATTGTAGTCTCTCCAGTCAGCCTAAGTAATGGTCCCTCCAAATGGGAAAGGTAGCAAAGTCAGTGTAGTAGAATCCTTCAAAAACTAAAGGCAGCCAAGCCTAAATGGAACATCTGCCAGCTCTCTGTCCACATCTTGCTGTGGTTTGGTTAGGCCAGATGCCACAGGCATGTGTCTAGAAAAGGTTTTCTGAGGCTTCAAGGAAGCCTAGGAAAAAATCACTTCAGCCAGCCTCTCCCATGAAAATTGGAAAGACAGCAAGTTCTATTTATAGTAGATACTTTTGAAGTGCCTCAGCAAATCAGGAAATAAACTCCGGAACATACCAGGAATTGGGTGTTTTTTCTTATTTTATGAAAAGACACAGGAACTTTCTTTCCCTTCACCACATGCTACTTTCTTGGATGTCTCATCAGCAGTATCCTCATCCACAACAAGGCCCTCCAGGCTCATCATCTTCTAAGCAATTTACCTAGTAAACTTACCCAAAGGCTGAGGACTTTTTGTGGACAGTGCTGCAACAGCTCAGCTGGCTCCTGCCCTCAAATACAGGGCATGTGCTTGGGAGCTGGCAGGTTAATCTCCTTTCACACAGCTATTTGGGAACTTGCTGATGGGTTTTTAACAAGAGGATGCTAGATCAGCAAAACTGTTCCTAGAATTAATCATACTCACATTTTTGAAGACATCTCACAGACAAGTTTAAGGTTCCAAATGGTTTGTTTGAAACTTTGCCTATTAAAAAAAAAAACCAAAAAACCCTCAGTTTCAAACTGTGTGAGACAATATCCATCTGGCTTTTTTCAACTGATCTAGTCTGGTTCTCCCTTTCTCCTATTATTATCGACTGTGGAAAATTTCAAGAGCTAAAGCTCTCAGCCTGATTGACTAAACATTCCAGGACTTTTTTAGGATGTGTAGAAACTCCCCAACACACCCTCCCTGGCTGGATCTTGCCACCATGCAGCATTCCTTTAGTTTCCAGCCTACAGAGGAGCTAGCTTAACTGCTTTTTCTCCCCTGGGCTAGACAGGAGGGATAACATGTCGAAGGCTAGAATCTCCATGGATAACAACATTACTTTCAGGAATGTTGCAGCCTTAGAAAAGACCTAATAGAGCTTCTATTTGCTTTCATTAAGGGCAAGATTTTATGAAGGCTCTGACCTCGTGGCAGACTCTGGTGTAACTATAGACACCACAATGCGTGGAGGACGGCTTGGAGTTTTCTGCTTCTCTCAGGAAAACATTATTTGGTCTAACCTGAAATATCGCTGCAATGGTAATATAGCTCTTACTTCCTTTTAGCTCACAACTAGCAAGTGACCATGAAGAACTGGTAGTGTGGCTGTTGGATTAAGCCATTTTGATCCTTTCCTTTGCCTTTCATTTACAAGTTTTTCACAGCTGTGAAACACCTCCCCTGACACCAGCAGCACAGTGCAGGGCCGCTAGATGGGAAGTAATGCCTCAGAGCTGCTCCTCCCAGAGCTGCAGACTGTGCCAACTGGGTAGTATAGCTGTCATCAGAGAATTAGGAACATTATTTAAAACCAACTGACTGCGAGAGCTGTACACACACAATAAATACCTCAGGCCATCACATATGTAGGATGCCTCGAGCTTTGAATAAAGGGTGAAATATACCTGGAGGGTTCAATCACTAGGCATCAGTGTCACTCATGTGCTTGCTGGTTGCTCCTGTGTGTGCGAGGGGAAGATCATAAAATGCCTTTCCTCCCATGGAGGAATCCTTCTGACTCTGTGGGAGAGTGCTGTCTTGCTTCTCTTGGTGCAAGAGCCTTGCAGCTTAGCTCTGATGTCCCACTATGTAAAATATCTCAAACCTTGATCACTCCACACAGAAGCTGATCATGTCAGGGTATTTCTGCCCTGGCAGCAGTTCAGCTAGATTGAAGCAGTTCAGCTAGATTCAGCTAGATAGTAGCATCAATCCCTACCCAGCCTTTAGAAAACAATTTACCAGCCAAGTTGGAATAGTTTCCTTGTCCAGCTCCTGTAGGGGGCTGCATGGCCACTCTGTGGCGTGTTCTGCTGATGGACTCTGACTCTTGGACATCCAGTACACGAGGCTGGCACTTGGAGGTCAAGGTTAAACAGGGGAACTTCTAGACAGCAGTGCTTACAATTAAAAATTACTTGATATATATCTTAAACAATACACAGTTTCCCAAAGCTGCCACTGAGTCATACTTACCTGGCAGTAGGCAGGCAGCTAGCTTTGCTGCAGGAGCTACAGAAGTTAATGAAACCCAGTCAAAAAGTCTCTGGAGTCCCCAGGTATCTCTGATCTCCTTTCAGACAAGTTCCTACATTTGCAGAAAAGGCTTGAAAATAATTTCAAGCCTTAAAAAAATGTTCAACAAAAAGCAAAGGACTTATCCCTTTTTTTTTCTATATATTGTGTTATGTTTATACAGTTACATCCTTTTTTGAGTTTAGAATTACCTGTCCTGGATCAGGGTGGAAATAATCATATTAAAGCTGATGTCATGCAGTTGAGTTTCACTGCTGTGGCTTCATTGTTGGCTGCAGCTTTAGCTCTACAGTTGGCTCTGTGGCTCTCCAGATAAAATGTTCTGGGACCTGGCAAAGGTGGACTGCAAACAGCACTTCAAACAGAACTGTAGCTACTCTTATGACATTGATCCAATTCCAGCTCCCTTCGCCAAGTCTCAGGTCAGGTCTTTCTGCCAGTTGCTATTTGTCCTGAGGTTAATGTTTTTTGTCCCTTCTTGTGGCATGGGAAACCATCACAGGGAAGTTGAATTAGGATACATGAGAAATAGAAATGCTGACACTGCAAACATGTCTGGTGTGCAGAGCAAGACAACCACTTCTTTTGCCTTTCTGGTCAGCATTTATTAATCAAAGTTTAAGAGTGCAAGGCACAAAGTTTTCAAAAAAATGTAATCTGAAGATTGATAATACTCTGTTGTGGGCTGGCACTATAGCACTCACTGCCTTGTTAGCCTCTCTGTGATTTTCAGTGGTGTACAGCTAAACTGATTTGCTGTTCATTCTTACAGTGTAAACAAAAGAGAAGCATGTTACCTAAAAAAAAGAGGAGGTGGCTTATTCATTAATTTAATGGCTCCTTGATTTTGTCAGAAGAGACTAAACTTCTGCATATTTTCCTGTTTTCAGACACCATCCCAGAGGACTTCCAAGAATTTCAAGCGCAGCAATTTGGTGTTGGGGATATTTAAGAAGTAAAAGCAAACTAACATTGCTATTGCAAACAGTAAAACAATATATTTTAAATCCTTATATGATCATTGTTGTCCAAGTGCACATCGCAGCTTTGTTCTCATTGATGTGACTATGTCAGACTTTTTTTTGGTATGAAAGTGAAAATAAAAAGGAGACAAAATAGACCTGGGCTTCAGTTGTTTTCAAATTTGTCCTAAAATCTAGGGAGCAGCATGTAAATGGAGTGACACTTGCTTAAAACATTCTCAGGAAAAGTTTGAATCTATTGCTTTTTTGGATTCAGTATTAAACACGGTGGGCCAGAAAGCAAAATTTTGTCTACCTTGGATGTGTTAGAAACAACAGGTTGCATCTGGGCATGAAGTGGCTCGGAGCTGTCTGGCCAAGCCAAGGGCTTCTTAGTAACTTTCCAGTCCTGCTAAATAGCACATCTCCTTTGGTACAGTTATTTCTCTAAAGGAGGTAGTATCTCCTTTAGGACAGTTTAATACCTTTGGAGACTCTGTTACCTTTGTCAGACCTCTTCTAAGAACTCTTATTAGGCCTCCCAGCCCTCCCACTCCCAGAAAGTATGAGTAACACTACCACATCCAGTAAAAGCAAAAAAAGCTGACTGCAGGGCGATGTAGTCACATCTTATGGCTTGCACAAGACTGAAACAAAAGAAAAAGACTACGGAGATAAATGCAGAATCACCTAGACAGAGAAAATAATCCTTTCACATAAACAAAGCCAGGCTTTGACCTGCTGTCCCCATTCAGAGCAGAGCTCTATTGGCAGGTACTGCAATCTCATGCAAATAAGTTGCCAAGTTAAAACCCCAAAACACTGCATTAAGCATTAGTAACCATTAGAAAAGGACTGGAATTGTATCACAATGCAGTCTATAATTTGAAGTGCAGAAAGGTGTTGATAAAGTGTGCATTTCTACTACATTCTTTTTAAAAATGGAATTAGGAAAGGAGGGGAGGACAAGCTCCACGGACCGCTGAATAGAAGGATATTGCAGCTTCTAGGATAGTTACTTTAAAAAGGACAGTGGGAAACAGCACTTCAGCCTGGGAGGAGGAGAAAGAAGGAAATAAAAGGAAATCTGAAATAGCTCTGAGAAAATAAACACTCATAGCTCTTTCCCAGCCCAAGGATACAGGTGAAATGCTGAGTATAATTATCAGGTAAAAGTATCAAAACAACAACAAGTTTCCTGTTTTCAGTACAATAAATATACCCTTAAGGATATTACAAGCTATCAAAGGCTTTGACTACTGGCAGACTTTTCCGTGTGGGCTTGTCCACCATAGCCAATGTTTCTGGAAGCAGGGTGGCCCTGGGACCTGTCCCATGAGGGATCCCAGAGTCCTGCAGCAAAGAGCATGATGCAGGAGCATTCCTCTGGCTCAGTGTTTCATGGTGAAAGGTCCTTCAGTTTCAGTCCTCCTTTGCCCTTGGCTTCACAGCTTCACTAAAACCAAGTTCACTCATCAGGTTTTCAGAGGACTGAAAAGCTACTTATGTTGGAACAACAGAGAGGCCATTGTCAAAATATGTTTAAAAAATGAGGAAAAAAATGTATTTTTCTAGCTGAACATGGGCTGTAACTGCAGTATTGTTCATTTATGAAGAACACACCCTGTAAAGCAAATTTACGTCTTCCTTGTCACACATTTGCATTTCACTGATGGAGCCCCTTCTCCAGGCAGAATTCCTCTCTGAGCAGTCTGGCCACAGACTGGGCAGAAGGCAGTCACTTGTACTGTGCTCACACACACACCGGTGCAGAAAAACTGGGGCCTGCAGTGCACACATTTTGCACAAGTGATCTCCTTACAGTGGATGCAACAGGCCTGGCCCACCCTGACCCGTCTTCAGCACATACAGCACACACCAGCTCCAAAAACATGATTGCAGTAGGCCTCTGAATCCTTCCCAGCCTCCAAACCTCTGCTCAGCCCTCCCGTCTGCAGCTGGAGCCTCTCGTCCTGCTACAGCGGCTGGGAGGGAGCATCCTGGGCCCCTGCCATACCAGTTGGCTTACCACTGTGAAGCTTGCCAATTTCCAGGCTCTCTTCTATGCCACGGCCACTGGCCACTGGAGGATGGAAGGTGAGATACAGGCTCTGACTCTTGAGCTGTTGTCAAAGGTAATTGAGTGAAGCTGTGAACCTCTTACCTCCCCTGGCAGCAAACATACTGGTTTGTTCTACTGGCAGCCACAGAAACAAATCAGAGCTCAGATAGCCACAACTTTTCCTTTGTTTCAGAAGGTGCTGTTGGGACCTTATGATGGGATGCCAGAGGTCACTATGTCTGTTGTATTGACACACCAAGAGCTGGGCAGCTTGCAAGCTCAGGAAGAGTGAAGTCCAGCTGTTGCAGACAAACATTTGCCTCAAGAAGATGAGAGCTTGGGAAACCTAACCCTCACATTCACATCAGGGATTGTGCAGTCCTTGTGTAAAAGAGTGTAAACTAGATTCTCTTGCACCACAACCCCCTTCTGGACTATTGTGCAATGCAGACATTGCTCCATGTGAAGACAGTGCAATCCCATATCTTTAAAACTGAACATACAGCTCTTTCTCTTGCTCCCACTGCCTGTGCAGCAGCTGTTACTACTCTGGAGCTCAGAGTCCTGTAGTTCCTGCACCAGGGTCTAACATCTCAACAAAGGTTAACTCTATCCTGTGTGCTGCAAACACCATGGCAAACACACTTCAAGTGTTTCCAGTCCTTGAAGACCACCTCCTGTTTTGAATCCCAAGAACGGAACATCCTGCCAGGATGCTGTGGGGCTGGGTGAGGGCAGAGTGGGCAGACTGGTGAAAGGCTGCCGAGCAAAGATACTCGGCTCTCACAACCCTTTGGCACCACTCAAGAACCCCTCTCTGCTTTGCACTCAGGTCAAAATGCATGCTTCCCAGCTACAGGGCACCAAAATTCTCTCATGCACCAGACCTGCACAGAGAATAGCAGCCACCACTGGACCCTTGGAAACTTGGTCAGCACAGGGAACTGAGTCCTGGTGTGGGTCTGTTAGAGCCTCTGGCATGGGTGCCACCACTACCAGCAGGCAGGCTGCAGCGGGCACATGCTGAAACAGAACATGGATGGTGAGAGGCAAGAAACCTCCATGGAAACAAAGCACTTTCCCTGGTGTGGATCTAGGCATGTCAAATTCAGCAGCAACCCACTCTACTGTCTGGGCAAGTGAAAAAAAAAATAAAAAATCAGACAGCTGTGTTTCAAACAAATGCACAGGCTTCAGTGCTACACCAGCCTTGAAGGTATTTTGTTTGCACTGTCAAAGTATCTGACACATCTCAAGGACCTGGATTGTACGAAACAGATGTCACAGACAAATCTATGCAATCTGTCATTGTCCAATATTATGCTCTGGAGAAATACAAAAATAACATGGACAGTGAAGCCTTGTAAGAGTATATAGTGGTTAAAAAACATCCAAATTCAGTGACCGAAAAGATCAACCAATTTACTTTTACTGGCTCAGTAACTGCTTAGCTCATATATTTAGGTACTTTTTAAGTTTCTCCTAGACTGAATTGACTTTTCAACTTCTATGTATCACAACAATTAATTTCAAATGTAAGAAAAATTTTATTGGTCCATTAATCTATAACAATAAATTCACTCAGTATACAAAAGGAAGTGTCCATAAAAACCATTAACATGCTTTATGAAGGCAAAGTTGTTAACTATTTTACAATGAAGATATTACAATTCTGAAATCTTTACCAATCCTTAAAAGTCAAACTGTTACAGTTGCTACAGATCACAACACTAGCAAAAAATAATTAAACTAGCAAACCTCCACTTCACTGAGCTACAGCTTAATAAAATAAAACCACACATACATGCCAAAAGGTTCCCTTAAGATACTAAGAATCTTTAAAAAGGCTAATTAAAATCCCCTCACTATTAAGAAAATGTGTTCATATTCATATTTTGCATCCAGTTTTTGAACATGGCATATATGAGACTGAACACCATGCACTAGTGGTGAACAAAAAGCAAGACAGTGAACCCATAAATTCCTACTTAATCTTTTCTCAGCTTGTATGTTACAAGTGGAATGATTTTCTCTGGAAGTTAATTCTTCTAGCTTTCAGTGTGCATGGATGTCAAATGACACCTAAGCACCCAGACTTGAATCAGTAGAGGAAAACCAAAGCTACAGTATGATCAACAATTCAGTATTTCCCCATAGCTTTCCAAAATTCTTGGCTTTGCACTTTCTTCTTGGCTTTGCACTGAGGCTTCTTTGGCAAAAGCACGGCTGCAGTGCTGCACCTTGCAGCTCTGGTGAGCAAAAGCCCTGGAAGCTTTAAGCTGCTGGAGTGGTTTCAGGGCTGATGACTATGGCTCCAAACAAGTCTCTGCAAACAGCTGCACGCTATGCACTGACAATTACTGGAGACTGGCAAACAGGGAGGGAAGTCAATGTGGCTTCTATCAGAAATAAATTCCAACTTTTTAAAAACAACATTAACGAACAGGTGTGAAATTAATCAAATCCAGGTTTGATAAAAAACCCAATCAAAACAGGATTTAAGATTTAAACCTACAGAATTTCTTTGGGCACTAGGAAGCAGTCATCATGCCAGTCTCTCAAAGTTTCTACTTCAAACCCTGCACAGTGTGTCTGCATCCCCATTGTGGAGCACTTGGGCATTCTGCCATCAGGATGTTGAAAATGCAGAGACATACCAGTTCCCAAACTACATATCTTGTTATGAGTACAAAAAGCCAAAGCTTTCGAAGCACTTGACCCCCGTACATTCCCTTGTACAGTCACATGAAACACTGAATTCTAACTACTGTTTATGAAACTGAAGACACAAGTAAAATGTCCTGGTGCCGATTATGTATTTCCCTCTGACAAGAACTTGTAGGCCACTTCAGAAAACAAAGAAGTAGTTTTCACAGGGGAAAACTGATCCATAAACTACGATCATTGACTTTCCTTCAATGCTGCAGGCTGTCCTGCTATGAAAAGGAAAGGATTGGTAAGACCTGGCAAAGAGGTCTTTGCTAGTTCCTAACACCAAAGACATCCCGTTGGACAGGCAGCAGATTGTCTGGAAGTGAAACAGGTTAGCAATACCTTTAAAAAACAAATCCAAGGAGAAAAGGCAAATAAAATAAGATACAGCCTGCAAGCAAAAGACATTGCTTCTAAAGCCCAGAAGGAAAAATGAGAGCAAATTTTTAGCTGCAGATAATCTCAATTTGTCTAGCCACATAGGTACAGTCTTATGGTATTTTGCTTCATCAACTTACTAAGGAGAAAAGCCTAACACTTTATAGTTTATAAAATATTTATAGCATGTTTTAAAAGCAGTTAATTATTTTGTTGCTGATCTGTTCAGCTGATCTGTGGGCTGCTACCCAAAGTACAAGCAGCACTATCTTGAGTATCCAAATTTTCCTGATGCATCAGTAAAAAACAGAGAAGCAGCTGTTTTGTAAGTGCAATGGTTACTTCTTTAATAGCATAGTTCTAGCCCAGAAATGGCTGCAGCAGTGGCTGACAAAGCAGTTACACATGCACAGCTTATAATATACCAAAGCGCTTATAGATTTGTAAAAAGGTGCTAAACCACAAAATAAATAAATAAATAAATAGACATGCAGTGTTCATAATTCTGCAAGGGGGTAAACCCTCTCTCTGGACTATGCATACTGCAACACTGCATTACACATTTCATAGGAAAGTGGCCCAACCCTGACAGGATCTATCACATTAGCTGGGCATGTACAAGCTGTTTGAACCTCATGGAAGTGCCTGAAGCAGAAAGCTAAGATTATCACAAACATATAATACCTTCAATGTGTAATTGCAGTGGAGTTCCTTACTCGGCATCCAGCTGCAAGGGCTGCCTGCACACTTTGAGGAACTAGGTGGCAAACAGCAAGCAAGCATAACCATCTGCTTTCTGTACTTCCCTGATGTGGTTTTATTGTCTTGTTTTGTTAGACCTGCTACTTGGACTTAGAGACTTGCTCTCTGAGTCTGCCCCACTGATTTTACACCAAAAATGAACCAATCATGGTTGTGGCTCTTCATTGCCTTCATGAGAAAAACTAAAATTGTTCCAGTCTCAGATGATAGTGCAGCAGTCAGGTCCCAAAAATCTTTATCATGGTAAATTTGAAACAGTAGAAGAATGCCAGTGAAACCATTTCACCTTCCTAGCAGAACAACTGCCAACACAGTCTGTTTCTCTGAGAGTCTATTAAACGATAGCATTAGTTCAAATTTAACTAGAGGAAATGTAGCACAGGACATGTTCTCTAGTCTTCCTGTCTTTGCAAGCTTCCTCTCTTCACAGAGTCCAAAACCACTAGGAGCCAGAAATGCTGCACCAATTACGTCTGGACACAAATTCACCCAATAATTGTGGCACAAGGCAGGATAGACATGGTGCAGCTAACCGCCTCAAGAAGAGCAGTCACCTGCACTTTCAGGTATGGGGAGAGAAAGTTAACTGTTTACAGTTTAAATATAAATGTAAGCGAAACCTACTTGTTTATTTACAAAAGCATCAGGCTACTTGTGAGTTCTCCCAGTTACTTTTCCACTGCACAGTAATACCCGAAGCAGTCTTATCCCCAAAGGTTTGTCAAGCACAGATTATTTGGTCTTCCACATGCACCATGGGTCTGACTGTGCCTTGTACACACTGGTGTAATGTATGAGGCAGCATCACCCAGTCACAGGCTCAGTCCAGTTTCAGTGCCACGTGAATTACTAGCTACATACAGCAGTAGGTATGAAGGCACTTCTTGAAAAGGTTTTTTTAAAAATTTCATTTGCATGAACTGTTTGGAATATAGGGACTGGGCATTTGAATCCTTGACCCGAGCTGAGGATTTTATTAAGTAGTTGCACATGGAAGTTCACAGTACAGATTTTACAGCAACCGCTAAGGCTGCAACATTTGCCTGGCCAGCAGGAAGTCTTGCCTTGATGAGGAAGTAGAGGCTTTGCACACCCAGGTCCACTAGTTACCAATTACTTAGAAAGGCCTGGAACTCCATCGTTGGATCTGGGGCAACAACCTGGACACACAGGCTCTCAAAATTATTTTTGGGGTTTTTTTCTCTCAACATTTGCTCAGTAGCAGACAAAACTGTGTAATCAGACACTGCCCCATTCTCACCCTACGTATACCTGCAGATCTAGATGCTTAAGATCAATAGCTGGTAGACGGTAAGGAGGAAGGAGAAGCTCGGTGAGGTGAGTGCTGGGTAAGAATCGACTCATGCCTCACTGCGGACTTTCTGTTTACAGTCTTGTTTCCTCTGTGCAAAACCTATTTCCTTAAAGACAAACTATAGAAAAAAAGAGCACAAGGAGGAGCAGAAAGTCCTTATGTAGGTACTACATAAAATAAGAATTTTCATAAATAATTAAGAACATCCATTGGTCAAGATATGTATTAAGATCATCTATATTTGTGACTGGGATGCCTGCTATCAGAACCAGAGAACACTTACCATTCTGTGCCTTATAACTTGACATAGTGCATGCCTTCTTCTCTAAAACTCCTTGCCCTGATTGTTCTATTACAAAAAACATGGCTAATTTAAAAAAAAAAAAGGTCAGTTTCTCATAGTACAACAGATATTGCACTAGAAGGCAAATCCTGCAAGCCTCTAGGGACCAGCCAAGGCAGGAGGAAGAGGAGCCTGGACTATCTCAGTTGCAGCACACAACTCTAGCACTGGATCAAGATTGTTTATCAGAATAGCTGCTATGAGGTAGGTGGGACAACTGTTAGTTGTCATTACACAGCCCATAAGCTCTTATCTTAGAGATGGGACAGATAAATGCTTCTAGATTGAAAATGCATTAACAAAGGCCTTTTTCTGCTGCAGAAGGATCTCCATAGCAAGACTCCAAATGCAGACAGAGATATACTGACAGGTCTCCATGCTAGCAGAGCTCTTGGCAGGATCAGAATCTCCCAGCAGAAGCAAAGGGAAAGGGAAAAACCTGCCTCCCTCTCCAGAGCTATTTGTTGCTTTTCTGACTAATGTCAGAGCCAAGATTTAACTGCCTTTTTTTAACTATTGGTGCAAACAAGGAGAAGAGCACCGAGACAGTCACTGCTGGACAAACTCCTTCCCTTAGATCTCATGATAGATGTATTTTGAGACTCTAATCACAGGGCTAGGTGGTATAAGTATACAGGACTGCAGATCTGTAGATTTTGTTTCAGGCAACAGTGCACAGGGTGGGGAAGATCGCACCCCTAGAATGCTCCAAGCAGGACAGAAGATCTGGTACACCATAGCAACAAGGTAGCTAAAAATGGTAATGAAAACAAGGGCAGAACTGAGATGCACTATATTAAGATTACTCACCAGGTGTACATTAGCCATCAGTTATTGCAACAGAAGAACTAAGGCATGCAAATCTTTTTGCCACCTCATAGGCCCCTATGCTGTGCTTTTCTTTGTTTTGCAGAAAGCATTGGGTGAAGATTTAAGGCTCAATCATATTAAAAAACAAAAAAGAGAAACTGCTAAATTGGTTAATTTTGTTTTTATCCTGCATACTTCACACTATATGGGGGTGTATGTATATATATATATATATGTAGAGGGAGAGAAGACAAAATCTCTGGGACTAGCATAAGTCATAAATTCATCCAACCGGAATGTAGATAACTATGTGAGTTCAACCTTATTCAGCATTTAGGGCATTTGAGCTGTTGTTCTACCACCAAATCATCTGCTTAGAGCAAAAAAAGGGTGACAAGGTAGTGTTTAATATTGTCATTTGTACTAAGGCAGTTCCTCGTTATATTTATGTTTTAATGACTGCTTACTCTGATTCCACTGCTTGGAATAGGAGTTCTCCAAAGGAAGTTTTGTCTCTGTTAAAACATGGGTTGGCTAACTCCCATCCCAACAGCAAAATTAATATCAACAGAGGAGTATAAAAATATAGCAGTTAGAAAAAATACTTTCCAACCAACACACAGGGAGAAAAGGAAGATGACACACTATAGTCCTTTTCCAACCAATATTATAAAATTAGTCATGGAAACAGAACTGAAGATCCTGGGAGATCTTTAGACACAAGCTGAAACAGCAGGGTAGAAACGTAAGCAAGCACCCTACTTTTAAATTTAACAGCAACTGACAGTGCTCCTGTAATTAGCATTTTCTCAACAGCAAACATTGTGAATAAAGAATGTACCGTATCTTAAATCCCCATGCAGTACACTCAACTTTTAAATGATCTGGCAAAGCAAATTTGGGCAAAATGAGAATTTGTGTGTATGACTCCCCTCCAGTTAATAACTGGACTAGATATAAATTGCATATAATACCCAGGTGCCTTTTAAAATTATAATAGAATAAATACTATCATTGGTAGATTCCTTTATCAATCTAGGTGTACAATAACTTAATATATTTAATATGTTGATAAACAATTTTTAGTAGATGCTTTGGCAGTCAAATTCTTATATATTCTCTTACTTCTGCTGAAGTATTTAGATATGTTTTTGGAAAAAAAAATCTGCATACTACTTACAAGAATTATATGCTGTACAAAACAGCATTCCAAATCATCACTGCAAACTGTAAAAGATGTAGTTAATGAAAAAGTATAAAAAGGAATGCATATTTGCTAGAAGATACCCAACATTTACAGGAAGAAAGAAGATACATCTGCACCACGATTTTCGCTTTTCTTGTCAATGAAGCCAGAGAAAGATTGTCAGTTATTTGAAAAGCACTTCACTTATTCCAGTTCATGCAAGAATTGTGTTTCCTACATACCACACGAGCATTATAAAGTTCTGGAACAGATTTGTTCCCTTGGGCAATGCTTGTTCATGATAATAAAAAAGGTAAAAAACGTCTTCAATCATTCATTTAGTCTGACTGAAAAGATACTAGCTGGTATGTTATGATAAATGGGATATGTGTTTCCTCATTCCAAAAAAAACCAAAACAACAAAATAAAAACAAACCCACCAAAAAACCCAAACAAACACGAAAAAAAACCCCAAACCCCAAACCAGAGGAAAACTTAGAATGACCTTTTGACTGCTCACACTGAGAACTCTCTGGTTGGGCAACAGAGTGGAGCAATAAGAGTCCATAAGTACAGACAGACACAAACCCAACAGGAGACCATCTTAATCCAGAAGATGGACCAGGTTCCACTGAAGAATTTTTCAATCTGAGCACTTTCATAACTGTTAAAGAGAAATAAAAAAGCAGTAAACACACTATTCATATATCAGACTGCAGAATCCACTACTTTTTGAAGTGGGTCAGAGACGTTAACTAGGTTAACTCATACAGGAAGCAAGGGAGAGCGCCCTTTATAGAACAAGATCTGGCTCAAGAATGCCCGGGAAAGACTTGTGATGTCTCTTCAAGCTTCTAACATAAACAGAGAAGACACCCTAATAGCAGAACCTCCTGTTCACATATCTTCTCTCAACGCAGAGACATTAATTACTCAACTTTAAAGAAATACACTTACTGGAACCAATGAGTTACTGTCATCATCACGTAGAGCGAAGCCAGGAAGAAAACAAAGTGAAAGTAGGCATAACTGTACACTGTGCCTTTCTTCTCATCATAAACCACAGTCTGGCCTCCTCTTTTTTCAATGTGATCTTCAGCATCAGCTGTAAGAGACAGGAAACAAGAAAGTTTTTGCAAATGTAATGAGTACTGAAAACAGCAGCTGTTCACAAAGAACACCACAAATCATCTACAGTGTGATTTAGGAAAGTGTAACTGATACAGAGCCTACACTTGAACATTTCCTTGCCCTCAAGTTATGGGCCTAAACCCTCAGTGAAAAACCAGACCAACACTGAAATCCTGCCTTGTAGCAGCTTCCTGGCCTACTGAGTACTTTTTGAGCATTGGGAGCATTTAAATTGCTCTACCTGTATGATATTTTTCTGGCAAGTCCATGCTGATAACCTTGATTGTACCAGGTCTGCAAAAAGGACACTCCCTTCTTATCTCACTACCAAACTGCAGTCCCCCCAGAGCTGCTGAGCCAAAAATCTAGCAAGCAGTCACACCCACAGGCATGCAAAGAACAGAGATTACTCTTTGTATGTTGCAGTTTAAAGAATTAATAACTAGCCTAGTGTTTTTAAAATGGTGTTGTGACATCTCTAGCTTCCCTCTGTAGCCTAACTTTGAGCAATTCATCTGCTTCTGTTTGATATGCTACAGAATATGAGCAGCTCTCCATCCACAGCTGCGTCCTTACTTTCTTAGCTTTGGCCTAAAAGCCACAAATAAGGTACATTTTGCAGTGAAAACATAATTACCATCTCCATCAGGTACACAGCAAAAGCAGCATCGAGCTACCTGTGGAACAGACAACAGGAAGAAGGTAAGAATCTGTGCTACAGCAAAGCAGAACAGTTGGGGAAGGAAGGTCTGTTGTGTCTACGCTGCAGACATTAATTTAGAGAAGTCTGGTTTGTATTTCCAACCAGCAAAAAACTCAAATTAGGATTTGCCCAGTAGTTCACAACAACAGTTTCTAAGCTTCAGAAAAACCTACTCAGTAAATTTAAAGAAATGAGACATTCTTTAAGAATTACTCTATCTTTTCTACATAACTTTGGGTCCAATAAAGGAGCAAATAATTACGACAAAATGGTAGAAAAGCTATGGTAAAGTACATTCGTATTTAGGGGCTTACCTCTTCAGATCTGCATACAAGTTCCTTTTAGGAAATTTCTTTACTAAGATGAAAGTATAAGGAACTTTTAAAACTCTGATGCTGTCAGAGACTGAAACGATTAACGATTTATGCATTCTAGGGTCACCAGGGGACTTCTGCAGGCTGGGAAGAGGTGGTTGTTGGCCCATCAAAGCCCATCCCTCCGCCAATCCTGAAAGGCGGGAAAAACCCTTTTATGTGCCCCTCACAGGAACTCTGCGCAGGCCCAGGAGACGTTGGAGGCTTGTGGCATGGCCCGTGACACTGTCCATGAATATAATAACTCATAACTTCTTGGAGAGTGTGGGCTTCCCTCCCCCACCCCCAGCGGATCAAGGCCACCACTTCAACTGACAGACATGGAAGCTGCAACTACCAAGTTTCATTGCTGGACCTCGTGGGCAGTGACTATACACATTTTTGCACTCTCATATTTTCTTTCCCTGACTCTCCCTTACCCTTATCCTGTCTTTCCCTTTTTCTCCCTTATGCATTTCCCCTAAAGGCTATCTTTATACCATATTACTATAGATGATATAGATAATAACACCCAAAATAGCAACATACCTGTTTACCTTTGAAACAAAATTGTTCTAAAATAAACCCTACATATATATGTTTTCAAACACCGATTATTCAGTGCCATTTCATTCTAATCCACCCCGAGGGACTTATTAATATAAGAACCTAGGTTACTCCACTCCCCCCCTTTCTGAGGCGGGTCACAACAGATGCATGGGTTAGAAATCACAACTGCAGAAATACTTATAAATATATAAGTATTTTCTGCACCAGGCCACAGTACAAGCCAGCATTATCTGTAGTGCATCACCAGTGTTATTTATTCTGATAAAATCCTTCTCCGGGATTTATTTTGCTTGTGGTCTGATTAAGACAATGAACTCTATTAGGAAAATTCAATTCCCTAACTATTATACCAGTCAGTCTTTATAGTAAGGAAGTCTATTAACTTTGTTTACTTACATTAGTTCACATTATACAGTGCAATGTAGTGAGGTACTGGAATTTTACTGGACACTTTGGTATTGTTCATGCTTAAGTAAAACAAACCAAAGAACAGTCCAGCCTCAGAAATAAGGACTTTGCTTCTTGGAAGCTCACAGCTGTCTCTGAAGGATAAAAGATACCCCTGAACAGCAAAGATAAGGCCACAATTCTAGTCTCCCTAAAACATCTTTGAAACCATACCAGTATCATAGATAAGTAACTATCTCAAGACTGACTTCAAGGATGTCTGGATCAACAGATAAGAGGCAAGAATGCTGCAGAAATACAGTTGCTTTGCAGAGTTTTACTATAATTAGATAATTATATTAGATGGTGTGTGTGCTAGTGATTAGTCAAATCACGCTGTACCTGAATGCTTGAAGGGTATAAGAACCCTGTGTAAAACCACATTTGGGGTGCTCCAAGTTGGCTGGGACACCTCACGTGCATGAATGAATATTTACCCTTGCTATTCTAAAGTTTGTGTTCTAATTTCTCTCATTTGTCAAATGGCCAGTTGCATGCTTTCCCAGAGAACAGATGGCAGGTCTTTAAGGTAAATTGTCCAGCAGAAACATCAAGTGGCAGTTTTACCTTGCATATTCCTATTACCTGCACTCATTGGGTTCATAACTCACGAGAAGCCAAAAAGCTCATTCTTTTTCAAGAGACTGTCTGAGAGTTTAAGCAAACCCCTCATTCTGTATCTTTTTCTACTCTGTGCCAAGCCTCACCTACACTGCCAGCCTGAGCTACCCTGGGATTGCACTCACATTCTGCAGCAAGGGTTGGGTTCCCTCAAACATTTTAATCAATTGTAATTAAGTCCTGGCACAGAGTGATGAAATTAGCAACACTGGCACACACCCCCCAGCCCCTTGTACACGCTCAGCTGCCTCCAGCACAGACACTGACAGACTCTCTGTACAGCAGCAACAATTGTAGAGCTGCGTGTTCACTCTGGGCTGAGAGACAAAGGCCTTTTGCCACAGGGAAGGCAATCAGAGTGCAATTAATTACTCTTCATCCGTCATTTCTTTATATTTACATTCAGTGGCTCTTGTCCGGCTCTTTAATATGCAACAGTCTGGAACTAATCCTGTGGGCAAGTACTATGGCAGACAGATGGACCTTCCCAATGAGGGGCCACATCCCACAATGAGGCCCCCAGCCTTCCCACTGCTCCTTCCACAGGGCACAGACGCACACCCTCTGGACAAGACCTCTTACGGTGTAAGGTGGGCAAAGAAGGTGCATGGGTGTGAAGGGCATCTGTTTTCTCTCCGGTGCTCCCTGTCCCATCCCTCAGCACAGGGCAGCATGGCACAAGTCCTGTCTGGACTTGTTTGAGACAGACTGAGCCAGGTCTCGGTGGTCAGTGCCCAGCCAGTTGGTAGGCTGCCCTCCTGCAAGGGCTGGGTCTTGTACCAGCACCCTGTCCAGCTGCAGCATCCTGCCAAAGTAAGCTCCCCTGGCACTGTGTGACACCCCCACAGTGAAATGTATTTTGCTTCCCTATGCCCAGCTACTGCAAACACCAGGTGCCTCAGCAGATACTTCTGCATTTTTGAATTCTCACAAACACTTTCATTAAAGATTTGAAAAAGAGAAGTTAAAACTGCAGAATGCAGAGAGAGCTAGGGGGAGAGATTCATCTTCCAAACACACACATACATTTGAAGAGCGACACTTCCAAGCCTAAGTAAGGGGTGACTGTTACTCAGCAAAACCCCACTCATTTTCTAGTGTTTTCTGGGTGTTCTCAGGATAAGGAGGCCAAACAAACAGGCAGGTGGAATGAAAAGACCTGTACAGCTGAAACAGGAATGGGAAATGTCACCAGAGATGAAGTTATAGGCAAAAAGAAAGGAAGTACTTATGTGTGGAAATAAAAATGAGGTAAGTAGTTGGGATCATAATCAGTTGGTATGAGAACAAAGGCAATCAGGACTGAAAACGCTCAAGAATGCCTCCACTTCTTTTACTGATAGCTTTCCAGCACACTTGTCCTTTAAATGAGAGGGCATGAGCTCATGGGAAGCACAAGATTCACAGGAAGTCTGCAGGATGTTGAATAAACTTCAAGAGCAGCAAATTATTTCATTACATAAAGGCAACTCTACCAAACCAGCAAGAGCTACAGAAGGGCCAATGTGCAGAGGCATATAGCACAAACAAGCTTCTGTTTACACCTAATTACAGATTACTGGCCATAAAAACAACAAGAAAAGCAGAGGAGAAAGTCTGCACAGAAATCCTGTGGGAAGTAGTAAGAACTCACTTCAGTTTCAGCTGTTGCATATATTCCTCTCAGTGCCTCTGAACTTGATCGTGTTGTTGAGGTCAAACTAGGAGGAAAAGAAGTTAGTGTCAATCTCCTGGGCATAACTCTAACCCCAACAGGGTTACTTTTCAACATCACAGCAAACATAAATAGCCTATTCCAATGTCTAAGCTAAGCATTTGCCTGGATGCTATCACAAAGCACTAAGTACATAACAAGTTTGTTCTGCACTAGTACAAACCAGCCTGGCAGATGGCCACTGGCCAATTTATTCTGTATCATGAGTTTAAAATTAGATCACTCCTGAAAGGTGGTGAATTCACCACCAGACAGCACCAAACATCTTAGCACTCCAATTTGTAAGTCAGAAGAGATCTCCTCTGCTGTGCACAACCAATGCTTTTATACTCAGTTCACAGCCATCACTTTGGCTCAGCATTTCTGTAGAGGCTTTGCCAGCGAACTCGCAGGTCTCTGGCAGCAGTCAGTTTTCAAAAGTAAATTATAGTAACTGTTGTCAGTGTACCAGTTCCTAGAAATCACTTTCTTGCATGGCTGTAGTTGTCAAACCATGACACTGGGGGGAATCCTTTCTAGTTTCTTTTGATAGGAAACATTTCTTGCAGTCTTACCCTTTTAGGGTGTGTAATGCTTTACTGTACACGCTGAGCCTTGGTAAGCAATGCTTCAAAAACACTCCCCTTGAAGGCCTTCTTATTTCCCCAGCTGCATGGTACACTTCAGAGGCAGGCTACATGAATATTGTCTGCATTCTTGAAACACCTCCCTGAGGCACTGGAAATGCTCTTCTACCATGAACTAGATCCATGGTACATGATATCCATTTATTTTATATCAGAGTTAAACAGAAGACATATGCACATTTGATAACAGAAGAGTAAGTCTCTTGTTTTCACTTCAAAATTATGAAGGAGTTTCAGTATGTGAACTCTGAAGTGGACTGATTCAGAAGCAGAATTTGCTCAAAAACCTGCAGCAGACAGCCCCTGTCTCCAGGCAAGTTAAACAGCCAAAACACAAGATATATCACCTTTCAGTCATCAGCAACTTCCCGTCCCAGAGCATGACTTAATTTACTGATGTGAGCTGCAGTAATACAAGGTTAGCATCAAAGATACATTGGCACAAAGAGGGGTTTTTTTTAGAGCAGATCTCTGGCAAATCTTGATGGCAATACTGTGCTCATCACTTATCCAAGGAAGCCCTAAACCCTCCCAAACAGTTTGTTTGTTTTAAAAACCCCCAAGAACTGTCATAGCCTCTGCAAGGAGGCTACAAAAATTTCAGGTAGATTTTTTAGGTGGATATAACTGCATAGAGCTTTTCTTACGGAAGCGTAAAGAGAGGATCAAAGAACCCTGGGATGAAGGACAGGTGAAAATTTTTTCCCTCCATTTCTAGATGTAAATTGCTCTATTTGATTTTTAATGAGATATATTTGTTTCAAAAGTTGTATTATCTTGTAGAACGCTTTTGGCTAAAACATCTGCAATTCTGAAACTGAAGAGAATACTAACTTTCCAGTTCAGCTCTATGCTATATCTCTCTGCGATTTTGCATGAGCTCTGCTACAAGCCTTCGCTGTTTGGACCACAACATTGTATTTACAGTGAGGCAGCCGCAAACCCTCAGACTTACCAAGAATATAAAATGCAGCCAAACAAAATCGTAGTACCCAAGCCAGTAACCAGGTTTTCATCTCTATGCAGGCCTTGACTGAATTCAGGTACACAGATTGTGATATTCCGATGGTTTTCATCCAGGACTTCACAAAACAGATCAAACAGAAAGAATAGTTTGCAAAGATCATTTCACTGCATTTCAAAGTAATCTTCAGACTGGCAGTTTTTAATGAAATATTTTTATTATTTCAGATACAGGGTAGGTACATTTCAGTTGTTTCTATCTCTCTTTTAAAAAAGATCATACAGAAAAAAAATCTGTAAAGCTGATCTGGCAGACTCTGTGTTTCAGGCAAAACAAAAATGCAACTTACTAGGGTACTAAAATTTCCTATTTGACCATAGCAGACTAAAAAGGAGAAAACACATTTTATGAAGTAAGAAATTAGAAACTGGAGGTCTGCCAACACTCCACAGCCATATAAGACCAAGATAGTACAGACCTGAGACCAGAAGTTTTTTTGACAGAAAGGGTGCCTTGAGGACAACTATGAAATTCACACAGAGTGAAAAAAGGTGGTCAGTAGTAGCCCTGTTCTCAGAGGGATATACAGAAGACCAAGGGAAAAAAGGTGCACCAGTTTAGGCAATATCTTTTCTCGGCACCTAATCAAATCCTACTTCTAGATCCCTGACATGAAACCACTTCAGTCCTTGATGTTCCAAGTTGCATCTGGCATTTTGATATCTTCCTGGAATAAGGAAAGGCAGAGAGTAGCCTGCAGCATTATCCCAAAGAGATTACAGCTGCACCTTATCTCAAATCAAGAGGTTTTTGAGTCAATGCTGCTTATGGCATCTCCTTTTACTTTCCAGCAGCCACAATGCATTCCCATTGAGACAGCACAACTGTTGGTAGGGGCAGAGGGAAAAATGCAGTAAGGGCTACATCCAGGTTAAAAATAAACTCAGTCAGTTCCCTGACCCAGCGGGGGAGGATTTTGCATGGCCCTGCAGTGCTGGACAAACAGCTTTATCAGGACACAGAGAGGACAGTGTGGAGTTGAGAGCAAAAGAAGAGGATAACCAGTCTGTATGAAATACCTTGGCCAGAGATGTGCAGATTCCCCCACCTATATCCATCAGGGACACATCTGCAGCAAGGCAGGCCCACTGTTTAGCAGGCATTTTAGTGATGTCTGGCACTAAAAAGCTAAGGCACATTATAATAAGCACAGATTCAAGAGACATAACATTTTGTTTGCCCATTCTTTCTAAAGACATTTGCAACTCTTTTTGGGTGTTGCAAATACTTGCAAGCCTGTATTTTCTTCAGGCCTTGTATGCGAGGTGTCCAATTTGAAAGGTGGACAGTTTGGAAATTCCTTTCTTCACAAATGAGGGTAATGCTTTAACATTAGGTAAGTTCATGGTAAACCAGTGACAGGGCATGGGACACCACAGAAAGTGCCAGCATTCCCTACTTTCTCTAGCACATGCCACTGTAAAAGCTGACAGGCCAGTATGAGAGTCCTTATCACACAATCAAGGGAGGATGGAGCACCTCTGAGAGCAGATGACAACCATGAAAATTCTCAGTCATGGGAAGACAAGGAGGAGCATCTGATTCAAGGAGGTCTAAGAGAGTGTGCATGATGCATAGTCTTTGCATACAAATATTGCATACAAATGCAATAACCACACTTGCAATACATACAAGAAGAATCAGAGGATTCATTTAACCGCTTAAGTCTTTGTCAGAAGCATGAAACAACCCGAGGCCAATGATTTCTTTCCATACATACTTTCTTCCCCTTCTTTTTCTTTTTACACTGTGTCAAGACTTAGGAGTAATTCAAACACCTTCTAAATTCAACTTTATATTCATTCAAAGTACTGCTTTAGCTCTGTAAGTAAATCTTACACCTAAATATTGTCTGGTTTTCCTTTTTAACCCTAGAATACTTTTGTGTGTGTCTATACCTATACAAGTGTGACAGAGATATTTTTTCCCATCTCTCCCCTTTCTTCTTGGGAAGTGTCTGTGTAAACTTTTGCTTCCTGCCAGTTGACTTATTTTCCTCTAGTTATTGTTGTTTCAGCTATTCAACACTTACAGTTGAGCAATAATAAAGAAGGGTGTTTTAATACTAATTCAAGCCAGAAAAGCCTTCTTTAAGTGAAAAGAATGCTTCTAGTCCAAATATGTGAATCTGATAGTTATCTGGGTAAAGGAAAGTTTAAGTTGTGCTTGTGAAGTCTTGCTGTGGTTTCACAGTGTAAAGACCTTCAAACTCTAGGGAGTTCCATACTCCTGACTTGGAATGCCAAAAGCTAGAAGGCAAGTAGAGTTCAGGAAATCTGCTGAAGAACAGCGTCATCTCTACTGCAATGTAATTCCAAGTCCTTTATTTGAATGTTTCCTCTCAAAACAAAATACGAGTGGTACTCAAGTTTTTTCTCCATTAGGAATCCAGTGCTAAGGTAATCTAGCACACTTTAGCACAATTTTTCTAGAAGAAAAAAAGTCATTTTAGTATATCCACTCTGATGGCCTGCACCTACTAACTGGGCCTAGTAAACTTTTGGATGGAGCTGATCACCCAGCTTCTTCCAGAGGCATTCAAGAGCAATTTGTTCCAACTCTTTTCCCATCATGTGATCAAACACATTACATGTTGAGTCATATCCTATTGTATGAGAACATGCACTTGACATAGGAGGAATAGACTACATGACTTTGGGAAATTTTTTCATGGGAAACAGGTTGAAATTACTCTGATGCAACAGATGCAACTCATGCAAGGTAAGTTAAGCTCCCCTACACCAAACCATTTAAGGCACATGGAGAGTGCCAGTTGCACAGTATCTCTGCTGCACAGATATATTTGTAGTATTTGCAATTTCTTCTGTGAAGGCCAGAACAGACCAACACTTCTATATCCCAGCACTCCTATATCCCCAAATTTTTTATCTCAGGTTTGCTAAATTCTTGCTTTTAGTACATGGCATGTCTAAAAGAATTTACATAAAGTATCAGATAACTTACTAGTTTCTGGTGGCTTGCTGGATAGTGCTGAGAAAGTGAGGTACATGACGTAGCAGCTGATAACTCCTGACTGCAGCAAACCAGAGTGGGGTTGACCTTCACAAGAAAGATGAAAATAAGTTATTTTTGTAGACAGTTTAACAAAGTGAAAAAGAAATTAGTATCCTTCAAAGAACAGCATGCCAGTATCTTTTATTTTTACTTAGAGCAGAAAACAAGGGTTTGAAGCAGTTTGGACACAGTTCCACTGGCCTGCCAAGAGAAAAAAGCCAGCTCGGCTGGCTTTTTTAGAAAGGCATTAGAGATTCCCATGTAAGTAAAGAATCACCCTTCTGTTTTTGCCAAAAGCACCAGCTTTTCAAAAGCTGTTGACCAGCTGCCACAATAATTTTATTTGCCTGTAAAATCTGTGTTAGAGTCACTCTACCATTTTCAGGTCCAATGTATGCAAGATACTAACAGCACACATAAAATACACTAAAGTATGAAATATTGCTGTCAGTTCCTCCAGGCCCAAACTTTACAAACTACACAAGTAGTCAAAAGTAAACAGTAAAATAGTGCTGAAGGAGTTTGACAGCTTCAACTGCTAGCACTGCAAGACCAAGGTAAGTTTCACAACACAGTACCAGCCATCAGAGCATGAGCCTTCTTTACAGTATGACTACCTGATGGCATACCCAAAATGTCTCACATCTCTATAGTTTTAGCAGTACAGCTGATGACCAGCAACAGTATTTCATAATGTAGATAAAATGTCAAGAGCAGCACCAGTTCTGAACTATCATTAGACTTCCTCCCCAGACATGGCTCATGCCTCCAGGCACACAGCTGAAACAATACCAGACATCCAGGAGGAGAAGAGGTCAGTGGACTCACGATTCTGGACACAGGGCGATATGGCCACCAGTGACACAAAGAGGCACAGGCCCCCGTTAACTCCAATCAGGACCTTGTTGTACATGCAGCCCTCTGAGCGAGTGTAGAAGAGAGCCATGAGGACCAGGGCTGCCACAGCAATGGAGTACAAGATGAGAGTGACCAAGGCAAGCAAACCGCTCCACACTTGCTTGTGGTTTGCACCTGCAGTCCTGGGGAGAGAGAAACAAGCACCTTATCTTTGTCTTCCCTTCCCCCAAACATAAAATTCTAATAGCTGAATAGTTCATATCCTCAAACACGAAAGACAATGTTTATTTTCCTGAAGCATGTGTGCTCACTACACCAACACAGACCCTTGCCAGGTTCCTCCCATGAAACAAAGGGAAATGTTCCTTAGCATCAGTGTTTATAATCTGTAGAATCACGCTCAGCCCTTTCTGTAATTATAGCCCAGCACTGACACCTCTAACTCCTAGTCTCTGCGATCAGCCCATAAGCACATCTCAGCTCAGTACTTCAGGGACTTCCTCAGTGGCAACTTGGAATGTCCCAGGCTGAGCTAGCCAGTGGTGGTCTCCACACAAAGAAAGCAGAGCCATACTGCTTAGCATGGCCTCTCTTCTGCACTTGAGTTACCTTGGTAGTTTTAGCACCCTTTCACTCAAAACCCCTCATCTCCATTTGGGTTTATCTCAATAGTCTCCCTTAGCTAAAGCGTGGTCCATCTTGTTTTCCCCTCTTTACCTTCCAAACACTTCTTGCAAAGATCACCAGGGTTTAAGAGTGGCAACTAGAAGAGTTGTTTTGACACGATTTTTTGGTGTGTGGAAAATCTTTTTAGGTTTGTTGGTTTGTTGGTTTTTTTCCTGGTGTTTTTTTGAAACATGACTTATTTTAAAAGAATATCTAATGTAGGGAGAGCTAAAGTTAAATGCTGCTGCTGGAAATCTTTCATCCACAAAAAACCAGCTACAGTTATTAGCACTAAAAATATTTGTGGCATGAGGAGCTCTCACCTCTACCTCCCCAAAAACAAGAATCTAACAAAGCCTAAAGATTTGTTAAAACTCTTTCTTTGCAGTTGGTATCCTAACTAGGACAAGAAAGGACTGCAAAAGTTTGTAGAGGAAGAAATGCGAGACAGAAAGGCGGAGGCAGGAGTTCCTGCAGATATGTGGGAGGACAATTTAAATATATTAAATTGATGAGAGGCTAAGGGCTTGGAAGGTTATAGTAAATATACTTAAGTCAGTGCCCAAATGGGATATATGTGAGTTGGTAATGGAATTTTGTGTATTTAGATGATAGGAAAGAAGTTGAAGAGAAAATAGCAGTTCTCATGCTGAGAAAAAAAAATTGATGTGCATTAAGCTGACGCAAAAAAAGCAGGATTTATCAGCTTACATCATTGCACGCAGTTTCACTATTACATTTTGCAAATCCAGTTTTACTCTCTTGCACCACTCCACTTCTTAGCAGGTGTATTTTCATAGAAAATATAAACCAACTTTCTTTCTTCAACTGAGAAGTTTTGCATCCCAACACACTTAACTGGAAGCCAAGCAATTGAGGTAAAGAATAAATCAGCAGAGTAGAAGTGAACAACAAGGAACATTTCCACTGGGAGAGGAGAAAGTAGATGAATATTGACATGAAAGTGTCTTCCAAAAGTTACATCCATGATACTTTTATACTCTTTGTTATGAGAAAGGTATTGGTCAGGAGTGCACCAGAATTTTAAGCAAATAACTACTTGCCCAACACATACCAATTTTTATTCCATTTGTGTGCGAACTCAACCAGCAGGATGAGCTGAATGACAATGAAAAGGCACCCTCCTGTTGCTCCTACGTAGCGCCAGGCTGCAAGGCAGAGAGGCAGAAAATAGGTCAAACTGCAGCTGCCTTTCCCTTGAGATAAAATGGAATTATTTTCAATGTAGGGAAGCTGTTAATGCGGTTTGAATATCTGAAGCCCACAGACATAGGAAGAGATGAGAGATTTCAGATGAAAGGCCAGCTCAGTTGACTCAAGATAAGCTCCCTGATGAATTCAGCTTGCAACCTGCTACACTTTCAATGCAATCACATTAGGACATCTATTGAGTTTCTCTAACCTAGAGAATTTTTGTGGAGACTATGAGTTACTATATTCAGACAGAAAATACTGAAACCTTTATTTGTGACTGGCAGGAGGGAGGTGGTGTGAAGGCATTGCACAGGAATTTAAACCCCGAAATTGCAAGGTACTGAAACCCAGCAGTAAAAAGGGAAATTTCTGCCAATCCACATTACAGCACCACGGAAAAACAAAGGTGGGGTTTATGTATTTACAAATGCTTTTCCAAGCCACTCCCAAAGAACATTTTGTATTCACTGACTAATTTTAAGACAGGTTGTTTGACTGCTTAACTGTTGATCTGCATAGACTGTATTTGTGTAGCTGTTTGGGTACTTTGAACAACAGATCTCTTATGTGCAACATCAGAAGCCTCTGAGGAAATACAGATACCTATTTTAATGTTTAGCTGTATATAGAGCTTGTACTCTGTGCAGTGCATAGCCTATAAATTACTCCAGGTGTGCAGCTGATTTCAGTGAAGAAGGAAATGCATCAGCAAAATTCAGCCACATCCTTCTATTGTGTTTTCTTTTTGAAAAAAGCTTGTATCAGTGAAGTGAAGATGAGAACGGTCAGGGCATGTTTCCATTAGCAATTCACACAGAGATTATTTTTTCTTCCTGTACCATAAACTTATTATTTGAAAGCAAGCAAGCACACTATTCTTGGAACATACAATATAAAAAAATGGAAGAAGATAGCCTGTAAAAAAGTACATAAAAAATAGAGAACAAAGTGGCATGTGTGTTTGGAAGAAGTGGAGTAGGAAAAAGCAGACCACCAATAGAATAAATAATTAAGTAGCCAGACTCTCAGAATATCCCACTGCCACAGGATATTGCAGGATGTTTAATGGATCCATGACAGATAAGGTTAGCATGGCCATTGTGGAATTAACACTACAGCCCATACAAACCTAGTGCTTGCATGTTTTTTAAGAAAAAATAAGCAATAAGGAAGAATGCCCCCCAAACAAACAACACCAAACAAACAAAACCCCAAACCAAACCAAACAACAGTGAAAGTTTCTTGATAGGAGGGGAAAAAAAAAAAAGAGAAGACAATAACATACAATTCTCAACTCATCCGTAAATCTCAAATTCAGAGACTAACTAGAGAACAGTTTAGCAGGAAGCGCAGAATATGGCTTTAGAGTGAAATGTCAAGACATAGCACGGGGAATAAATCTTGTTATGCTGTATCTTCACACTAGGTTAGACTGCTGTTGAGAATCAGCACAAAAAGTTCTGTTTCTCCTTTTCTGTAAACACATCAGTTCTTGAAGACTTCTCACCATGAAATGGGTCACTTGTAAGGATGACAGGCAGCCTTGCTTGTTTATGAGTACAAAGCATTGTACTGCTACATCTTTCTAATCCAAACAGTGTCCTTAGGTACTAACAACAAGCACATATAGCCATCCCACAAATTCACAGAGGAGAGGAATAGGGACATCACTTCGGGGCATCAAACCGAGCCACGACCAAACAAATAGTAAGAGGAAGAAGCTGAATTATACCTGTCAGTGATTCACTTGCAGTGCTTTTTACCTTTAGTTTCCCAGAGTACTGTGCTCATA
>NW_016690202.1:942107-1036375 GCF_001604755.1 Lepidothrix coronata | reverse complement strand
TATATATATATATATATTTACATTTCTGTCAGTCCTTTTAGCCCCTCCCTTTAACTTTAGTCCAGGAAGAGCCTTTCAAGGCTGATATGTAACCAGTCTCTCTCTCCTGTGGGAGCGTTCTGGGCTCGAACGCTCCCCCCTCACCAAGCTTCAGCTGTTTGTGGCAGTTTTTCTCCTCACGAAGTCCAAGAAGATAGCTTGGAGTCTTTGTTCCTCGGTCTGCTGTGTAATCTCTCCCTCTCGGTCTCATACCTTGGTTCGTAGGCTGCTGCAGTGTAGCTTATCAACGCACACATCCTGGAATCTTCATTCCTCCAAGTCAGTTTTCGGCTGCCCCCAGTCAGCTTCGGCAGGCAACTCCCGAGCTCTTGGCCCGTCTCCAATTTCGCCTGGGATTCTTCTCCCGAGCACCGCGCCTACCTCCTCTGGCCCGTCTCAGCTTCAATTCTGAGCCTCTCCTCCACTTACAGTAGAGGGAAAGAAAAAGCCCCCCTCTACAGCTTCACTGCAGAAAAGGAGGGGGGAGAGGGCTTGGCTGCAAAGCCTGCCTCTCTCCTCTTACCTCAGGTGCTGTGAATCTCTTCCTTCACAGCACACACTCCAAATGCTGCCACCAACTCCAGCCCAGGCAGAGTTAGGGGGGCTGCAGGGCTCCCCTCGGAGGGGGAGAGAGGGAGCCCAGCCACCCCCTGGCCTTCTCCACCTACACGCAGCAGACACCAACAGCAGAACTGCCAACCACTTCTGGTGCTGTGATATATGATTTTGAGCAGAAGCGAACAACATGGATGGTGACTGGCTCTCCAGGGAACACTGCCCTGGCACCCAATCACCTCTGAGCCCCCCAGCCTCTCGGAGGGGGGGGGCAATTTCAAACCATGACAGCCACAGTGATGCCAGGGCAAGCCAAAAGGCCACAGCAATGCCAGGGAAAGCAACTGGGCTGTCAATTAATCTTTTCCTATTCTTTGCTTATAAAAACTATCATTCAGCAAAGGTTAGAAAGACACATAATATCTAACTAACAATATTTCTGGGAGAATTACTTATCTGTTTTATATAGATGATAGTGTTCACCAAGGGGACAGATTTCTGCAAGATCCGTTCTTAGTACCAAGCATGATTTTGCTTACAAGACTTACAGAATGAAACAAAAAACCCAAAACCATAGGACTTGATTGTCTAGCTAACTAAAAACAAATTTCTGGTAACCATAAATGGCCATCTTCTTTAATTGCATACTGATGGGATTTTTGACCCTATATGTTCTTTTCTCCATTAAGGAGTAATTTCCTTACAGATCTGGCTGAGAGAAAATAGATAGATTCACAAGAACAATAGCTCAGTTTGTGCCTACACAAATAAAGAGCTCAGCCATCATGTAGTATCCACAACACTATGCAGTAATAAGTGATGGCCACAAAACAAGAATAATACCGAATGCTTGGGGATGCCAGCAGATAATAAACAGAAGTACAATGCTGAGGACAATAGGACTGATGTTTTTGTGAGAGGTTGGTCTACTGCTGGAAACAATTTATCAAGGCTTATGTGACTTCACTGAAAAATAAAAAAGACTAATTTTTTTTTTTAAAATCTGTATCTCTGAAACATGTTCAGCTGCTGAGAAACCTGTTCACCCTATATACCATGCTTTCCATGGTGGTTTACCATGCTTTCCATTTGCCGGATAGTTTTCACAGCTGTTAGGTCACAGATTACATTTGCCATGATACAGTGAAATATCTACTTTTATACCTTTAAAAGCAACTTAAGCTAAATTCTTTGGCCACTGAGTAGAGGACAAAGCATTCTTGTTGCAGAAACTCGGTATCCTATCAAATAACATAAGCGCCTCAGCTGCTGTACAAGCAGTGATGTTACCACAGCTAAGTCTGTAATTTTCCAACATGCACTGAAGCCCTTTGAGATGTTCAGCGACTTCGAGCAACATCTACAGAAGCAGGGAGAGACTGCCCTGAACTTGCTTTGCCCTCACTGCAAGCTGCAGGCACCTGAAATCACAGCAGTGCAAAAAGCAAGCCAACATGGCCACAGTGCATCCAGGCACCAGCCTGAGGGGGCTTGGCCACCTCAGAGTTTGGGTCTGTCTGCACCCAAACATGTGAGTGCAGGAGTGTGGGAAACAGCGCTAGGGGGAGAATAGGAAGAAAGAAGTGTGTAGAAATGGGCCTGAAAGAGAATGCTTTCATCTGGATGTCCTCATCCAAAGACGGAGAATACGGCAGACAGACTTTATTATGGAAAAGGAAGAAGCATGAAAAAAAATCTATGTAGGTGGAAAAACAAGAGCAAAAAGCCAGGTAAACATATCATGAGTGGCTGAGAAACTAAATAAAAAACTAAAAAACGCTTGGACCAAAACACATGTTATCTTGAATCTATGGCTAAATTCTTATCAGAAATAAACAATGGGCATCTGCACTTAAAAACTTAGCTTATTTTTGGTAACAAATTTGGGGTATAACATACAATAATGCAGTTAAGGACCAAGACATAAACCTAGCTGAGGAAACAAGCCTGAAAGCACGTTCTGCCAGAATGTGTAACCATCCAGTACTGAAATGCTTTCACGCAAATGAAATGAGTTTCCCTGGTGTTTGCCTTCCTGAAAACATCTTTCTTATTTTTCCTTTCTTTAGTTAAGTAGGATATTGATATTTTCAGACTGAAACCACTAGTTTTTAAATAGCTTTAACATTAAAAATTCAATTAAAACAACAAAAAAATTTGAAAACACTCTTTTGAGAGACCAAAACAATTCTGTCTCTTTTCTTCTCTCAATTACCCTTTTGAAGCCTGTGAAATTCAAGGTTTTGCTTCAACAGACCACTTGTGAGTAAAGCTGTATCTGTTAAAAAAATCCAAACTCACATAACTGGAAAAAAAATAACATAGGGATCAAGGCATAGAAGCACTTCAAGTTGGGTTCTGCTTTGCCTAATTTTGCAACAGAGTCAAGTCTCTAAACCATTTTGTGTAATTGCATATTGGTCTTTTCTGTATTTTTGTCCCCATTGCTAGGGCTCTCATGTCTTGATTGATGAACCACCCCATCTTTTGCCTTGATACACAATATTGCTCCGCTAAATTCAATTTTGCATCCTACTATTCAAAGTATTTTCCTGGTCAAAACCATAGCCTCTTTCCCTGCCCCTCCATTGCCTCTTGCTTCTTCCCCAGAGATCAAACACAAATACCTTGGTTTCATTGCAAATATTTCAGAATTTAACCCTTTAGGCCCCTCTCCCTTGGTGTCCTGTGGGCACTGGAACAGCTCAGGAGATGGGGAAGAGTGAAAACCTTAACAGAGAAGGTTTCCTCAGAGGACACTGTTCAATTCCTAAGGCTTACCACAGAAAAAGGATGTCCATAAAAAGGTGCTGGTTAGATTAGGAACCAAGGTTTTGAAACAGTACCCAAATACTTCACAGATACCCTGTCTTCCCAGTGACACATTGTTTTGTCTACCTGTCACCTTTGGTAAGGCTGTGGAAGCTGAGCTCCCTGGGACTCCTCTTTTTTCCAGCCATGTCATAGGGCACAGAGTACATCCTCAGCTCTGAGCTGGCCCTGTAAAGTCTGGCACCTTGGGAACTAAAAAAAGTCCTAAATGTCTTTTAATAGACAGAATGCATGACCATGGGGGTAGATAAATACTGCAAAACAAATACAAACATTTTTAAAAGGTCTCTGATTAAGGTGTCCATAAAAGATGTACATTTGCTGTTGCTTCCTTGCAAAATAACGCCAAAGGACCAAGTGCTACAATACCTTTAGAACTACTTTAGACTTGGAAATTTACAGCAAATCAACCAAAAAAACCAAAACCCAGACGCTCTTACTGACCAAAAGACAGAGTTCTGTCATCTAAGATCAGCATGAGTATTTGAACTCTAAACTGATAAAGCAGACATGATTCCTTGTTAAGATTATGTCTCCATAAAGGACAGCACTACAGTTTGAAATTGTATTTTTTTTTAATACAAACTTTTTTTTTAAAAAATCTAATTAATTAAAATTCTGATTTCTCTCAAAAAAAGCCAAGAAGGTGAGGTCCCAGAAACATCATGCAAAGCATTTGCTTACAGTCTGGCTTCAGGAGCTAGGAGTGTTCCTTGATCCCACACTTTCAAAACCCAGTTCATCGCTGGCAAGCTGAGACTGGTTAGTTGGAACAAATATTTTCAAGGTGAGCTCTATTACAACTGGGCTGAATTAACTTCAGGGGTCTTTGAACTTTTAACAGCTATAAACATAATTATTAAATTAGAGAGCAGATAAAGAAAGCCTACTTTCAGATGGTCCATTTCCCATTCAAAGATTTCAAATGCTCTAAACTAAGAGGGTGATTCTCTTTCCACTTCACACTAACAGCTATTCTTTGTGCCATTTCCTCCCACACTGAGCTTTCAATACTATAAACTGTAAAAGAAATTTGGCAATACTGAAAAGCATGTTGTTGAAGGCTTCTTGTATCACTTTTCTGTTGGGTAAGGAGTATTTTTTTGTTAGGGATACAAGCTGCATTAAAACCACATGACTGATGGAAAACAACTTTATGAAATTTGGATATGAGCACATAATTTGTCTCCCACATACTCTAGTTCCTTGGCTTATTCACTTTATTGCCAAGCTAAGTATCTAGTAAGTCAAAGAAACTCCTGGCAAGCAATTTCAGAACACACATGTTGAACAATTTTCAAGTCACAGCTCACAGGCAAGCATCACGTCTGCACTGGGTTCTCCTACAGGAGAACCCAAAACTTCTGGTGGCCCGGGATAAGAAGGTGGCACTAGGATAATTCACGCAAAGTGCTATTAAATGAAAGAAAATTAGGACAGAATATATGAAGAGGGTACAACGGGAAGAAAGAAAGGTCACTGGCAACAGAGCACAGAAGCCCTCAAATTAGCCCACCATAAGCCCACTGGCTCATTTGTGTTGCAGGGAGAGAGTGCTGCCACCAGCTTCTGGATCTGGGATGCTGTGGAGGAAAGTGTTTCAGAGACAACCAAAAACAAAGTGCAGGATTTAAGCAGGGCATCAGCTTGTCCAGCAACCGATTCAGTGAGGAAACAGCCCTAATCATGCACCCACAGCACTCTCTTGGGAGGGGAACACAAAACAACTACATGCCTGCAGCGAGGGAAGCCTTCTGAACCTCCAGGACAAGCACATTCACAACCCTGAAGCAGGCTCAATGATGTGTTTGGTGCAGAACCTTAATTTTTAAGAACTAAGCCATGCAGCCATTGTTCCATCTGCTTAGAAACAGACTTACATTCTTGTAGTTGGTAGAGGGTGAGAGAGAGGACTTACACTACTCAGGTGGCTTAGTGGTGGCTTGTACCAAATATATGATACAACAGGTCCACTGTGTGTGAGCGATACCAGGCTAAGTGAGCATTTCACTTAGGAAAGTTATATTAAGACTCTGAAAGAAACTTGAGTTTTAAAATCTGGGTTTAGCCACAGCTCCTTTCATGCTTTTGAAGATCTTTAATTAAAAAGACAACTAGAGATTAACAATATTTGCTGTTGTTAGAGGCCAATGACTCAACACACACTGAAGAAAAGCCCTTGTAAAGGCTCTGCAGCACT
This sequence comes from Lepidothrix coronata, assembly GCF_001604755.1. Lineage (NCBI taxonomy): Eukaryota > Metazoa > Chordata > Aves > Passeriformes > Pipridae > Lepidothrix > Lepidothrix coronata. The sequence continues at coordinate 1,030,749 of NW_016690202.1, read as the reverse complement.
GTGCTTTGCAGTAGTCTGTCATACAGCACCGAGAACACAGAATTAAAATTATAACACTTGAAGAGTTATTTTCTAATTTTCTGCTTCTGCTAGCAAACAAGCTGCCAGAGACAAACTCAACGTTAGACTGAACTGATTTGTTCTATAAAAAGCTCCCTAGTAAGCCTCTTGTGACACTACCTGTGCAGCAAACCTGCAATGGGTGCGCTCCAGCGGATTTTTGCACAATAGGAGAGGAAGGCCTTGACACTTCCTGTTGTGAAACATACTCAGCGGGTGACAGGAAGAGGGTGAGCATGGTAAATCATCATGTCTGAGTTTGGAAGTGGATGGGTGGAGAAAATCAACTGCCTCTACTGAGGAAGTGCCCCTACACACAAAGAATTGTGGAAGGAGCCCCTTTTCCTTCCAGAGGCAGGAGTGAGTTGATCTCTTACTTACGTGCATTTTCATTTCGTTAGCTACGGTTGTTGACATCATGACACAGCAGATGATAGTCACCAGGATGAAGTAAAGTGCGTACATGAAGCGGGTGCTGGTTGACTGTTTTATCTTTGGGCAGCATTTGCAGCACAAGGAACAAGCAGCAGTACCACAGCAACAGGCCAACTGGAAAGTAAGACAAAAAAAAACACAAGTCAAAAAACCACCAAAGAACTCCAGCTTCAGGTTTCTGTTGCAAAAGTTAGAAAAGGAGGCTGGGAGACTTCTTGTAAAATGCCAGAATTTCTCAAGTTCTCTCCTTCCAGCTGAGCAGCATTTAACTGGAAGCAGACAGTCTTGTTTGTGAAAAGTCAATACTTTTAAGCACATCAGTGTCTAGCTTTCTCACATTTGCTAAGGATGAGAGACAGAATTCCTTGTATACTTCAGTTCTTTTCTACTCACAACTGAGAGTCCTCCAAGACAAAAACTACAAAGCATACCAAAAAGCATGTATTCAACAAGGAAAAAGGTATGAACAAATCCTGAAAGGAATTTAGCTTGATGCTCATTACTTTCTTGCTGTCAACAGTATCATTAACTTTCAAAGAAGCTGGACTCACCTTCCCTGCCTTCTACTTTTAAAAAAGTGATATATAAAAATATAAATGTAAGCCTTATTTTTATATATTAGGCAGCACTGTCCTTGGCCAGGCCCTTCCTTGCAATAGGCAGCAGCTTCATATGGTTTCTGTGCTTAACCCACCAGCCATGACCACAGGAGGGTTTTTAGACACCAATAGGCAGCCATGAGCAGGGAACCTCACTGCTGCCAACCCAGAGTAACCTCACCCTGCTGTACTCCCAATTTCAAGGGACTCACTGTGGCTAGGTATGGTGCCTGGGGCTTGAGCACACCAAGGCTGCTTTTTCCCAGTGTTTCCTGAGCCTCTGGAGGGGTCATGGGAACATTCAGAGGACCTTCTGCTTTCAGTAAGCAGTTGTACAAGGTGGATTCTTGCCAAGGGACTCAAAATGCACAAGTGCCACCTTTGTGTCATCCAGGCAAACTTCACTGGCTTGTATGTGCCATCAGGTTCCAAACCACCACATGCTATTTTCCCCCCAGGACACTTTCTCTTCCAGCAACAATGACTTATCTGATAAGGAGGAGGGGGTTTCATGTGTGTGTTTGCAGACACACATATCTGATATAACTCCACAACCAGACTGACTGATCCAAGAGCCCCAAATTGTTTTGATGAAGTGTCTTTAAAAGACTGACTCCCAGCTTATCATTTCCTTGCCATGACTACCTCTGCAACACTCCAGCTCGGGCTTCCTGCCTTCAGTTCCACAGAAAGGGGGTGGCAGACAGGTCCTTCCCTTGTTCAGCAATGTCTTCAGCTGGCAGAAGACATAAAATGGGGGCAGTCCAACCCTGCTCCCACACTGCTCTTCTCTCACTTCACTGTCGGATAACAAGCCAGAGAAGGGGCCTCAAAGTACACAGCTGCTAAAACTGCTGCTGCTGCGAAACAGAAATCCTCCCCAAAACACAAAGCTCCAGCTGTGGGGAATAAACAGCATGGGCTCATATTGGCACCAAAGCCAGAAATTAAAAATACTATGTGCAAAAGTACACAGTGCAAGTGTGCTTTCAAAATAGAAGGCAGTGGTGGGCTAAATATCAATTTTATTTTTTACATGTATTGAAATTGTTACCTTTTACAGCATCAACACAAGCCTGGGAAATAAGGAAGCTACATCAAATTACCAATTCAACAAGCAAATGGAATAATAACAATTAAAAACAAATGCATACCAGGAAAGTATAATCCACCCACTTCAGATTTAAGGGGGGGGGAAGGTTAAGACTAAAGGTCCTTTGGACCTGAAAGGATTTGATATGAGTCATATCCAAAGTCTCCACAATGAACTTCAACTGCTGGCCTTAGCATAACATCAAAAACTACAGTATAGAAGTAAATGCAGCTTTGGCATTTGTAAAGGGAACAACATTTTCCTACACCAGGTGCTAGAGAGCTGTGTCAGTAATATCTCATCTACATCCAGCAACATGTCTGCTATTCTACTTCTGGGTCCCTGGAGCTGCTACTTAGAACAACAAATGCTTAAATAGAATATATAGCTCATTTATGTACTGTTCCACATTACTTAGACTTTAATGATAGTTTCTAATACTGAGCACATACCCTATAAGTTGCAGATTTTGGTCAAAAATACCAGTGTCTTCATCTTTTTCCAGATGCACCTCTTTAAACAGTCTAAGTAGCCATAGAAACCATGGTTACATTATTCAGCCGCAGTCCCAAATTTGGTGGTTTGGGTTTTTTTGTGAGGCTTTTTTTTTCTTTTTCTTTTTTAAACTCTGGTTGTAACTAAATACATTCTAGACTAGGCCAAGATGAATTAGGTGTTATCCAAAAATAAATGAGAACAGTCTCTGACCCAAAGAGTAAAATGCTGGCCACATCCTACTGACCAAAGAGGTTTCAAAGATGTTATCTTTGGGTGACAGACTTCAAAGCCCCCATAAACAAAGAGTTCTCTATTAAAAAGTTGCAGTCAATGTACAGCTAAGCTACACAGATCCTCTGATGCTTTACTGGAGGTATGGCCCATCTCACTTCACCTCTGCCTTTTGACTGCAGCAATGGTCTTGCCCAGGGGCTCAAAATCCACTTCAGCACTTGAAGCACTTTAAGACAGTAACAAATTCTCATGTTAAAAAAAAAAAGGCTGTGAAAAAAAAGCATGTAATGTCAAATTTTTTACAGATTTAGATTATCATTAAATAAAAACTCCTCCAATGAATGTGTTCTGCAGAAGCAAGATGCCGTGCAGTTTTTAGGACAGAGACAACCCAAAAAACAATCAAAGGTCTGTAACCACTGCCAGTTGGCAGGCCTTGAAAATCCACGTCCATACAGCTCCTTTGAAGTCCTCTGATCCTCCCAAGACCAGGGTCTTCAAAAGCCCAGTGCAATGGCATTTGAAAGCCAGGCTTCTCTGGCAGGAGTTTGTCATGCTGCAGCAGGTTCTGGCTTCAAGTCCGTCTCGTCCAAAGGCTCCCACAAGTCAGGCAACAAGCACAAGCCACCTCAGTTGCCCCTCTATCTTTACATCTCCTCACCAGGTGAACATCACAGTCTGACAATAATTACAAACACTACACAAATACTTATGCTTTCCACAAATCCTTACCACCAGCCAGCCCCCTCACACTAACCTCCCACGACTCCAGGTCTCCACACCATAGACCAGCCACCCGCTTTGTTCAGTGCTACACTTTTGGAGCTCAAGGAAGGTATGGTGCCAGCTTGCCTGAGATCCCAAAACTTGAAATCCTAGTATACTTGAAAACAGACTGCTCCAGGATTTGAACTACCTGGATGACGGCTGACTTGACTGGTTTCACAACAGCAGCTGTGGAAAGCTGTGTGGGGAATTTTTCTGTTAAAAAATATTCAAAGCACAGTTTCACAGACATTTCCTCTGGTAGCCAGGCTGGCTTAACATCCCCTACCTCCCCTCTCGTCTGCCAACCACTCATTCCTACCGCACACCAACACCTCACTAGCCCTGACAGTCCTATCTTGTGGTGGGGGTGACTAAATAAAGCAATCTACTGGCTAAAAAAAAAAAAAAAGGGTAAGGAAAATGAAAAAAATACATATCAATCCTTTTCAGCTGCTGATACAACAGCAGCAATGGTTCTACTATTTCATGTGAGGGCACAGTGCACGGGCAGGGGAAAAGTACGGGTGAATGTTTTGCAGCTGTCTTGAATGCTTTCACCCTTCTCTGAACAGAAGTTTCAGTGGCATTTTCCTATTGCCTCATTTGAGGCATTGGAGTGCAGTGGGTTCAAGCCAATGCAGAGGAATTATAACTTTTAAATCCACACAGAGAGGAGCAGAAGTAAGGAGACATGTAACAGCCCTAGTTCGTGCAAACCACTCTTCCAAGTACAGACAGGCCTGGACATATTGCACACTCCCATCGTCCAACAGCCTGGGGAGAACCTGTGGTTAACAAGAGTTAGACAGTTTAACAAAACGGGGTCAAAGCAGGCTTACCAACTTGCACACAAACTGTTGGTTCCCTACAATGAATACTCCACCAACATACCCTTAACATCTGCCACACACTCAAGTCTTTTCAGCAAGCTGTGATCCAATCTGATAAATCAGCGGAACAAGGTATGAAAGTAGTGTTAAGCACATGTAACTGTTTAGATACAAGAGTGAGAAGTAAGTGAACATGCCCTGCCTGCTGCTTTTGTAGAGATAGTGACATTTTAAGAAGGTATTTTCCACATATGTTTCAAAAAAGATCTCAAAGGTCTTAAAAAATACTTTGCTTAATCATTAAAACAAAGTGAAGAGTTTCAGGATCATAGCCCAAAATAGCCTATGGTATTTTTAAATTATACAACCATTACTTATCACAATAAAGCACTTCCTTTCAGGAGATTTCAGTAGAAATGGTAAAAATCAAAGGGATAAGAGCACAAGGAGGAAAAAACCTTCACACTTTAATGAAATGAAGCAGTTTTTTATTTCTTCCCTCCTAACTGACAGCCTGGTCAGAGCATCAAGAAGACTGCACGCCTTCCAGCCTGTCCACAGAGCATAGGAATGTGCCTTGCTGAAGTTTCTTTTCATGGGGGCCTAGAGCAGTTTAGTTTTTCATGCAGTGCTTGACTACTTGACTATCAGCATTATCTGGGCCATAAGATTTGCAGATAATGCAGTCACTGAGCTGTTAACAGTGTTTATCAAAAACACCCAAACATTTACTCTCACAGCTACCCGCAGCATCCAAGCAGGCTCGACAGGCAAAGCAGCCGGCCCTGCATGAATGATATCCTGAACAGGCTACACACTTGTCATTGCTTGGGCTTCTGCTTTCAGGAAAGACTGTCTAGAATTTTGTTAGTGCACTGGTTCATGAAAACAAGAGATGTCTGATGCCAGGTGTCCCAAGTGTTAGGAGATGGTCTAAGACTATTATTGAAAACCCACTGCTGTTATGCATATGCATTTTCCATAGGTTTCTTCAACCAGTCACATGATTACACAGTGGTTTGTCCCTCAGAAGTAACTAAATTCACCAAAGAGGCCTTATTTTGTCCTTATTTTGTCTGACTTAACTGGCTTTTCACTGCTTCCTATTTAATATTCAGACTCACCATGTGACTTAAGCCAAGAGATTTTGTGACCAACATACCAGTGAATCAACTGATGACCTATTTTAAAGAGCATGTCTCACACTGCAAATTGTGCAAAATTAAAACAGACTTCAGAGAAAAGTCATGCTGGCCCAGATGTTGCCAGAACAATGTTTTTGAGTGAGGGTTTCCTGTCTTGAGGTGAGTTTCCAAAGCAAAGGGCTTGTGCCTTGCACTACAGGGTAGAACTATCATAAGCACCAAGCAGCTCAAAACCTAGGCAATAAAGCAGCATCTAGGACAGGCAGAGGAGGGATAAAGAGCTAAAATGTGGCTGAGCCGCTGCCAGGCACCGGCAGAGCTGAACTTAAGCTGTAACTGAGAACGATTAGCTTCTGTCTCTGTGTTCAAACATTACTGAGTGGTGACTCAGCTCAGCATTGGAAAATAATGTCACTGCAAAATGTCTACACTCAAGTCTGCCTAACTGCTCTTCTCCTGATAATTTTGGAAAAATCAAGACAATTGTTTGGTCTGACCTGAGCCACACAGTGTATCACATCACCCAGCTCCTTAGTAGTATAGCTATTTTCCATTAGCATAGACCATCTGGATTTGACAGCAGTATGAGGCAGACTGTCTGTCCCTCTGGTTACTCACATCTGCCACTGAAAACAGAAAAAAACCCCACCTTCTAATTTGTCTGCTACAGTTCTCCAAGCACTGGTTCTTGATGAGGCTTTTTTCATTGGCTTTAATTACCTCGTCTTTTCTCTCTGCTAATCAACACAAAAATCCAAAACATTTATCCTCTCTCTCATTTGAAGGCTTTAGGACTTCTCCCAGCACCTAAGTTGCTGAGGGTTTTCTTTCTGCATCCCTTCAAATTTGCCCAGTCCCTCCTAAAAAATCGTGTCAGCTCGACTGCAAAGTCCAGCAAGCAACCTCACTCCTCCCCCCCAGCATGCACCTAAACTCCACCCTGTGGGAGCTGCCTGCCCTCCACCCACACCTTGTGCAGAGAACCAGCTAGATGGCTGTACTTACAGAGGTATATTTTATTTACACTGGGGTCATGCCGTCTGGGTTACATCACCTTCAACAGCAGCCTCTGCTCCACCAGCCCTTCCATCACGCCTGTGTGCTTTTGGGAGCAATTTTAAATGCACTGATACAAATAGACCTGAACATGAAGATTCTTTGCATTGATCCCTTGACATTCTTCACTGAGAGCACACTCCACTGAGTGACAGGTTCAGCTGTCCTTTCCTATAATTTCATATTTCAGTTTTCTCATTGGCAGGTAGTTTAAACTAATGTTGCAGTCACTTCTCTCACTTTCACAGCAGAGGAGCTACTAACAGAGCAACCAGAACATGAAAGACATAGCAGCAATGGCAAAGTCTGACGTTTGGGGCCATCACTTCATACCAAGGGCAGATTTTCTCCAGGTTAGCTCTGACGTTCAAGACCAGGACTCTAGAGGAAGAATAGCACACATAGATACAATGTGGTGCATCACCAGGTACAGAGAACAAAATGCAGGGCAGTAACTGCCTAAGTCCATGTACCACTGCAGTGAAAAAGCAGCTAAATGAAATTTTCATGTGCATTGACTCAAAAGTGTATAGCTGGAACAGCTGTTTCACTTCTGAATGAACAGACAGCTCTGAGCTGTTCCAAAAACATGTTGTGTCTTTAAAAGATGGTTTCAGTGCTGAGTCCAAGAAGACTTTAGGGTAGGGAGTTAAAAAAAAAAAAGACATTAACACTTCGTAAAAAGTGACAAAAGCCAATACACTGGTACAAAACATTCACTATTTCTCATTGCATTAAGAACAGTTCCTGTCAAAACTCAGCACCAGAGCTTACATGTCCTTGTATTTTGGATTAGTCCTACTGGACAGAAGGAAGAGCAAAACTCTACGTTTTCAGACTGTTAACATTAATATGTTTAAACACTTCAGCACACACCGTCTCTAACTGCTGGAAGATTCAATCGCTAAATGATGATGACATTGCTGGTATGTAAGACTCCCTTCAAAACAGGCATAGACCTGCCTTCCCCACAACATGCCATCACAGACACACATTACAGTGTACCCCACAGCTCTGGCTGGCTCAGTCCCTCACTGCCTCATGCTGTAGCACATGCTGATGCTGAAGCCTATCTCCTGGGTGACCTGAACAAAGCAGCAGGTTAAATTCAGTCAGTAGAATGGTTGATCATTGCCTAAAAATCTAGGTAGCTGAGCATTTAACATTACAAAACATATCAGGGCCTGCACACTTAAGAAAGAAATGGAAGCACCATTGAGAAAGAAGTGGAAGCACCATTGACTTCGGTCCTTGAGAAGAACACTGGAAGTGACCTAAGGTCCAAGCATATTCACATGGCTAAGCTGAGAACACCATCAGCACCTGTTTGGGATCACAGCAGTCACTAACTCCAGATGAGACCTTCAGCTTACACTGTAGTCATAGCTCAGGCTTTCATTCAGTTACTTCCCTGAAATAAGTATGTCTTGCACCCACAACTGTGAGTGCATCCACTGTAATGAAAGTCTCAATTACAGGAAAAACATATCCTGGAATACCTACACTTGCAAAAATTAAAATAAAAGCAGCAGTTGTATTTAGGTCCTTCTGCAGAAAATAAGCTGGAATGAGAAAGACTATCTTCTACCTCTTATACAGTGACAGGGAAAGGTTTCCAACTGTTTTGCCAGTGGACGAATGTCGGCACAAGAAACAGAGACCCAACGTTAAAAAACAAGTGCATAAATTTACTGTAGTGGAAAATAGCAAAGAATTACAAAAGGATTAGCTTAGCAACGCACCTAATCATTACTACAAGGAATGTCTACAGTGATTAAGAAAAATACATCACTGGTTACCCGAATACATCACCATCATCATCCAGACCCACACATCAGCTGGGAACACCCAATCACAGCGAAGGGCTGGAGAACCACTCCCGGTAACTGGGAAATAATATGCAGTGCGTCCACTCGTAGGTGAGGGCTCCATCTTTGCTGTGAAAGGGTCCCGCTTTTAAATTGTTAAACAAACAAGCTTACATCACTTATTTAGTGAGGAAAATATCTGGCTCTCTCTTCTCCTTCGGTTTCACCTAAAGCCTGGCCAGGGCTCAGAGGAAAATCAAGGGAGTCAATTTGGACCAACTACTGTTGAATGGGGCCAACTGTCTACATCCACAGCCTTGACTAGTTTCTAAATACAGAACGATGGATACATTTATATCTTAAATTTGGACCACCTACTGTCAAACAAAGCCAGCTGTCTACTTCCATGGCCTTGACCAGTCTCTAAATACAGAAAGACAGATACATTCATATCTCATTAATGAACAGATACAAATCTTCACTAATAAGAGGATACCAATATATCTTACTAACAAGCATACATGTTTACACAGGTGTAGTCTTATCATACTATGTATTTTACTAATGATTATACAGAATTTTGGCTAATAAGCAGATATGTGGCTAAATAATAACATTAGGTTGGAAGGTCTTGCTTTATGGTGAACTTGCCACTGGCTGCTGCAAGAGAGGAGCCCCAAAGAGAAGATACAAGGTCTCCCTGACACAACATCTCAGCCTTGGCCATACTGATCACCATAACTGGTCTACTCTGGTCCCCAGTCGGGAGGTCTGGAGACACACCATCTGTAACGCTGCTGATGCCTTTGAGAAAGCACGCAGGATCACCCTTGAGGAGAAAAGACAACGCAGAAAGAATTGTGCCTTGCAGAATATACCACCTGGGGAGTCTTTCTGCTGTGCCTTTTGCAACCGGACATGCCTGTCTCGTATTGGCCTTTTTAGCCACCAATGCACTTGCAACAAACGTGGGTAGAGCCCTTCCCAAATCTTCATTAGCGAAGCCTAGCCATGATGATGATGAGGTTGGAAGGTTCATCTAGAGGTTGATTCTGGCTCAGGGCCTGTTTTCAGGCCTTAGCACTTCACCAACCTAGTGATGCAGTGGCAAATGATACAACAGTTACAGAACCTCACTGTCTTTTGGTCACTTTCCCCTCCCTTTCTGATCACTTTTGAATCCAGCAGCAAATTTTATCCAGCTATGGCAGGCCAATTGGGCCTCAAAGATATGTTCTTATAGTTTCCTTGAAAAGAAGCAAAAGTTTTAGCAGAGAAAAATGATCTCTCAACCCTTAGGAAGAAAAAGGCTTAAACATGAGTTCAGTATTTATCAGAAAGGGAATCAACATGAGGTACCAACCTCAGTGGACAAAGTTGCAGAAAAACAGGTTTTGCTAATTCAGTTATTCAGGAAACCATTCGTTTAAAGCAGAAACTCCATGTTTCTGCGAACAGGGAAAATAGATCTTCCCCAGTCTGCTTCTCCTAACTGCATTTAAGTGGAGTACACTACAGTATTCTACATCTGACCTCAGACAGCTAGTTTCATCTTCTGTCACGATTAATAATAGCAGTGGCAGGGTGTGGAAATACCACAGGTAAATATTCAGGTTAAACACACTAAACAAACCCCTCTCACCCAGGAAGACCATTTGCAGAAGAGATGTGTTTTGGGGAGCACCATGTGAAGGAAAGCCAGGAACACCACCATCATCATCCCACAGCACTGCAGCACATCACACTATTCATACTCCCCACAATGCTCCAGCAACCTCAGAGGACACACAAACCTGGATGAGGGTGACAGAACCATCCTTTTCGCCATATAATAAAAAAAGGAGACCATGGGGACAGTACTACAAGCTCCCTTCTCAACATGAAGATGCAAACAGGCAGTGCCAGAGAGGCAGGCAGCCCAGAGGGCACAGGGGCCTCCCTCCCTTGTCCCAAAAGCTATGGGCCCCAGAAGTCATGAGGTCAGTCTTATAAATTAGATGTGCCTTTTTTTCCCTCCCTCTTTAAAAAAAAATAATAATTAGAGGTCTGGATATAAAATTAAAATCTGATACTCTAACTTGTGGCACATCTCACTGTATTTACTACATGATATGATTTCTAAGTGCAGAAGAGTATTAAGGACATCACTCAAGATTTAACAGATCTACAAAAATAGCTTCATGAGCTTTAATAGCTACCAGTTCTAATTGAAAAATCCATCTTCTTCAACAACCCAGCTACAATATACTGTCCCCCCAAAATGAATGTTAACAATCTCAATTACATTTATTTAACTCTGGAAAAAACATATTCATTGTAATAAAGATTTTCTGCAACAGCTGCTTTCTTTAACCATGATCTCAACTTCATTCTCCTGAGAATAACTACTGAAGAAAAGCCAAATGTAAAATCCTGTTTCCTGTCAATTGAAGCAGATGTTTTTATGTAATCAAAAGCATTGTGGAGGCCCAAGCCAAACTGTATTCTCACTGCATTCTCAAAATAGGTCTACCAATGAAACAGTAGCAAAAGAAACATTAAGTAAGCTTATTACAGCTCAGAAACCTAAAAATCACAACTGTCTTAAAACAAGGTTGTACATTGCCCAATAAAAAACAACTGCAGAAATTAAAGTTTATAAATGGCCAAGTTCCTTCAAAGAAAGTTCCCAGGGTCTATTTGGCAATGATATTTTTAATTTGGCAAGATTATTTTAAATAATTTTTGACTGCAAAATCAGCATAACCAAAGTACACTGAAGTCTGGCAGCTTGCTGCTATATCCTTTAACAACAGGAATCTGGGCTGCAAAACCTGAATGCATTTATCCTGACAGGCACCTTCAACTAGATAGTTACCACAGTTTGACCCAAAACTAAAATACTAACCACTCACTGTCTTCTCTTCATCAGGAAAATTTGCTGGTATACGAATGGAGCAAAAACACATAGCCAAGTCATGTTAACTCACAACAAAACTCTGATATCAGCTACAGACATCCACCTACGATAACTGTACTTAAACAGCTCAGAAAGACAATGCCAAAGTTCTCAGGCAGTTCTAGAAAAGCAGATCCACAGAAAGAGAGAGGCATACACAAGGTGTATAAAGGGCAAAAATACTTCCCACGAAAGATCCTCACACTACAGGATATCAAACCCATTAAACTAGTATATTTTAGAAAAAAAGCAGGGACCCAACATCAGTGTTGTTTTTCAGTACTTGTATAAAGTTCTGTCTTTTCTCAAGCAATTCTCCTCTGTTTCTAGAGACAGAATTAACATCATCTTTAGGGGAACACTGAGGGAGAGGCCAAATTCCTTCTTGATTTTCCAGCTTCATTAACAGTACCCACAAAACACTTGAGAGAGCTTGGTTGAGACAGAAAGAAGAACTTCTATTCCTTTTGGTTTTCTTGTGTATTAATCATGTTAAACAAACAGTCCCTCATCAAGGTTGGAATAAATCAAGTAACAAAAGCAAAGACCGGTTTTCATTTTTAAAATGTAATACTGCATGCTATTGAAACATAGTTTATGCCGTTTATCACCTTAGCCTATAAAAAGGTTCTATACACTATGTCTGCTGGTGAAACTCCAGTAATATGCCATATTTACCACAGGTAAGTCTACATCAATAGTAAGTGCTTATTTTTTTTAGAATACATCTTCCCAGGGATTTTTGGCATTATGACTGCATCCACTTCAGGGCTTTTGCCTCGTCTGCAACAACATTAAGGAGTTCAGTTTATTTACAGGCTCCAAAGTGACAAGTCAGTGCCAATAAAACACATTACTACCAGAGATTACTGTGTGGGGTAGGGACAGAGGCTTTAAGAATGTCACAGAGGTCGGGCACAGTAAAGCTATGCCATTCCCCACTGAGCATGACAACAGTTTCATCCTCTTGGTATTAAATTACTTCTCCAGGAGCTACATCAAAAAAAGCAATGAAAACGCAACAGCCGTGAACCACTGCAGTAACATTACCTACTAACAGCACTTCATTGAGCTGCTCCACAACTTGTTTCACATGCTGCCAAAATGGACGTGAAACAGCAGGCAGGGAGGCCCCTGCTTCAAGAGGAATATTAGCAAGTAAAGTTACTACTCTCCCCCACAACCACCCAGTGCTGTTTGGAGAGGCATGGGGCAGGTCCCAGAGAACATCCAATTGAAAACAAGCTAAGTACTCCTACCATCCCGCTGAAGATTGAAAGAACCATAGACAGATGACCAAATCTAGCTTGGGATTTCAACCTTCAGGAAAGATATAAGATTTTTTTTTCCAGGTGGTTCATACAGAACCAAGAGAATAATCAGATGCTGAAGGTGGGCAGGGTGAGCAAAGCAATAGCAATATCAATAGAATTAGGTGTTTAAATACTTAAAACAACAGCAATAAGTTCACTGGTTAGTCTGTTGCAGACAGGAAAAGTGATAATGAGTTTCTATTGAAGAAAAGGAAATTTGGGAAAATGAAGCACAAATAAAGTACCTGGAGAAGATGTTTAACATCACACCAGAGAGACACTGTTAGAAACAGGAGTCCTTCCCTTGAGTGCAACCAAGGATGAGATGTGGAAAGGGCCTCACAATCACCCATCTCCTCCAAGCCATGGTCCTTTGTCCATGGAACTAATTTAAGCAGGAAAACAGGTGCACTGTGGTAACATATGGAGCACTGAACCCCCACCCCACGGATGCTGACCAGTGTAGGTCCTGCCCTGCCCTCCATCACCACTTGCTGTCATCTCTCACTTCCTCTGCCAGCACCTGAACATGCCGAATCTTTTCACAAGCCGAATTTAAAGGAGTTTGTGAAAGGGTTTGAGGACTGCCAGGAAGCCTGGGGCTAGGAGAGAAGTTAAGACCATTCCAATCCTTATATCATGGGGTTTCATATCCCCACCACGTGGAACCAGTGACAATTACCCAACCGACTCTCGTAGGTCTAAGCGATCTGTCGCCCCTTTAGGAATTCCTCCTTGCCGCGCAGGGCTTTGGGAAGGTCCCTTTCCATGTCGGCGCCTCCACCCGCATGCCGCTGCCCTGGTGCGGACGCCGGCGAGCCCAGTGGCTCCCGGCTGCCCGCCCACACCTCGGGGGGATGTGCTGCGTCCAGCTTCCCTTCCGAAATACGAGGCGAATTCACCCAGGGAAACAGATGAAACGCCACTTGGAGCACTTGGCGAGCCTGGACGGGCACCCGCGCTCGCAAGCCAGGGCTGCTGTTCCCCTCCCGCGCCAATGGCCCCCGGCAGCCCTGCTCGCAGGGTGGCTGCGGGGACCGCCGAGAGCCGCGGCCCGGGGGCAGCGCAGGGACGGACTCCCAGCCCTTCCCCGCCCCGACTCTCTGGGTGAGCGGCCAGCCCTCGGGCCCCGCCGGGCGCTGACCCGGGTCCTCCGGCCGCGCCAGGGTAGCGGAACCCGCGGGCGGGCCCCCAGCGCTGTTCCCCGCGGGATGCCTGCCCTCGCTGAGCCCCCCGCCCCGCACACCTGCCGGGCTCCCCGCGCCCCCAGCCCCTACCTGGCCGGCGCAGCAGCGGGCGGACATGCTGGCGGTGCGGGGTGACCCAGCTCCCTCGCTGCTCCCGCATGCGGAAGGGGCACGGCTGGGATGTCCTGTCCTGGGCTGGGCAGCCGAGCACGGGGAGCCGCAGGCGAGGCGGCACCGCCTCTGCCCGGCCCGGCACCGCCTCTGCCCGGCCCGGCTCCGCCGCGCGGCTTCCGCTGTCGTCAGCCCGTGTGTGAGCTCCGCTGCCCCGCTCCCCGGGCCGGCAGGGGTGGTGGCAGCGGCGACATGTGAGGTGGGTACCTGCACGGCCACCCTCGGCAGGCTGCCCGGCTCCCAACGACACTGCCGGGATCACCTGCCTGCTCATATAACACCTGGTTCTGGGTAGCTGGAATTTAATAAATTCAGTGAACGAGGCATTTGATTATGAGGATCTTAAAAGACCAAGCATCAAATTGAAGTTTAACGCCGTGGTGCACTAACCCCGGATTCGAACTGCTGTGCCGCATCCCACTGCCCGCGCCTGCGTGGAAAAGCCATGTTTCCTCAGTGGACAGCTGGAAGGCCGTGCTTTCTTAACAGGAGCCGAGACCTTTCCCAGTGCTTCAGAAACACCTTTTCCAGCATCAGTCGCCTCTAATCATGTGCAGTACTAAGCAGGAGCTTAGGATTTCCCAACGTCCAATGTGACAATAGGAATTTACAAAGCCAAATTCCGATAGGAATTACTATTGCAAAGCCACCAATGAAACAAGGAAGGTCTCCGTGGAAAGACTCCCTCACCTTGTCCACTTTGTGTCCTCTGTGTGTCTAATGCATTCTAAAAGATAACTATTTTAAACTTTGTTTCTAGTTTTAACTGCCCCTACTTAAGGAATTCAGTGGAAGTAAAAGCTATTAACCTGCATATGAGTACATATATATTGATAATTAGCAACACCTACCAAGGAAACGGAGGGATTGCAGGATGTAAATCCCCTTCCTCTTTCCTCATGTGTGTAAAGGTGATGCCCTACCAAGTGGATCATATGATGAGTCAGCATTTCACAATTTGGTATGATACTGGGGACCGAAGAGGGGTACAGTTAATAAAAAACAGACAATGTGCTTTGTTTTTAATGGTGCTCTAACAGCTGCATATACTCCGTTAGAGACAGGGTATTTACCACTCTTATCAGATTAATTCTGTCAACCAGATGGTTACTAAGCTGCAAAGGACACCAGTTTGCAGGTATCCAAGAAGACCCCAGCACAGTTCAAGCACCGATGTGGCTGATGCTCCTGCTTCGTAGGAATAGCAAAAGCCCCAGCCTCAGGTAAGGACTCCTCAAATCAGGAGTGGGGCAGGACTGCAGAGACAGGCTCAAGAACTGAACAAGACAGGAAAGTAGTATGGCCAGCCAACAGGCAAGGGGAAACCACTTGTGTTTTTAACTTTGAATCACAGTCAGCTTCCTGAAGCATGTTGTTAAGACGTGGGAACACATGGATCACAACACAGTGAGAATTCAGCAGAACTGCAATCATCTTGTATTTCTGGTCCAGACTTCTCATACAATTGCAAGAAGCTGACTAGTCAGGCTTTGCCTAATTTCCACATCACCAAAATCAACTCAAAACATGAAGGAGCATCTGAGGTTTAATTTAAAAATGAAACTGTTTTGCAAAGAGAGACTAGTGCAGGTGACATACAGGCATGGTGCAAGAATATGAGTGGCTGTACCATACGTCAGCATGTCTGTGATAGCAACAAGCTCTCACTGGGTGGGGAATGTCATTAATTCACTGCTTTGTGCAGGTCTGTTAATGCCAGCCAGCACTGCTATCACAAATAAATCTAGCTTCTGCACTAAAGAAAACAGCAGAGCTCTGTAATGGACTTTCCAATCAGTGAGAGCACCTCAGAGCCTTGGGATGTGTGCCTTGGCTCTTTGGATGAAAAATTCGTCACCAGAAAGGCTTGAACTTCCCTGCTGTGTTGCTGGCAAACATTACACAGGCTAATAGCAAAGCAATGTGCAGATGTTACTGCATGAAAAGAACTGTCACTCTAAAACTATTCATGCATTTAGAGTAAGGTTTATCCATCAAACACACATTCTGAAATCAGAGAAGGCTAATCTGATTTACTGACCTGAAATCTTCAACCAGTAATTCCTGCCTTCAAGTGTTCTTTTTGGCAGGAGGCCTCTTCAAAGAGATGCTAATTCTGATTTAGTGCTTTCAAGTGACAGGGAATTCACAGCATCAGTAGGAAAAAGCAAGATGATTTGGCCTTGCTTTGCATAACTCTAACTCTGTAAGTTAGACTTACAGAGGTTTAATAAGTCAGGTAGGATAGGGACATGGAATGTTGCCACAGGAAGTAAGACAGCCAAGGAGCAGCCAGGGATGGAGTTAAAACTCTGGTCTCAATTCAAGTGCCAGGGAGTGAGGAACGAAGGAAAGTGCTCAGTTAGAAGTTGTAACTGTGTGACAGTTCTCCAGAAAACCCCTGGTCAGAAGCTAGTTGTGCCCAGGGAACAAGCCACTTTCCTCACTTGTGTGTGCACAGGCAGGGTAGAGTAGAAAAACTTGAACTCCCAGGAGCATGTCACTTTGAGCCACTTACCTTCAGGCAGCCTCCAAGACATCCAGCCCATTTTCATAAACACCAGTGACCTTCTGTGGCACATCAGCTTTGCTCAGGTCACCAGGACAGGCATTATTACCCTCAGATCCCACCTGCAGTTTTGCTTGCATATGTTGCACCTTTACTAATCCCCAACTCATTTCTACATGGACTGTTGTTACAGAAGCAGAGGTTCTCACAAACTCCTTCTCTGAGAATGCAGTATTACTACCTGTAGTGAGAACTCAAAAGTGGTGATGCAGAAAGCTTTTGGACATAGCACAGAGAAGTCTTAACAGGAATGCTCAAGGACTCTGCTTCCACACAGCATGAACCAGCTCAGTGTGTTTTAGGATAATATTAAGAATTGTGCTGTTTTGTTCACACCTTCTGAAACAAAGCTACAACTCAAAATGATGCTTTCAATATTACATAATTTCAAGATTTTTCAATAATTAAAGGGTTTTGGTTTGTGTCAACTGGCAAAGTGAAGAGCACAAAAAGTCTGCATCCAATGAGAAGGAGAAATGTACCACTTGGCTGTTTTTCAGATGAAACGAAATATGGAAATTTTTTCCAAATGTAAATGCAAGCAGAAAGAAAACAAAACCAGATTGTCACATACTGTGGTGGCCACTTACTTAAAATCAGTTCTTTTTTTATAGTGTAAATTTAGACGTTTTATGCCTGTTAAAATAAAAAAGGCATGAAATTGCTTTACAAGGAAATGTATATTTTGCTTGAGCCTAGCAATTAGACACAAGGTTATGGGAAGGAGAGGAAATATCTGTGCATGTGCATGCATATGCTCTGGAAACCACCACTCAGATTCCCAACTAGACCTCTTACACAGCTAATTACCTAACTTCTGTGATGTTTGCTGTTATGTGTGGAAAAGGTATTCCAGTACAGGGAAGCATCATGCAAAGGTGTCATCAGACAGTAAAAATTACTTATTTATCACCTCTAGTTTTACTTGTGTGTAGCTACAAGACCATATTTGTCATGCAGTCTAGGTAGCTGCAGACCATAATAAACTCATGACTTTCTCAATTTTTTCCCAAGTATGCACCAGCACCTAGATTATGTACCACTTCTCCTCACATCCTCCTGCACAGCCAAGGGTTTCCAGAAGCCTTGACTTTTGGGCATCTTCCAAAAGCCAGTGTATCTAGGAATTATGCCACGAGCAGCTGGCACAGCACAGTACATCCCAGCCCTAGACCTTACAAAAAGCAGGTGGGAATACCCGGGTACTTGTTACTGTTGTGAGAGGATGATCACCCTCACCACTACGCAAAGAGGTGTGGGGAGGGAAACAGAGCAACTGTAACAGCAACATGAGCACCAAAGGATCTGCCAGTGCAAGGCATGAACAACCTGCAGCTATAAATCTCCAAGGCGCACTGATGACACAGATGACAGACTGACATCTCTGTGGGGCCTGACACACTGGCCCTTCCAGAACATCAGGTTGACCACAATGCTAAAGGGTGGTATCTTCTACTGTATCTTTATTAGCATTCTGTAATTAATACAAATATTTTCTAGCTGGTAGTAGTTATTAATTTTCAAAAAAATTATCCATGCATTTAAGTATTCAAGTTTGGTTAGATCCTGGTCAAATGAAACTTATTGGACTTTGAAAAAAAGCATTTCATAGCACTTGAAAAGTTTAGTATTAAAAATTCCACAAGGCTGGTATTTCCAGGCAAATTTGTTTAAAAAAACCTTTTGTTTGAGAACAGAGTTTAATAAACTGCTTGGTAGTTTTTCCACTCCAGTGTTACTTTAGAGTGGATTAAGATCGGCACTGTTTATTAAGGAAATGCGCCAATTAAGCCTTTCTGAGGAGGTTAATTTTTGTGATGAAAGCACGGAAGAGTGGTATTGCACAGCTTTGCACCGAACTCTGTAAGTGCTGCATTTGCACGCTCTTTGTTGACCCTTTTCAGCACAATGTCATGCAGTGCCACTTATGAATGTCATTTTTTCCTGACCTCCCAGCCACTGGATGCAGTATAGCTTTTCCTGCCTAATCAGGATTTCTTTACATGATGTCTCGGGTTTCTCAGATCTTTACCTTAGAAACAAGTGACATAGACATTTAACTTGGGTGACGCTAAGGAAACATTGTGCTGGGAGAAAAGGAGACAGCAGGACTTCCGAGCATATTTACACATTCCTGACACTCAGGTAACCAGCCAGCAGCAGGGATTCTGGTGATGGCTGGGAAGCACTGAGTTTTACTGGAGTTAATGAAGGACATATGGAAGAAGGGAAGCTTGCATGTCCCTGATTTACCAGATAAAGTCAATATTAAGGATCTTATTAAAGAAGCTCTACAAGAATATTAAGTTAAACAGGCTCAACCTGAGCAACAACCCAGTTTTCCACTCCTACAAGGAGCTTCAAGCTTGTAGAATGATGATTCTCAGAGAGACAAGCAAGCACTAGGTTAACATCAGACCATTTTTACCACATCTGACCATCTGCCTTATTTCTCTCTCACACACAGCCCCTAGCATCAGGGAAAACCCATCTGGTTGTAAATCAGTATTTCAACTCCTACAACGAAATCTATAGATTAAAATTGGTTTCTACCATCATATATAGATAAAAAAACATGGTGGCACTGTCCTTCTGGACTGTTGATTTCCTCAGGATGCTTATGTGACATAACTAGAGGAAGCTCCTGAACATACAGGTAAATTTAGAGGAGTAAGAAAAAGACAGTTTTAAATCTGTCAACCCAGTTGTAGACTTCTTCAGAATTGCTAGATTGCAACAACTTTGATAATTATCTGTTAATTTTCTTTGACAGTGAACTTTTTTTAAAAAAATTAATTCACAAATGGCAAATTCATGCAGGACAGCTTAAGTATTCTTTGAGGGTACCTGCCTACCAGCCTGGCTCAAAGTGGAGGTTTCCCAGAACCAAAGCACACAGCTCACAACATATTGTTAAAGTGTGCTTACAATAACTGTGCTGACCATATAGCAAGCCCCTCAGAAAATCCTCATGCAGGACCTTCCAGCCTGTGGATTTGATTCTTTGGAAGGAAGAAACAGAGCCCCCCCAGCCCCTTGTATCTTTATTTGAAAGGGTAAGAGTTTCTAAAAAGAAATAAATAGAAATTTTCTGAATAAGTTTCTCATGAATAGAAAAAAAATGAAAATACTAGAATTGTACACAGATATATGAGGCTAGTTCAAAAGCATCAAATCTGATATTTTATTCTAGCTCTGCTTGGGGAAGCTTGAAAATGACAAATTAACATTATGTGATGAAAAGTTTGGCCAAGTGGAGCTCCCAGGCTAGCAAGAGTTGTTTCTGGAGTCTTCCTGGTAGTGGTGGGCTACAGGAGGAACAAGCTTAATTCCCAACAGGTCTTTGGTAAAATGAGGATCAACAGGTTCTCCTAGGCAGTGCTGTATTTTGGAGCCAAGAAAGACAGCAGCCATGCATGTCTTTTCCCCAGTCTCTCACACTACTGGATATCAGCAAGGTGTACATCAAAATACAGCCTGCCAAGAGTGTTCAAAGACCTCTGTGTAGTTCTCTGAGAAGTTTTTCTATATCAACCTGATACACTATATGCAGACCTATCCCTAGTTTATACTGTAATTTCATTACAGCCTTTTGGAGAGAATAGCTTAACTTAAAGTTTACATAGCTGAGTTTAACATGCCAGGGGGAATAGAGGGATTAAAAGAAAAGCAGGCCCAACTATAGCCTCTTCCTTCTCTCAGAGTACTAACGGGTCACAGGTGAAACATGCTCTGTAAAGGAATCATTACACTGGAGCATAGGAAGTATAAACATTTATGCATCAGAAGAAATGGCTGAGTTAAAGTGAGCAGGGTACATGCAGTAATTCAAGAGAATGAAAACAGTAACAAAAGCCAAGAAGATAGATAAAAGCAAAGAATTGGCAGTGCTGCCCGGAGTGCATCAAGGCCACACCATGTATAAAAGCACACCAAAAATGCAAAGCAGCAACTTTATATTACAACTTAATTTGGCTCTGAGCCTTCTTTGTCAATACAAAAAGGCTGCAAGGATCACATAGCATTAGAATCAATCAAGAACCAAGGAGACAGATAAGAATGTGATAGCTAGCAGTCCTTGTTCTCCATGTCATACCACCACAACTAATCCTGGTATCTGTGAAAAAATGAAGTCAGTTTTGTTTAAAATAAAACTTTCTGTATTGTGTGCTCATACAATGAATTTTGCTACATTTATTGTGGCAGAAAAGTGGAAGAAGAAAACAAAGTTCTCATTCAATTATATAAACAATGCATAGAAGTCACTCAAATTCCATCAAATCTTGAGGTAAATGGCATCATGTTTGCAAAGAGGAGTACTAACCTTTCAGGAAGAAACAGCAGTAAGACATAATAAAAAGATGGTAAGGGCAGAAGAACTGTGTCAACTCAAGAGAGAAGGCATTTAGATTATGTTCCTGTTTGCTCAAGTGTACCACTTAGACTTTTGCACAAGCATGCACATTGCAGGGTCAAACCACTCTTGATTGTTGTGGTTCTGAACAGAAGCCAAATAGATTGTAGCAGCTGTATATTCAACAATTCGGTGTGATAAGAAACAGACTGTCAGTGCTGAAGCATGATTAGCACGATATAAAGCTTACAAACTAACCAAGTCATGAGTTAAGTTAAACAATATTTAGATGACTGATTGCACATGATTGCATATTATATTTACAAATCCCAAATATTTCCTCCAATGTTCTGACATAAATCACAAAAATTAAATCAAACTATCCAAAAGCCTGAGATCAAGAAAAAATATTGTGCTGAACTGTGCTTTAATCTTATCATACTCTACGATATACATACTTTTTATCTATGCATAACACCATCATTAAGAGCAAGGCAATTTTAGTCCCTGACACGAGCAGATTTATTCAGGAACTCAACTGAAAACAAGACTTACTGCACACCCTCATGGTATAGAACAGGCCCCAACCATACATGCAGTGCACAGTATGCCAAATGAATTGCTGTGCGAGAGCTAGAAGGAAACGGCTCCTGAACTTGTATCATATAAGCGCTGCTATTTTTGAGCATCTACTGTGGCAAACATGTGACTTGAAGCACACAAGACAATAGCTTTGGTCACAAAATACACTCTCACTCCAACACTGCTATTACAGAGCACTGCAACTGTGCTCTATACATTAAAACACCGACTGCCCATCTAACGCTGTACCTACTCTTCAACTTTTGCCAGTAGGAGCTTAGAGGATTGCTACTGGTTCTGCTGGAAAAGATTTCCTTCAGGGAAGGGTATTGTCTAGACAGATGGAGCATTTTACAAAGAATGGTGTTACTCCCAACGCAGAACTGACAGAATATTTAAAATTGTCACTACCATACAAACTTTACTTGTTATACCCAATAGTTGGGATACCAAAAAATGCAGTATCTGTTTCAGGTGCTCAAGGTTTCCAAGCTTTGAAGACCAGTCAGAATGCTGCCATAGAAAAGTTCAATACAAAAAAGTTTACAGTACTCCTAACTCCTCTTCCCTATTCAGATTAACATGTTTTTGAACATATGCCTATGAGAAGTAGGACTGCAGTTTTCTTAATCCCCCAGCCTGCAGTGAGGAAGATGATGATGATTGATTACATAGACAATAAAAACTGCTGTAACTACTCTTAATGGATAAACATTTTCTCTACACTGTTAATTAGATCTTAAAAAATTTGTTTACTTTTCAACTGCCAACAGCCAATACAGAACACAATAGGGTACTGGGAGAGTAGTGATTCTCCTTTACAAAGCCAGCATACTCACATTGGCTTAAAGCAGGAGTTAAATGAAGGAACAGACAAGGAAGATGATGATTGCTCTTCCTCCACAAGCCTCAAAATCTTGTACTAATACACTTGCCACAAAAATTAGAAAACAGAACACTGAACGTGGTTTGCAGGTGGGAAAATGACAATAACTCACTAGGTATCCCTAAGATCCACTGCACAACGCTGGACACACAGTTAAGCTGCATCGACAGTGCCTATGGGCTTGTTTTTCTCCATTGAAGAAGTTTGGTTTACCAGCGGACACTTTGCAACCCCACCACGCTGGAATTCAGGCAAAGCTGAGTCCAGTATCTGCACCACGAATTGCTCAACAGCCACAGGCTGACAGGAGGGCTAGTATAGTTTTCCCAGTTAGATCTCCCTCCATCTCTTATGCAATCTTCGCGGCTGTGAAGGAAACAGTATTTAGATGCTTTTAGATTGTTATAGGTTTGAAAAGAGATGTTGAAATTTCTCCCTAATATCAATTACTGGGTAGCGTGCACCTACAATGAAAGGACATCCCCCCCACCTTTTCCCGGGGTGGGGGGAGGCGGGGAGGAGCGACGTCGCGCGCAGCGGGGCACGGGAGTGGGCGAGGGTTGTTTTTAAACTGGCTGGTACCAGGCATTGGGGCCTTGATTTGTTGGTCTTCCTGCCTGTCACCCGATGGAGTCGGCAGCCACCTTTTTTTTTTCCAATTCAACCTCCGAGAAGAAGCCTTCCCCTGCCTAGAACCGCCGTTGGGGATCGACCCCAGTCCTGCGCCGGCCATCACAGCAACCGCCGGGATAAACCCCAGGAGAGCCCCTGCCGACCGTTTTGGAGCGAGGTATCTGTCCCAGGCCCGCCCTGCGCCAGTGCTGCATATCAGAGCATCTCCCTGCGGCTGCTGCCTGGAGCAGCCTGCCCGCCGCTGCGGGCAGTTATTTCCTGAGCTGGGGAGCCCGGAGCTGTTGCCGAGGGCAGCGCCCATAGCCCTGGGACAAAAGGGAAACGCCCCTTCACTGTTGGCAGTGGAGCAACCATCGCTCCCGTGTCTGTGAGCAGTTGTTGAGCTACCGGGAACAGCCCGCGGACTCTCACGGGGAGCCACGGCAGCTGCCACCTGGGGAAGTAGGACTTTGTTTTGAAAGTTTTGGTTGCACTACTGTTACTTATTCAGGTTTTTTATATATATATATATACACACACACATGCTAATAAAGAGCTGTTGATTTCCTTTTCCACACCTTCCACCTGAAGCCTCTTAATTCTGAGGTTATAATAACTTAGAGGGAGAGGTTTGTTTTTTTTTTTCCTAACCTGCCCTCCTTAGCAAACATTTGTCTCTTGTTAAACTGTGACACAGATAATTTCTCCTGGCAGATTGGAATCTGTAAAAAAACAAACCAAACCAAAACCAAACCCCAAACAATTCACATTCAATATGTGCATCATATTGTTTTCAAGGTAGTGGATATGTCCTTGGAGAGTCTTAATGCATGACTGCTGAGAGAGCATATGCAAACTCATTTGTAAACACCTGAGCCTATTATCTGGAACAAAAAATTATCATGCCCTTTCCTTACAGTGATACATTTTTATTATGGGGTTGGAAGACAGTTATGTGTACATCTAAGCTCCAGGTGAGAAGTGTGTTATTTGTAGTTTTCCTCCTAAGGGTGTACATCTGTACAGGATAGCATGTAATTTACCACAGAGGTTCTGCAAAATTAGTCTGTGTAAATTTATACCCTGCAAGCAGTTTTGACAGTTATTACCCCAAAGCACAAGTCAAAGTAACAAGACAGCAAACCAGATAAAGAAATCTTTTTTTTTTTCCCTTCAAAACAATTTTATTGTAATAAAAAGGGTTAATAAACCCCTTGTTTCAGTAAAGAAATATTGAATTCTAATTTTACATGTTGAAATATTATAAAACGACAATCCTGTGACTATTGCAGCATTTTAAAAATGATTGGAACTTCGGTCATTTTCACACCCCATCCACAGCAATCAAAAAATCAGTTTTTTTGGTAATCCTGAAAAGTGTAAATCACATTGTTAGTAAAGTAAAGGGGTCCAGCCCTCTCCTCAAGATCTGATACCATTCTCAAGATATATCTACTCTGAACTGCTTAATGCTTAATACTACAGTGGCAGTACATGACTTCTTCTAATGAACCTCAGAGAGTGACAGAATCAAAGTACACTTAAATCAGTGTGTACTCCAAATGAGTCACAAATTCTGCAATTAAGTATTAATTACATTTGAGATACATGTAAGTATTTTTCTTTGTTGATATAAAAACCTAACCAGTCAACTGTTGGCATGAAAAGCTAAGCCTTAACCCTGTCCCACCACACCAACACTCTTAATAATTTTTCTTACATGCTGTCAGATCGAGGACAAATTCTTAACCTTAGATATGAATAGAATAGCTTTTGTTTATTTCCAAACCAATGTAGAATAGTTCTGATATTAGGTAGATTCTTTATGCTGCATTAACTCAGGAAAAAGTTTAGTGTACCTACAGCTCTGTAGGAATGCAGATCAATAAGACTGCTTCCTGGGGAAGCAGTGCTGCTTTTGGTTAAGTGCCAGAGTGAAGATTGACAGTGATGTCATCATAATATCAGTGTTTCCACATACCACACTGAACAGAAGTGGCAGCAGCAGACAAAGTATGCATGTTTAATCCTTTTCACAGGCAGTCATCCATCCAGTGACAGTTTTTCCCTGACAGTAGAGACTGTTTTGTGAGAAGTACTTAAGTTTGGTGAACACGCCCCACAGGCTACAGGGTTTTCTTGTTGTAGAAAAGCAGCGCTTAGGGTAATGGCAGGAATCTTTGTCCTGACAGGTCCTCATGCCAATATTTTACAAGAGGCTATCCATCAGTAATCATTCAGTCTATTTTGCCAAGCTCCAGAGTGCTACCTGGACAAGGCTAAGGAAATGTATTGTGCAGGATGCAAGGGCAGGCCAGTCTAAAAATTTCAGGGAATACAGCTTATTTTTCTTTGAGATTACTTTTGCATATTTCCACCCTCAATAGCAGTAAAAATATGCTGTCCTTCAATTTTTATTTAAATAAAGACTGTAGGATTATTCTTCCAAACAACTATTCAGATTTTAAGTGGTAATGTCATATAAGGATGGCAAATGAAATCCAGGGCAGCAGATTTGCTAGCTCTTAACATTGGCTCTCTCCTTAAATGTTTGTTGGCACTACCTTTGAGACCTTCTGATTCTGTCAGCCCAGCTAAGGCAAAACCAAAACATAATGGAAAATCCATATCAGAAAATCCATTACCTTTTCTGTTTTCCACTTAGTGGAAATGATACTGCTTTTTATGCTGATACTCAAATGTCTCAAAAATTAATGCTGACTTCTTAAATGCCTCATTTATAGCTAATCTCAAAACTCCTAGCATTTAACACATAAGCTTTATTTCATCTTGTTGAAGATGAGACTTTTTGAAAGATGTTAAAGCAATTATTGTTCTAGCTTTATACAGCTCTGGAAACTCTGCCCATTGTCAAATACAACAATTAAGTCACAGAAATCAAAGAAGCATTTCTCTTTTTCCTGTCCTTTAGTTAACAGGCCTATTTTAGGGCATGTACTCCAAAACACTAGTCACAAACCCTCAAATGATCTTTGCAAAAGGAGCTAAAAAGCTTAAATTAATTGCCTAAGCTACCATAACTTGACAAGTTCCCTCACATCAGTTGACTGATGGTAGTGGGGTCAGTAAACAGTGTGCAAGTAGTCAACTGATTAAATTTTATTTTGAGGTTGAAATCTTAAGGTAGTGGATTTTACTTCTAATTTGACACAGACTCTGAAACAACCATTCAAAGTGCCTAAAAGTTAAGTTAAACTCTAATAATGTAGTTGTCTCTCTGAACTCAAGAGGAAAAACACACTTCTATGGAAGCATCTCTATTACAAAAAAATACCACTTTTGAGTATTATTGAGTCTTATACTGGCAATAACAAAATGGCTCATGATAATCTGACAGCTGCTATCTAGCATATTCCAACTGTTAAGAAGACCAAGTCTAAGTTTAAGAACCAATATTTGCCTCTCTAGTAGAAGGTCTGAGTAATTCAGCATCAGATACAGATGTTGAGTCCTGAGCACTTTTCTTGCCACGAAGATATGAAATAATGCTACTGTTTGGGGAATACTGAAGGAGGGTCACAGAAATGTGCTTCATGTTCCTTACCCAGAATGGTCTAAACAATTAACTTGGCTTACCTGATTAGAAAGAAAGCAGAAATCTCTCTGAATCTCATCTACATTTTCCAGTCTGTCATTTCACAGAATCACATGCTATGCTTTGGACTCATACTCCTCATTTTGTTTTGTTTTAAGTGATGTGAAGTTAAATTACTTCCACCTAAGTAAGATGCCTCAGGAAAAAAAGGCTCATCATAATAGCCTACAATTTACTGGGCAGTATCACACACCATTAGAGCAATTAATGGAATTGGATATTTCTAACAAATAGATATTTCTAAGCATCATAGAAAAGAATCTTTTTTGTACTAATTCTGTCAGAACACAGAACTAAGCATTTATCCTAAACCACAAATCACTGAAGGGTTTCAGCTGGTGTTGGTGCCCAAGGAATTAGTCCATTCAGAGAGTTTGTGTTCTGAAACACTGAAAACATCCTATTCTCTCTGAGCATGTAGCTCCTATTTTAAAATCAGTGAAATATTAAGAGCTTACCTTGATCTATTCCTTCTGTTATTTTCCTTTTTAAATTTAAAAGTGCACTTTGTTGCTCCTTCACAGCTTCTGCAGGACAGTTGGGTCTTGGCAGCTGATTTCCTGGAGTGGGTCCTGGTCGATTACTGAAATACTTCTGTTTCAATGCCTTAATGATAACAGAAGAAAAATAACCAAGAAATTAGCATTAAGTGTCAGAATACTATTTATAAAGAAGTTATAATGAAATAAAGCACTTGCTATTGAGACTTAAAAACTACTTGGACATTTTTATACTACAAGGTGGCCTTGGGGCAAATCAAGTGTATGTTCTTAATTACTATCCACCCCACTTAGATTTGGTAAAGCAAGGGATAGAGTACTGTTATTTTCAGCTAGCACTCAGACATCCTAACAAAACTCTAGACTATTTTGCAAAAGGTCTTGTATAAGCACTTTCTAGCTCTGAAGAGCTCACATTCTGAATAGACTGAACAGTCTTAGATGAGACAAGAGTCTCATCTGAGTAAAGAGTAAAGCAGGAATAAAGAAAAATTAAAGAAAAATTAAAGGAATATATCTGAAGTCTTGATCAGATCCAGGACTTGGACACCAGCTGTTTTGTTAGCTTTTAAGATTTCTTTACTGTGCTGTTTCTACCCTGTAAACTATGAGAAAGGCACAATTTCTATTGGAGCAGAAGACAAACACAAGAGAGCAAGGTTGATTTCACGTAGTGGAATTACATACCCTATTTTAAATTTTAGGAACTTCACAGCTTCCATAAAGTGTGGTTAACAAAAAGTGGCTAAGGTGTTTCCTAGGCAATCATTACTCTTGCTAATGCCAGTTACATGATATTCAATGCTAGTTATAAATGAAACCAATATTGTAAGCACAAGTTGTTTCCTGCCTTAAACTGTGGCATTGCCAATAAATAGTCTAGACTGGAAAAATACACTGTCCTACAATATGATCTGAAAAATCACTTCATACATATGAACTGGTGTCCCAAGCATAGCAGAACTAATAATTTGGAAACTTGTACTGAATGTTCTTAAAGATAGTGGCCAAAAAAGTCTGAAGGTGCTCTGAAAAAGTCGTCTATAAAAAAATACATAACATCTACACTAATCCCCTGGATTCAGATCTGTCTTGTCTAACCAGCAGTGAGGGAGCCCTGGCCTTAAGGGGACAGTTCTGTTTCTGACATGCCTCCCTAACAGTGTAAAGTGACAGAAATACACTTTTCAAACTGCCAACTCGTATATCTTCCTCATTACAGAAATCAATATCATGAACTAGAACATTCTGCAAGATTTTCCTTTGAAGTCCTTCATTTCTCACCACCAGGGAGTAGTGAAAGTGAAAGTATAATGGAAAAGGATATTTAGACGAACATCATGGTTTAAAATCACCACAGAATTTCACATTAAAAAAGCCTCTTGGAAGTTTAAATGAAATTGAAGAAGACGCTGGATGAAGTAAGTCTGAAAATCTTTCAAACCCAGGGAATAGGATATGCTATGTTAAGACTTAACCTTCAAGCTTTAAGTGACTGAATTCCAAATGTCAAATACGACTGTCTAAAGGCGATGACTCATACACCTTTTAATTGTCTACACTGGGAACAGAGATGATCAGTTAGCATTATCCATGCCTTTCAGAGTTCTTTCTAAAACACTGAGGTTAGGTTTTTGGAAATTCATGCAACATTTCATTTCAAACCTCGCTTACTGGCTTCAAAACACATTTATTTTATATTAACAGTAGATTAATGCACATTAGGACATAACGCAAGTGTACTGTACCTGAGTAGCTGTAACCCTAGTGCAAGGATTAAATGTGAATAAGCCTTGAAGAAGATTGAGCAGATCATCACCAGCCGCACTGAAGATATGCTGAAGTGGCATTCCAGGGAAAGATTTAAATGTGACGTAGTCTGGAAGACTTGTCATGCCCTACAAAGACCAAAAATGGAATATATGTTTTTTACTTAAGAGTTCAGTTTTTCACAGAAAGCGAACTTCATATGGCTGTCTTTCAGCAGAAGCAAATAATCTTTCAAAACACCTTGCTAATACTTGGTCACTGAAATGAAAAAATGTAGGAGTAGTGGGTCATAAAGACTTTTTTTTTCTCAGTAACTGTTCCAGTTGTTTTACACTTTCCCTTTCCAAACGATCTGTCCTTCCTTTGCTTTAGCAGTGACCAGGCCAAAAGGAAAAACTGTTAACAAAGAAAAGAAGTAAAAAAGAACTTTAGAGTGGATGCAGACAAATGAAATAAAGATTCCTTTTGTGATCTGACATGGTGGGAGGGAAAATATTCACAAAAGAGCAAGTCTTTCTCCACATTAATAAAATTAACTACATTTTGAGCTACTTTTGAAATGCACAACTGAAAACTTATATGGGCTGTTGGAGGAGGGAAGGAGTTAAACAAGCAGTTAAACAGAAGATGAACTGCGTACTGTTTCTCCTGTAGGTATGATATCAGTACCATTGTATTCAAATTCTAGCATAAAAATGATCTTGTAACAACTATCCAAATGTAATAATTTAGTAGTATTTTAAGTATTTAGTCATCACACTTCAGCAAGTTTGTCCAAGCAAAATAAAATACGAACAACAAAGTGAAAAATGTGCTCAATCAGTTACAATCTTGATAGTAGAGTTTTCAATTATTGAAATGCATGGGCTTGCAAAATAACTTTGGGATGCATCATCTCTGTTTTGCTAGCCAATCTCCTATTCACTCCTTTCCCCACCCATATCTTAACTCTTCCTCTCCAAAGAAAGCACGAATGTCACTGCAAAAACCTTTATGTGTTTCATTCAGAATCCCAGAGCAACAGCAGAATTGTGTGGGGCTAGCACTGCCTCATACAGTATTTCTCCATATGGCTACAGCTCCATTTCATGATCATGTACCATAGCATTCCAGTACAATTCACACAAAGGAAAAGCAGCATGGAGAGGGAGCAGAGGTTAACAAGTACAGTGAGTGCTTCCATAGCTCAACAACAGTTCCTGATCAGGGAATTCAGAACTCTTGATGCAAGTTGCTCATCAGAAGTTATGCCCCACTTCCTGTCAGTCTGTTTAATATCCATAGTTAGGTAGGTCACTGTGTGTCCTGACAGTAAGTTTTGCCTAGTATTACTGAATTTATTGTCACTTCAGAGATAACTGTACTACTAATTTGTATTTGTTACCGTACTGTTGCTGAGACAAATTGTTCATCCTTAAAGCTGTTGGTCTGGTGTTTCTTACTGTATTCCAAACTATAACTTACCTTGGCCAACTTAGATCCCTATAAGTGGTTCCTACTTATGAAAGTCATGAAAGGACACAGAAAGGAAACCATAAAGTGTTGTTAATCTTGCTATTGACCAGAGGTTTGTCAAGAGAAACAACAAATCTCAGCTGCTCTGTGAGATGAGGCTACTGTCTTCTGAAAATCTACTCAAGTATTCTGGTATAACCTTTAATTTCATTTCAGAAGTTAAAATACAGAGTATCAAGTAAAACTAATGTCAGTCTGTTAAACAAAAGGACTCACAGGCCACTGCTCTTCTGTTGGAGTGCCCAGTGTTTCAAATATCCTTGTCAGCTGGTCAAGATCAGAGTCTCCAGGCAAAAAAGGAACCTAGAAGGTAACAGCATGTGATTTAATTAACTTCTGAACTTCAGTTTTAGAGTGGAGCTTTGAGTGATCACTCTTAAGTGCAGGGCAAAACACTTCTGTATACCATCTCTCCACAAAGAGCTACATTGAATATTGAGGCGTTCTACTGATGTTCAAATAGATTCTGAAAGTTTCTTGAACCTGGGCTTCATAATGTTGACTTGACAGCAGGGAACTAAACATAAAATTACACAACCACATTAATGTAAAATAACACAGGAAAGATTTTGCATCTTAGTTGTCAAAGTCATGGTGATCCTTCCATCATATGTTCCCTGAAGTTAGCTTTTATATATATATTCAGTACATTTAAAGTGACTCATAACTGGATTACAGAAGTTAGACTGAGGAAATGAGATTTAAGCATGAGGGAGACTAGAGACTCACTAGAATAGAAAACTGTCTTATCAGTATCACATGTTATTTAAACTAAGCAGAAGACTAAAAAGGGGGTATCTGCCCAGTTCAACTTGTACCTTGCACACCCCGCACACAATGGAAGTAAAAAGAAACTTTGTGACCAAAGCAAATTTATAAAGAATTAGAGACAGCGTTTAACTAAGCAACACAGAAATAGCCACACTAAACTTTGGCATCATGAAAGCCCCTCAAACATAAACTGCTTTCATAAAGCTCCCAGAAGCTGCATTGTCCTGAAAAAGGACAGATACATTTAAAAACACCACAGTGATAAAACTGAACCATAATACGTTTTTTACTTTGTGAGAAACCAAAGAATCAGTTCAACAATTTATTTGAATTCAACAATTCAGTAAATTCAACAACTTATTTGTCTTCTCACTTTGCTTAAATTTAATCACTTTACCAGGTCTAATGCATATTTATGTAAACATCACTAGTGTTCATTAAGCAGCCAGTATATATTTCCCTGTCTGAACTGCCAGCCAAATCGCACCAGCATACCTGTTTGGTGTGGCAAACGATTTCTTTTGAGGCGTTTTCACACAGACCAGTTCTCCAGTCTGGTTATGAGACAGCCAAAAAAGCATTCCAAGTATAGTGCAGAAACCAAGCAGAAGCGACTTAGTCGTGGAAGATAAATGATACTGCAGGCTACTTCGTGCCTTCAGCTGTGTCTGTGCCCCTGCTCTTCACTCCCCCCCGACACTTTCATGTCTTCTCCAAAGAGCTGAATAGTAAACGTTCTAGTTCCATAAAACATACTTAAGGACCATGACATCTGTGTACCATACAGAGGAGTGCCATAGGATTATCATAGCGTTAACCTTCAGCTTCATTCTAGTATTGTCAACTAACCACAGTTTAGAAAAAATATTGATTTTCTGTTCCTTATACATAAACCTACAATTAAGATGTGGCGATTATAATTTGCAGTTAGTGAGAAACAATGTATAAGGGACAGTGTATGCGTGTATCTAGGATGTCACATTTCTAGAAGGCTAGCGAAGGAAACTCATAGAAGGCTGTGTGAAACTGTAACACTAAGAGGACTGGAAGAGTTACCTACTTGGCATCTCCCAAGGCAGGACTGTGACAGTTTGTTGCAACTTTTTTACCCAACCGTTTTGAAAAACTTCCAATGCTTGTGGATGCTAATAAAACCTCAGTCTATTGCAAAACTTCACTTTCATTACAGTTAACAAGGTTTTGGAAACTTTCTTCTACCCTGTCTTTACCTGATAATGTTAGCAGGAGAGAAGCAGCCCACATAAAAAGCTGTAGTGCACTAAAGAGCAAATACAAAATGCTTACATTTGAAGACTTACCCTGAGAAGCAATTCAGCTAAAATACAACCAACAGCCCACATATCAACACCAACGCCATACATTCTAGCCCCAAACAATAGTTCTGGGGCTCGGTACCATCTGAAAAGAAAACACATTTTGGGAAAATCACCTGGCTTTGCTCATGTCAAATGCTGTATATTGTAGCAATACAAATACTAAAAAGAGGATGCTGCTTCTGCCTATATACTTTTCAGACACTGAAGAGCTGTAGTCTACCCCACAAAGTGTTTTGTTTAAGAAAGACTGAAAAAATTTGTGCATTCCTCACCACAGGGTCACATGCAACCACAAATTAACTGCAGTTTCAATTGAGCTGATTACAAGCAATGGAACTGCAGACATGCCAAGGAAGAAAGTTTTTAACTTGCAGGTTTGCAGGTTATAAAACAAAATTTTCTTAAAATTTTATGTTGAAGGAATGACAGCAAGACAGAACTCCTTCCAGCTTCCAAAAATCTCCAAATCAACAAACCTAAGTATTGAGGCTAGCTTTATGCAAAATGAGCTTTGTTGTTTAAAACAGCTACTTAACACTGCCTAGGAACAATTAGGTTTAATGCAATGACCTGATACACACACTGCTCTTGAAACTACTGTGGAATTTCTGCCTTTTGAACAAAGATGTTAAAACAAAACAGCTTTGCACGAATACTTTTATCATTACAGCAGTCAGAAGGAAACATGTTGCATGTTTTGTAGCCCTGCTTTTTAAAGCATACTTTAAATAAGCATGCTATAAAACCCATTAATAAATATTTTAATTGGTTCAAGTGTTTGTCTCTTAATAGGTAATGTGACTAGCTACAAAAATGGTTCTAGGTCTTGTGATTAACAGAAACTAGCAGCTGTCTTGCTCCCAAAACCAGGCTTACAGGAAGATATATATTATTTCCATATATTTCAAAAGAGTATCATACCAAAGAAAACTCCCAGGGATTCATATTGTAGCAGTTCTTATGGAGATTTTGTTAAACAATGCTTCCCTGCATGTTCTTTATGAGGCTCTTGCCACATAACATGAACTAGATGCTACTCTTTGAATATGTTGATATGACATGAGGGAAGTGCCAAGAGACACCTACAAAACAACTAAATAATCTCTGTCTAAGAAATAAAATAGAATGTCTTACCTTGTTACTACCTGGTGTGTATAAACTCTATTTGGGCTTCCAAAAGATTTTGCCAAGCCAAAGTCAGCTAATTTTAAAACTCCACTTTCATCTAACAGCAAGTTATTTGGTTTAAGATCCTGTCAGTAGAGAAAGCAAATAATGAATTTTGTCAGTATTGATAAAAGCAGACATATAATGAATCTCCTAGCAGATGTATCATAAGAGTATTCTAAAATGAAAGCTTTTGATTCTATGTGAAGTCTACGTTGTTAGAAAAAAATAATAAAACACCGGAAATTGAGTATTTAGTCATAGAGGAAAATCATAGTGAGACACACCAATTTGAATATTAACACATTTAAGCTGCAGACTATAAAAAAGCCACTTCATAGGTTTTAGCTTTGCTGCAGGACCAACAGTTTTGTTAACCACATAGATGCCAACTGAATAATAAAAAGACCTTGCAAATGTTTCAAATAACTGCAGAAATTATGGAAGTCATACAGTTTAATACAGTAGCAGTGTGTTGTTGGGTTGACCCCTGGCCAGTAGAGAAGCATCCACATAGCCATTTGCTCATTCCATTCTCATGCCAGAAGTCCAGGCAAAAGAAGACCAAAAGCAAGAACACTCTAGGCACACTATAAAGGCAGTTTAACAGGTGAAGGAAAGAGGAAAAAACAAAAGCAAGCAATGCAATGGAAATCATTCACCATCTCCCACAAGCAGACAGATACACGAAACAGTCTCCAAGAAAGAGGCAACCCGGAAGGCAAAATCCCCCCTTCTTCTCTAACCCAGGTTTTTACTAATGATCATGGCATTATATGGCATGCAGTATCCCTAGGGACAACTTGGGTCAGCTGCCCCAGCTGTGTCCCCTCCCCACTTCTTGCCCACCCCCAGCCTACGCATCGGGGCAAGGGCAGGGTGGAAAAAAGAGAAAGCCTCAACAGTTCACCTGCTGTGAAAAAAGTTCAATCCATCCCAGCCAGACCCAGTTCACAGTGATAATTAAAGTCACATCTAACTGGAGAACCTTTTATATAAGTATTTAAATGAAAATTGCATCAGTAATTCTTAACATTTCCGGTACTTCTATTGTCTCTCCAAAACACGTAATATGAAAGTATATGGAGTGAGAGTGCCTGAACTCCAAAACTACTTTCATCACACTTTAGACTCAAACTTTATCCCATGTGAGTTTTGTTGCAGCATAAAGGCTGTCAGTTTAGTACATGCTTACCCTGTGTAAAATCCAGTGTTGATGCAGATATTCTAATCCTTGAAGTGTCATCAGCATATATGCCTTGATGTGAGACTGTGTCAACACAATACTTGTATCCTTTATAATAACCTGTAAAGTTTTAACATGATAGTAAAGCTCAACACACAAGATAAACTTACTACCATTCTTTCAGCTCAAAAGTTACTTCAGGCTCAAAGAAAAATTTCAAACAGCAGTCACAAATTCTCTACCATTCTCACTCTTTTTCCAGAAATATAGGTCTATTCTGGAGATCAGAAATTGAAATCCAGAGCCCAGATAGTCTACATGAACTCTTCCCAGGTCAGCAGGGACCTCTCTGGAATTCCCAAGACAGTTCAAAAATAATTGAGGGAGGTTGTGCAATGACATCATCCTCTGAGGATTCTGGGATGAATCTCATCAGGCCCCATACATTTGCAGGCATCCAGCTGGAGCAGCAGATCCCACACAAGTTCAGGGACAACTTGGAGTTGATCATTCTCACAGTCATGGGTCTCCAGCTCAGGACACTGAGACCCCCTTGGTCCATCATCCGTGTTGAAGACAGAGGCACAGAAAGTGTGAAACACCTCTGCCTTGTCCCTGTCCCTATTTGTGAGGTGACCATCCTCATCCTGTAACGGGCTGGTGATATTTCTATACTGCCAGTTACCATTAATGTATTTGAAAGAACTCTTTTTATTGTCCCCCACATTTCTGGCCAGCTTCAACTCCAGCTGAGTTTTGGCAGCACAAATTTTCTCCCTACAGCACCAAGCAGCATCTCTGAATTCTTCCCGTGTCACTTGACTTTGCTTCTACTGGGCATATACACCTTTCCTTTTTGCCTTATTTCCAAGAGAAGATTCCAGCTCAGCCAAGCCAGCCTTCTGCCTCACCTGCTTGATTTCCAACATATGGGAATTGCTGCTCCTGTGCCCTACGGAGGTGAACTTTAAAAAGTGACCAGCACTGATGGATCTCAGCACCAGCAAAAACATTTTCTCAGGAGACTTTCCCAATTCCATGAGCAGCCTGAAGTCCACTCTCCTTCATGTCCAAAGTTGAGGTTTTGCTGGCACTTTTGCTCCTGTCAACAGAGATTTTAAACTCAATCCCTTTGCGATTGCTGTGGCCAAGACGGCCACCAATCTCCAGTTTGCTCACAAGATCCACTCTGTGAACAAATAGCAGATCAAAGAGGGCATCTTTCTGAGTCAGCTCCCTTAGGACTTGTTCCAGGTTTTTTAGGAATTTTCTGGCCCAGGTTGTACCAGATGTGTGATGCTCTCAGTTAATTTCTGGCAAGTTGAAGTCCTCCATAAGGACCAGGGCAGTTGACTTGGAATTGTGCTTAGTTCCTCCAAGAATAACTCATTGGCGTCATCATCCTGGCTGGGAGGTCTGTAGCAGATTCCCACAATGACATCCACATTATATGCTGGCCCCTTGATTCTTACCCAGAGGCTCTCAACTGTGCCACTGCCCACTGTGAGCTCCGTACATTCTAACACTTCTATTACATACAGTGCCACCTCTCTGCTTCTTCTGCCCTGCCTATCCCTCCTAAAGAGCCTGTCACCATCCAGCAGGGCACTCCAGTCTCAGAATTCATCCCACCGGGTTTCACTTACACCAAAGATATCAAATCTCTGGCATTATAGCCAACACCTCATGAACTAGATTGAGAGATATCATTAGTGCTTGTTTCCTCAAGTTTGGGCACACCATCCCATGGTTTATCACTGGCCTGCAAGCCTGGTCTTGTCCTTTTACTCCTTCCAATCTCATTTAAAGCTGTAACAAGCCCCACTAGTTTCTGTGTTTCAGGGCTTCCCTCAGCACCCAGGGCTTTCACCACCACCTTAACAGATCAGGACTACAATCACCACTTTGACCAACAAACATCGGAATTGCAACAACCAAGTCTCATTGGTGGATCCAACAGGTGTCTTGCGGGTCCTTCCAGTCTCCTGGGGGATTCACAGCCCTGCTCCAACTACCTCTACTGGCACTGCAGCCTCACTCCAGCACCATGCAAGCATCTCCTGGTATCAAATCCCAGCTATCCGCCATTTCCTGCCAGCACTGACTCTTCAACCATTCCTGCCAGGTTTTCTGGGTGTGGGGATGGCGAAACACATGGAGGGGTAGCCATCTGGTCTCTGTCCTGTAGCCACGTGTGTTTTTTCCAGGTTGAGGAGGCTGGCTGCCATCTTCATTTGGCCTGGTGGGCAGAGCTTGGGGAGGTTTCTCCTCATCAGTTGGTTTAAACCAGTTATATCAGTATTGTTATTAGCATTTCTTCTTGCTAAAGAGGTACTTTTTCACTTACATCCAGGTGTATTTGGTCTCTCTGTACTGGAGAAACCAGGGTTATTGAATCCGAGGGATAAGATTTTTTTCTGAGGTCTCCACTCTTCCAAATTGTCTCAAACCAAGACACACAAAAATGATAAATGTGTCACTGAACCTGAAATTATGTTCCCAGTTATTCCTTTTTTCTTCATGCAACCTAAGCAATTCATCTTTGTATTTACAAGTTTCCTCTTCTATCTCCACAAAGACCAGGAGGTATGGCCACTTCGCTGAATTTTAAAAAATACACAAGTTTTCTACATTCTTTGATTTTTAACGTTAAAAATCTATGCAAACACCCTGTTTAAAAGAATTTTCTCCACTATTCCTCAAAGCCTGCTTGTTAATACTACTGTCCTGTTCAGTAATAGCCTTTCATAAGCTTTAAGCTGTTTGAGACTTATAAGAGACCTAAGACTGCACAAATTTCATGTATGCTACAATGCTTAATCACAACAGGGTGCAGTCCCAATGGCAGCCTGAGTGATATAACAATACAGTTTAAATGCTTCATGTACCAGAGCATCACGTAGTACAAGAGTATTTCATTCTTCTTTGTATACTGATCTTCTTCAGCTCTAAATGTTGCATAGTTACTATGTAAACAGCATAAATCCTCTAGAAGTCTACTCTTTACTAACGTCTATTAGCATAAATCTGATCTAACCTTTTCAAGTCTTGCATTCATCTACGTTTCAGCAAGCCTGTCAGTATTTCCTTTTAACAATTCAAATGCTACCTCCAGTTCTTAGCAGCATATGTATAATGAGCTAGCTTAACAACTACATGAATTTCAGTTCAGAGTAGATATCTTGTGTGCATATGCAGATCTCTCATGCATTGCTGCCTAGGACAGTCTTCCAAAAATGAAGATTCTCACATCAAAATGTCTCATGCAAAGACTTAGGCAAAGACAAATGGATTTTTGGTCTTGGAGAATGAAACATCTGTAAGATATTGATTTGCAATTACCTAGCATTACTACATTTGAAAAAAATGTTTCAGGTACATGCAATTTTAATACCAGCTCATCACCTGGTATATTTCAGTAGCACACTTACCTGAACATGTTTGAGATTATGTTCAGCAATTGCACTCCAAGAAGCTGATTTATGACTGAGATTCTATGCTCTGACTGGAGTCACAGAAAACTAACACAGGAAACACAATGTGTTTCTTGAAGATCATGATGACAAGTATTTAAAAGTAAAGGAACTAATCAAACAAGAACTCACAAAAACTGAAATTACTCAAACTACTATTAAGACACAATCTTCATTAACTAACATAATCAAAGTCACCTTTCTAATATGGGCAAATATAAGCCTGATAAAATAGCATTTTCAGAAACCATCTTAAGATACTGAAAAAAAAAAACCTCTTTAAAAAAATCTTACCTCTAGATCTGTTTCCATAAAATCAAACACCAAGCTAATATTGGACTTGTGTCCAAATGCATCTATGAGCTGCAAAACAAAATACACTATGATTAAGCATGCTCTCATGCTTCCAGTTTTCTGAAATTCAACATCACTGTAGACTATATGTGGATTTTCAGCTTTTTGAGAATTGGTTTAAGTTTTTTGATTTGCAACACAAAAATTGTTGCTTAGTTCAGCTTCTTAACTCAGTCCTCAAAAACTCAGAAAAAACGCCCCATTTAGTATGGTAGTAACATTTTACACCACAATTGCCCCTCCTCCCTGGAGATAGGAAAAAAGAGAAAGAATTAACTTTATCTCACACTACAACTAGTGTATTGCACACCATGTCCTCTCCCCAAACTTCGCTGTTCTACAAAACTTGTACCCTTTATTGAGTACGTGACTAAGTTTGCCCATGGATTCAACTCTGGGTATCTGCTTCATGTAAGTATTCTAAGTGTTAGGCTTATTAACTCCCCTTCAGATATTCTTAGGTGTGTATTCATCTTTGTAGCAATCTTTCCAGCAAAAATAAAACTCTTTGGAGAATATCCAAACAGTCCTTTCTTAGGATGAAGTTGTGTAACGACAGAATCAGTTTTTAGTTTGAGATAACACAAGCGTGATGCTGAGTGAAAACAAGAAATTAGCCAGCCTGGTATTCAACCTTCAAGCTGTGGAAGGTATGAGCTCCATGGTGCAGCTTATTCCTTAGCGTGATGGCCATGTGAACTGCCCAGTTGCAATACAGTCGTTTAAACAGTCCATAACAACAGCGACTGTGCCCCTTGTGCTCCCAACATCCACAGAAGTTTTGTGAGGACTACTAAGGGGGCACAACATTGTCTATTGCTTTTAGTACCTGCTTACGGAACTGCTGATCATAAATTTGCCTAACTCCTTTTTGAACTGCTGATGCTATTTACTTCTACAATGCCCCAGTCAACAGATTCTAGAAATTCATTATACACTGAATCAAGCTGTACAATTTCCACTCCCACTGCAAATATATTTTAAACACATCTCTTATTTTTAGTGCTACAGGGTTTGGAAATACCAGCTCTGCATGGACTCCACCTACCACCTCAGTTTTGTAGACCCGCCCATTCCCAGCCTTTTCCTTTCCAGAATGAGGAATCCCTGACTTTTTCATAAAGAAGATGCTCCATCTCTTTGCCATTCTAGTTGTCCTTCCCTGCATATTCTCTAACTTTGACAGCTAAAGCAACCACTTTGAAAATAAGTTCACAATCCAGAAGAAAATTATACTTCCACTCTGAAAAGAGTTAAAGTATCTGGAAAATTCGTATTTGGTCTAATATTTATGTAAGACCTTGTAATTATTGCTATGAGTTACCTTTAAAATATCTTTAGCTCCAGCTGAATACCTGTAGCTGTCACTTTATCAAAATGCAACTGAAACAATACTGATTTTACTCCTTCCAACAGAGATTTTAAACATCATATCTGTGTGCTAAAGCCTAATAAACCACACGATCTTCCCTTTACCATTTCTTATGAAAGCCTGCTTTTGGACTGTCTCCAGTTCCATATGAAGCAAACAATCAGGTGAATTCAGCACTGCATTCATTTGCAATTCTATCAGAGAGATGCAAAATCAGGTAATCTAAATTTCCACAATTCTTCCCACTATTAATTTCCACACAGCCCCCAGCTGAAAAGTGAAAGGATTAAAAAAAACCCTAATTTGCCTTTGTTATTGAAATTGGCATTTTGCCATTATAATTGTTGTACTGCCTACCTAGGGCTGGGAAAAAAAACCTTAAATAACATTAAGTAACAGCTCCATGACCCAACTACTTCTGAATTTCAGTCTGAACCTGTACCAAAATATTTGAGGACTGATTCTAAAAGCAGCACTCATTTTACTTACACCAATAATATTTGGATGGCTTAGCTCCTGTAACAGCTTTATTTCCCTGAGGGCTGTCCTGTTGATTCCTACATTGATGGGAAGAAAAAAGAAGATGAAAGAACAAAATGAAAAACTGGATTAAGCTCCAAATAAACATCTCGTTCTGTTACTCACTGACTATTTACTACTACAAATTACATTCTCACCACTCAACAATTGGCTAAATAACAAGTACATTGCCATAAGTAAGTAAATTGCTGCAGAATAAAAGTGGGCATACATTTTTTTCCACAGCACATACATTTTACACCACAGTAATCCAGTTTAGATTATGAAGCAACAAGTCTCCCTTTTGGCAAAAAGGGAAACTCATAGCAAAAGCCTAGGGGGAAAAAAAAAGATCACCTTTTACATGGTACTGGAAGGCTTGCTTTTATTTTAAAGAAAAGTTTTATCTTGCAAATATCAGTTCTTCAACATATCTCACTTTCAGAGGAACGCATCCTGACAAAGCTCATGAATAAACTTTTTTTTTTGACACAGCACTGTTTAATAACACAAAACATCTGTTTTTCTACATTCATGCTGTGGCATAAATAAGGCATAAAAGGTGATTGACCAAAACCTGCTTGCCCTTGCTTGAATCTTTTCATGGTCAGATTTTACAGAGGAAAAACCAGAGGATGATGGGGGTGAATGGTGCGCTTTGGCAGTCACACTGATTGCACTGCATCAAACCACGATTCCTGCAGGGTACAAATTCCTCCTTGAAAAGTGCTTATATATGTGGCTTGTATGAAATCTGACAGGCAAACTGTGGTATGTCATACAGGAAGATTTAGCCGCACATGAGCTCAAAACCAGTGTTCTAAAACCTAGGATAAAATTCAATGCTAATTTCTGGCATTGAAAGTTTTGGGCAAAGCTACATGGATTCCTTTACACTCCTGCTTTCCCTGTTTTAATTACCTATTTTGGAATCAAGCTGACAATGGCTGCTTTTGGGTGGGCAAAGACTCAGATGATTAAAAAAAAAAAAGAAACGTCATATTACAACGCAGGGAAAGCAGATATAATCATTATTTTCGATAACATCTTTCAATTACAGCTAGACACTATACAGGCCAAAGCAATAACTGTCCCTAAGGGCCATTAGCCCACTGAAGGCCAGGTGGATCATGACTCTTGGGCAGCCAGCTCAACTGTGAGACTCTGTGACGAGTTTAGAAGTTTTTTTTTCATAGAATGGAACTGGAGAGTTGATAGCAAAGACTGTTCACTGAAAAGCTGGTGACCTGATGCAGGATCCCGGAAGGACAGCAGCCTGCACACAAACAAAATTCTACTACACCACACAAGCTGTAAAAGAAGACCAAGATTAGTGAGTTTTAATTTGTAATATCCATGCCTAGAGGCAAGTGGCTGATCAGAGCATACACTCTACAGTGCTGAACATCAAACAAACCCACACAGAAACAAAAGTTTTAAGATTCTGGCTTTAATAGAACAAAGAAAATACCTGAAAACAGACGCAAATACTCTCACCCATCTTAAAAATTTAAGAGATGCATTAATACAAAGAGGTTTTCTAAACTCAGTGCTGGTGCCATTGTTATTATTTTATGCTAGATTCATGTCTATATTCCACTAAAATTGAGAAGCTAAGCAGTTATATACTCATATTTAGATATATACCATGCATGCAGGTATCTTTTGTCTGTCCCTGCAGTTTGCAAAGCAATCCTCTACTAAGCCTTACACTGGTCACTGAGCTCATTTTTCCCAAACAAGGTATGGTATGTGAAATTAATGTACCAATTAACAAAAACAAAGCAAACAAAGCACAGCTTCTACAGCAAGAATTTGTTTTAAAACTCACCATCTTTAGCTTCCGATCTATGCCCCAGTTTAATCTGAAAATAAATGTTTCATATTATATAAGATTAAGACATCTTCCCCAACAGTGGGGAACACATTCTTTACCATTACTCTTGTAAGATAGAATGAGTTTCAGCATAATGAAGCACTTTACCAGCTAGGTTGCTTTTAGTTGTTTGTTTTTTTTTCTTAAAAAAATAACTGTTCTTACAGCATTAGTTTTTACAAAAGCTTAAAAAAACCCATGATGGCACTGAAAGCAGACATAATGCAAACTGACAGCATAAAATGCTTCGTAGCCACAAAGCTTTATTATATCACTAATGAGTTTCTTCTCAGGGAGAAATGAGAGCTAAGTAATTGACAATCATCTTAGAATGATTCTAGTGAAATTAGCACAGGCTGTAAGCTTGGGCTGTAAACTGGGCAGTCCTTCTGCCTTAATCATCTACTGCCTGAAATTTCAAGTCCAGAATCACACCATGGATATTTCCAGATGACAAAAGTTAAGAAAATGTTCTGATAAAACCAAGAATGCTTTTCACAACAGCTGCTACCAGTAGCAACCATACAACAGAAGTATCACAATGCTAAAAGGGATTAGTGCATTAAACAAAATTACTTACTATTGATACAATTCAACTTGCTGAGTAAAGTAGGATCTTTAACTAAAAAAAAAGTGCTGAAATGTGCATTTTTGTCCTTAACAAAGCATAGCTGAAGATTCATTTTTAATACAAAAACTTCCTGCAATCCCTTCAGATAGTAAGAAGTGAAACACTTTATGACAACATAAACATTTTCATCATTTGTATCCAAAGGAGTATGTTGCAGATCCAAGATCACTTTCATATTTTATCAGAAAACTACCATATGGTTAAGAGACATTACTGGAAAACTCTCAAGTCTAGTTAGGCCTTCTGATTACTATCCATTATTGGCTGC
The DNA here is from genome assembly GCF_001604755.1 of Lepidothrix coronata. NCBI lineage: Eukaryota > Metazoa > Chordata > Aves > Passeriformes > Pipridae > Lepidothrix > Lepidothrix coronata. Next base: position 987,256 of record NW_016690202.1, on the reverse strand, counting down.
TCAAACTGGCAGCAATGAAATAAAAAAGAGAAGTCCGAGGGCAATCAAAAGAGACTTCAGGGCCCTGGAACGATTGGTTGCAGGATCAAGAGCAGAGGTAGTGATTTTCTTGATCCTTCTGGTAACAAGGAAGAATATTGATAGGAATAGGCAGATCCATCAAGTCAATGAGGCTGGTGTAACCACAAAAATTTTTGGTTCTTTGAGTATGAGATGATCCACTCAACACCTCGTCTACTGATACCTGATGAGATGCACCTATCTCAGAGGGGACAAAGAGTTCTAACACAGGAGCTAGTGGGGCTCACTAATAGAACTTTAAACTAGCTTGGAAGGGGGAAATGGACAAGACCAGCCTCACAGGCCAGTGATGAGCCACGGGATGGTGTGCCAAAACCTAAGAAACGAGCACTAAGGGCATCCCTCAATATGCTTCACAAGGTGTTGGCCACAAAGTACCACACCTGAAATGTTTCTACACTAATGTACCCAGCATGAGGAACAAACAAGAGGACTTTGAAGATTTGTCCCAGTCTCAAAGATTTGACATCACTTGCATAAGTGAAACCCGGTGGGATGAATTCTGAGACTGGAGTGCCCTGCTGGATGGTGACAGGCTCTTTAGGAGGGATAGGCAGGGCAGAAGAGGCAGAGAGGTGGCACTGTATGTAATAGAAGTGTTAGAATGTACGGAGCTCACAGTGGGCAGTGGCACAGTTGAGAGCCTCTGGGTAAGAATCAAGGGGCCAGCATTTTGGACAAAGTGTCCAGTATACAGCTGGATAACCATGTTACAACATGGTTGAACATCTGGCTCATGGGTTGGGCTCAGAGGGTAACAGTGAATGGCATTACATCCATTCACCAGTGGGGTTCCAGAGGGCTCCATCCTCGGTCCATTTCTTTTCAACATCTTCATAACAACTTGGACGCAGAACATAAGGAATACTAAGTAAGTTTGCCAGTGACACTAAATTGAGAGGAGCTGTTGATCCCTTGACGGTAGGCAGGCCCTGCAGAGAGATCTCGACAAATTAGAGAGATGGGCAATCACTAACTGTATGAAGCTGAACAAGGTCAAGTGCTGGATTCTGCACCTGGGATAGGGCAACTCCAGATGTATGTGCAGACTGGGGAATGAGATGCTGGAAAGCAGTGCCCTGGAAATGAACCTGGGGGTCTTGGTCGATGGCAAGTTGAATGTGAGTCAGCAGTGCCCTGGCAGCCAGGAGGGCCAACCGTGTCCTGGGGGGCATCAAGCAAAGCATCATCAGCTGGTCGAGGGAGGGGATTGTCCCGCTCTGCTCTGCACTGGGGTGGTCTCACCTTGAATATTGTGGCAGTTTTGGGTGCCACAATATAAGAAAGATATTGAGCTCTTAGAGAGCATGCAAGGGAGGGCAACGAATATGGTGAAAGGCCTTGAGGGGAAGCCGTATGAGGAGTGGCTGAAGTCACTTGGTGTGTTCAGCCTAGAGAAGAGGAGACTGAGGGGAAACCTCTTTGGGGTCTTCAACATCCTCATGAGGGGCAGTGGAGGGGCAAGTACTGATCTCTTCGCTCTCTTGAGCAGTGACAGAACTCAAGGAAACAGCATGAAATGGAATCATAGGAGGTTTAGGTTAGATATCAGGAAAAGGTTCTTCACCCAGAGGGTGGTTGGGCACTGGAACAGGCTCCCCAGGGAAGTGGTCACAACACTAAGCCTGACAGAGTACAAGAAGTGTTTGGACAATGCTCTCAGGCACATGGTGTGACTCCTGGGGATGGCCCTCCACAGGGCTAGGAGCTGGACTCAATGATCCTTGTAGGTCTCTTCCAACTCAGCATATTATATGATTCTCTAAGTTCTAAGGACCTTAATCACAAGTAACACTATGGACCGAAGGAAATTAGGCACAGCATGAGGAAAGATTTAAAATAAAATTAAATTAAAAAAAGCCACTATCTTGGTCTAGTAAAGTCTACAGTTTGGAAGTGTGTGTTGCTTGGTGTTTGGGTTTTTTGGGAATATACCTAACAAATAACCAGAAATTCAAGTTACAGGTCATACAACCTTTCAAAAACATAGCAAAGCCACTCTCTCTTCCAGGGTGGGGTGCACATTACAGACATGTGAACTAGATCATTTAAACCAAACACTCTGGAAACAAAAATGCATATTATCCCACTACCCATTAAGGCAGTTAAAAAAAAAAAAAGTCATTACGCAGGTCAAGAGGAACCAGACCCTTAGTGACACACTGAGAAGACACTCTGACACTCACCTTCTTAATAGCCACAATTCGGTTATTGGTCTTGTCCCTGGCCTTATAGACGGTGGCGAACTAGCGAGGGGGAGAGAGAGAGCGGAGGAGAGAGAGAGAGGGGGGGAGAGAGATGCTGCCGTGAGCAGGGCTGACGGGCCGTGTGAGGGGAGGCCCCCACGCACTCCGCAGGCCCGCCCGTGCCCCGCTCCCGCCGCGGCCGGGCGGCCACACGGGCTGCTCACCTGACCCTCCCCCAGGAAGTCGAGCTTCTCGTAGCGCTTGGCGCGCGCCCGCGCATCCATTGCCGGCGGAATCCGCAGCGCGAGCGCTGAACCACCTACAGGCTGGAAGGAACCCCGGGACTGGGGGATCCGGGGCGGTGCTTTGACCCCCCGGCCGCGCCGCTTCCGGCCCCCGCCCCGCCCCCGCCCCGCCCCGGCCGCGGGTGGGGCGGACGCGCCACCATTTAGGTGCGGGTCCGGCAGTCTTCTCGGGACTAGTCTGGGCTTGTCACTGTACGTCTGCTGGAACAGTCGAGAGGTTGTCCCAGAAGGTGCTTCTGTTTTGATCCCAGTCTCAGGTCTGCTTTCGGAGAAAACTCCGCATACTCTCTGCATAGAGAGAGAACTTTCGTTATGCAATAAACCCATTATTATTGTTTAGAAGGAGTGCTCTCAGCCACTTTATTAGATTTTACTGGAGAATCTTAATTATACTATTAAAACATCTTCCTTATGAGCAATTATTTACAATATAGTTCTTAAAACTACCATTCAGTAGCTATCAGAGGTAAATACTTACTGAGAAATTTCTCATTTGAAAATTAATTTCCCTACCTGCCTAAGCTTTGCTGTTCTTTACTAAGTTACTCTGTGAAGAACAGCCATCACCTCCGAGAGTACATCAGTGTCCCTTTCCTGCCTGTAAAATCATTCCCAGTGAATCATCCTGGTAAGTCAGCCTCACCTCAATCTCTGGAAAGGTGAGGCTCATTCTGGAGGCCGTCTGTATCTACATGGAGGACAAGAAAGTGATCAGGATTAGTCAGCATGGGCACACTAAAGTCATGCTTGACCAACCTGATTGCTTTCTGTGATGAAGCACTCTCTACCTAGATGGATGAGGGGACAGCAGTGGGTATTGTCTACCTCAACTTCAGCACTTGGACACTGTCTCTCACAACACCCTCATAGGCAAACTCAGGAAGTTTGGGCCGGATGAGTGGACAGTGAGGTGGACAGCAGATCCCAGGCGATCACAATCAGTGAGGCCTGTCACTAGTGGTGTCCCCCAAGGTTCAACACTGGACCCAGTATTGTTTACCCATGACTTGGATGAAGGGACAGATGCCTCCTCAGCAAGTTCACTGATGACACAAAGCTGGGAGGAGTGGCCAGTACCCCAAAGGGCTGTGCTGCCCTTCAGAAGGGCCTCAACAGGTTGGAGAGATGGGCAGAGAAGAACTGTCTGAAAGTCAACAAGGGCAAGTGCAAGTCCTGCACCTGGGGAGGAATAACCCCCTGCACCAGCACAGGCTGAGAGCCAACCTGGTGGGAAGCAGCTCTGTGGAGAAGGACCTGAGGGTCCTGGTGGGCAACAAGCTGTCCATGAGCCAGCAGTGAGGCCTTATGGCCAGGAAGGCCAATGGTATCCTGGAGTGCTTTAGGAAGAGCATTGCTAGCAGGTCGAGTGAGCTGATCCTACCCCTCTACTCAGCCCTGGTGAGGCTTCACCTGGAGTGCTGTGTCCAGTTCTGGGCTCCTCAGAAAAAGAGAGACATGGAGCTCCTGAAGCAGGTCCAGAGGAGGGCTACAAAGGTGATGAGGGAAACTGGAGCATCTCTCTTGTGAGGAAAGGCTGAGGGAACTGGGCTTGTTCAGCCTTGAGAAGAGAGGACTGAGAGGGGACTTCATCAAAGTATGCAAGTATTTGAAGGGAAGGTGTTAAGAGGATGGATCCAGGCTCTTCTTGGTGGTGCTGAGCAATAAGATAAGCAGTGACAGGCAAGAAACTGATGTGCAGAAGTTCCACCTGAATACAAGGAAGAACTTCTTTATTGTGTGAGTGACTGCACACGGAACAGATTGCCCAGAGAAGTTGTGGAGTCTCCCTCACTGCAGATATTCAAAAACCACCTGCGCACAATCCTGTGCCATGTGCTCTGGGATGACCTTGCTTGGGCAGGGAGGTTGGACCAGATGACCCACTGTGGTCCCTTCCAATCTTATCCATTCTGTCATTTTGTGATCTCAACCGGTAGAAAAATAAAATGACTGCTAAATTGTTGACTTTGCAAATGGCTAATTAAAAAAATATTTTAATTGTGCAGACATCATATATATTCAATTGCTAGTTACCCACCAACAGAAAATCCTTCTCAGTCACAAACTGGTATCTTATGTGTTGTATCAACCTTGTCACCCATCATATGGGTTTTTATTAAAGCTATTAGTATACAATAATTTTTAATATTAAGGAAATGCCTTTATTGTGAATATAGTACTTCATTCTTCAGCAGTGGCCAGCAAACTATCTTCTACACTTATTCTGGACCTCCACGCTGTAAAAGAAAATCATACAGTTAAATTTCAATTCTATTGAATGTAAAACTGAGATCAAATCCTCTTTTGCACTACTGTAGACTAACAGAGCTCTAGTTTTAATTTCTGATTAAAACATTGATTTTTTTATCTGTATAAGAACATGAACAGAGTATCAAATATCAGCATCTGCCAATAACAGTTCAATTTTTTTCAAAGGAGAATAAAACAAAAATTAACACGTGCAAACCACAGTTACAGCTGCTTCCACTTCTCCCTCCCTGAAGAGAACTGAGTCTTACCCTAGAAAGGTCCAACAAACACAATGGTAGTGAACACAAGTTTTAAAATTACTCTCACTGCCCACATTCCAAAGTGCAAAGTAAAAAAAAAAGCCAAGGTGAGCCATTACAACCTTTATGAGAAACTAGAAAATTATTCAGGTCATTATCTTCCCAAACAAATTATTTTACAACTTAACTCACTGTTAAGAAACTTTATGCTAGAGGTCAAGAAGTGTATTATTATTAGAAATACTGATTTTATTTCTACTACATTGATGCAGCCTACCCATGTACTTTCAGGAAAACTGATTTCCTCTACTAACATCATTATGCTGTACGTGTCCTTATCATTTAACAAAGCTTTGCAAGCATCTTTTCATTTCAAACTCACAGTCACTTCACAAATTCTGTATATTTTGTGCATTCAGTATATACAACTAAGAATTCTTACAGAAGAAGCAGGCTTTTCTTGCCTTTCATGTACAATGCCATATTTGCAAATATTGTAGAAAATACTTATATCAAATTTAATAAAATTTTTTGCTACCAGAAATACAAGCTCATTTACTAACATGGAACTTAGAAAACTAGTTTGAGAAATATTTTGGACTTTGATTACCTTTGCTGCTCTAAGAACAGACTCCTGTGCTCATGTCCAGCACAGTCAAATTACATATTAAACAGCTGTTACAAAGCAGGTAGTGATGGTGATTAACATAGGCTATGACTGTTGCTAGCTTACCTGCATGTCTGTTCTAAGTCCACATCTCTCTGCTCAGCAATACCACAAGCTACTAATCAGTGAGAGTTGGGTATCTTCTGTTTTAAGAATTAGTAGTTTGGGTATTGTGCATCAAAGCCATGAAAGATCAGAGAAGTACACTTCCCAATAATTAGAATGTAACACCATAGAAGGAGGTGTAGAAATAAGTTAAAGAAGAAAACTTACTTGAATGTATTCAATCTCTTCATCTGACATTTGTTTCCTTCTGTATTTCTGAGGTAAGGTTCTTGCTAATTCAGAAGTGTCTGGTGTACCTTGTACTCTACTAACAGGCGAAATATTTTGAAATGCTGGTGATCTGCCTCCTATAGACTCTTGTGCTTTTGAAGCATGGAGAGATGGCACATGTGGTTGTAGAGATTCCTGTACTGAAATCCAGATCGCAAAATTTACAGAAATACTACCGGTCTGTAAAATTAATAAGCAACCAATAAGAGATACCAGTTCTTGAAAATCTTAGAATTAAGTCACTCTTATTCTCACAACCTGGTTTTATTGCTGTTAAATGCATCGAGTGCAGAATCTAAAAATTCTGACTGTAAAATAAAGCGTATTTGAGTGGCAGAAACACTGATGTAGAAACAGAAGATACATCAGCATATACCCTAGCAATGGCTTTTTCACTGGGAAGCTATACTTGGAGAAAAAGCATAAGGTACTATAATGTATGTTTGTGAGCAATTATGTAGAGAGATAACTAAGCCAACTAAGATCACTTTTCATTTATGACAACTGTAAAGACAGACAAGTGAAAAAGAGGTGGAAGCTTACAAAAAGATAAGCTTACAACCACAACAGCAGACTATAACATGCAATGCAGTGTTGTACCCATCTTTAATATTAAAAAACGGCACCATATCAAATTTTGTTAGTCACGTGTAGAATGACTACCAAGTATCAGGCGTCACCAGTCAATATTAAGACCTCTCCTACTTTCATTTCAGATGCTTTGTTGATCCCAAAGGACTACTAAAACAACATATTGCTAATATAAATCTGAGGTTTAAATATAACAGTATTGGGAATACCATAAATATCAACATAGATACAGGTATAAAAGTTAATGGCAAAGATTGCAATGAAATTATTTTTTTCCTCAGCATTAATTAGTAACATGAGGAAATATTTCTAAAATGTAGAGAGGGATGGCTCTCCCAGCTATAATCATGTTTTGAAAATACGGCAGACATTGCACACTTCAACTAAGAAAAGATGAGGAAAATGCAACATCATTTCTGCAAATATCACTGAATATCTAAAGCTGCTTCAAACTGACTTGGGCACAGTTACTTCAGGTACATGTTAGTATTTGGAAAAATGTGACTTTTATATATATAAAAGTAGAAAAGCAGCACTGGAAACCTTTGTGAATCTGTCTTGATCAAGCAATAAAGACATGCATGCATTATGTGTGTACATAGATTTGTACAGAGTCTGTAAAGAGACAAAGAGTTGTCTTCAAACTAAACCAAGCATGTTTCAAAAATCCTGCTCCAAATCAGTTGAGTTAGATAGTTGAAAGAGAAAAATTGTGTGCTTGTTCCTATATAAAACAGTCCATGTAAAGAAATGTGGCACAAGCTGTATCCATGCATGAAATACTTACTTTTAGGCCTGGGACCACTTTTTCTGTCAGGGAACTTAATTAATGGAGTATGTGGCTTGACTACCTAGAATGAAGCAAGGTAGTAGGAGAAACAAGAAGCACAAAATATATTTCTAGAAGCCAGTTACCTTCAAAATAATAAAATGGAATGTACAATGTATTAAAAAACCACACTATACTGCTGCTCTTTGCACTACTACTCTGATACACTTACTGCTTCTTAAAGATCTAAGTTTACTCCAGTAAATTTCACTTTTAAAGGTATTTCTGCACTCTGATGTCCAGACCACTTACAGGTGTTATTTTCCTTTTCTCACAGCAACATCAGTGTGTGCAGAAACAGCCACTGCTGTTGCATAAATGCAATCATAATGCAATCTGCTCTGGTGAGATCCCACCTGGAGTGCTGCGCCCAACTCTGGGGTCCCCAAAGAACAGAGGACTGGAGCACCTCTTGTACGAGGAGAGGTCTCTATGAGAGACCTGGGGTTGTTCAGCCTGGAAAAAAAGAAAGCTCCGGGGGGACCTTACAACCCACAGAAGGCAGATTTATACTAGATATAATGGAGAAATTCTTTACTGTGAGGGTGGTGAGGCACGGCCACAGGTTGCCCAAGAAGCTCTGGCTGGCCCATCCCTGGAAGTGTCCAAGGCCAGACTGCACAGACCTTTGAGAAACCTGGGATAGTGGAAGGTGTCCCTGCCTACAGCAGGGGGGCTGGAACGAGGTGACCTTTAAGGCCCCTTCCAACCCACACCATCCTGTGGTTCCATAAAGCTCTAGCAGACGGAATCCCGACCTGTACGTTCTGTCTGTACAAAATGTTTTCACCTTGCAGAGGGACAGCCTGGGAAGGAGCTGCCGGCCAGCGCCGCACCCTCTGCTATCACAGCACCTGCGACACCCGTGGGCGACACCGCACGCCTCTCCCCAAGGACACCGGCCGCTCCGGCGGCGTGTCCTCAAGCCACGACCGCCTCAGGTCTCCTCCTCGGCGGCGGCACCAGGCGAAAAGAGCCCCGCCACACGAGCCAAGGCTCCGGCTGCCTCACCCCTCCGCTGTCCCGAGGCCGCCCTTACCTGCACCGCCCTGGTGGCGGCCGCCATCTTGCTGCCCATGGCGAGGAGCTCGGTGGGCAGCGCCCGGCCCCGCCCACACCGGGGGAACGCCTGCGGCAGGCGGGGCTGCGCAACCAAACACTCCGCCTCAGCCTTACCAGTGAAAAATACCCACACGGAATCAAGCCTTTTGAGTCAAATCAGCGTTTTATTCTTATTATCCGATCAAAGCCCACCTAAAAAAATTCCTAGTTAATCACCAAGTTAAAAATGACAATATAGCCTAAGATAAAAAAAGAGACAGTACATGTCTCGAAACATGCTATACACCCTAAGCTTCAATTTCATTTGAACATCATATAAACAAAAAAAGAAAGCAAATGCTGGTGAAAATATGTAGATAAAACACTGCTTAGCTGCACGGTCGATAGCATGAAGTCACCACTTCAGACACAAGTGGCTGTTAGAAGAACTAAGAGTATAAAAATTCTGCTGTTTCAAATTATACGAAGTGCTTTAATAGCAAAAAAATCCCAGTTGTAGAAGCTTGCTAAAAAGTATTTCCATCTTGGGTTTTCCACTGGGACAGAGCAGAGTCAAGTACCATGCCCGAGCTCTGCAGCCCACTCATCCCCAGGAAAGCCTTGGTTTAAGTCCACTTTTACTTGAAATACATAGATTATTCATCTTTCTTGCATTATTGCTGTCTTTCAGAGAGAGATGAAGTTTTCGGACAGGACAGCTATGAAGCGGGTCTTCAGGTAGTTTCATTTCATCAGTTGCATTACCCATTCAAACATCTGTTGTGTGTCAGAAATTTAATTTCACTTCACAGAGTTGCGTGGACACATTCTGAGTCTCTAGAGAGAAAAACAACTTTCTGAAAGGTTAAACTGAAAAATTATTGATGTGTGTTAAAAATTAAAATATATTAATTAATTAATATTAATTAATATATTACAATGCAAATAAAATTAAATACCATTTCTCCTGACTCATGGAAGATGGACATTTTTTTCAAGCTGTAGAACAATTGCCTTTAAAGACGGATCTTCTGCCCAGTTAACTCCGCTTCCAATTATGATATTCTGTAAAAAAGGAAGATTTATTAATTAAAACAAGCCCAATAAAATAACTCAAAGAAAGCCTGTTTTTTAATTTTTAATTTTAAAGTCCTTGAAATCCTCAACAGGGTTTGAAGTAGGAAGAATGAGGGGAAAGCGGAAAAAAGGAAGTATTGGTTTAGATCCTATTGTCAATACACAGCCAAAAAAAAGCAAAGCTTTTAATTTCCTAGAGGTACTTGCACACTACCCCTAGTTTAAACACAGAAAATTAGAGGATTTTTTTTTTTAATAATATGAAATAAAGTTTGCCTCAAACACAAAATAATACAACTAGCATTCTCACCCTGCCATTTTGGACTGAAAATGGGAATTCAAATTTAACCAAAGATTTGCTCTACGTACGGCTTAGAAAACTTCAGGAATACAAAACCAGGAGATAATTCTAGGACTCTACTCTTAAGCCCACTAAAATGTTTAATTTGTCATTCTCAATTTGAGATGTAACGGTGTGATCAATGCACAATAGTAGTAGCCATACCATGCAGTCCAAAAAGATGTGACACTCTGTCCTTGAAATTCTTTCTCTGCTTGAGGCCCTTCCACCCTACCCCAAATCATGAGGTTTTCTTCCTCACTTTGCATGACTCCACACTCCAGACAACCTGCCAGCCAGCTGCACGGATACAGACTAGTCAGAAGAACCTGACAGATGTGGAACTGAAAGGGCAAAGGCTATGCTGCTGAAAAAATCTGGAGACAGGCTGTGGCTGCAGGCCAAGGCATTTCAGAGGGTTTCAGTGGGTGACACAAACACAGAGGGCATTAACACCTATTTATTTTTCCTAACTGTGAGATGGGGGAAGCTGATTTGGTAAGGTGCAGAGAAGATTCATAGTACAAGGAAATACAGCAATTGCTGTGACAGATGTTCTAAAAGAATATGCATTATTTTTGTAGCTTTTGTACTTTTGAACAAATATAGATTAATAGACTGTCTCTAAACTCTGTGAATAATTACTCCAAAGAAGTGTGTGACCATTTCATGTTTTTAGCCTCTAAAGAAACAAAAGTCTTCCTTTCATAGTGCAGTTTTTCTTTTACTCCTGTTACATAAAGTTTTTAGAAAACCCAATTTTGTGTTGTTGAAGTTACATTTGCCATACACTATATTATCTTGATTGTAATGCAAAATTGCAAACTTGGTTCTAAAAGACATAACACATTACCTGAAACACATTTTGAATTACTGTAGTCATCAATCTTTCTTTTTCTAAGTTCTGAAGCATCTTTGCTTCATCCAGGTTCTTATTTCCTTTTTCCTTCTTTTGTTTTTTCTTCATAGTCTGAATTTGCTGTAGTTTTCTTCTTTGGTCTTTTTTTAGTGCTGTTCCATCATTAGGAAGATGAAGTGTTAAGAAGTAGTTAGGTGAGCAGTAGAACTAAAGATACTCTTTTTTCCTCATAGCCACCTAAAGAACTTCCACTGCAACAACCCTAGCTTCCCACTCCACCCTTTCCCTCCAATATGCCTCAAGATATTTCTTTCACATAAGAGGCAACACATGCTGTGGCTATCTGGTATCAAACTACATCAATTTGTTCCCTAGTTGTCAGCAGAACAGAAAGTACCTTGTTTGCTGTCTGCATTTCTCTCAGATAGGGACTGCAATTTCAACATGTGTCTTATATCCTGTTTTCGACTGCCACAACTTTTATAGATCTTTTTATAGACTTTTAAGACCATTTCCCCTTTTTTAGATTTGGTTGAAATCAAATTCCAAAGTTGTACAAGGAACATATGGACATGACCATTGAATATTACTATTTTTATAGGAAACCTGGCTAAAAACTAGACTGATTAAACCTGTTAAGGGACAGTTCATACACTGAAAGAATGCTGCAAAGCATTCCATCCCTTATTTGCAAGGATATCAAGGATGTTAATTTTTCATATGAAAACAGTTATTTCATTGTGCTTGTTCCTTACTATCAACATATACACAACTCTTTATGTGTGAACCAAACAATAGCTGTTAAAAACTGGTGGCAAATCTGGTCATGACAGTAGCAGCATTCAAAAAACACTTTTACCTTACAAAGTTCTGAATACTGATTTCACATTTAAATTTGACCCATTCTTACAAGACTATATATATGTACTATTATGAGAGTTCTTTATAAGTAAATCCCCTCCATATTCCGCAAACACCTCAAAAAGGTGCAGTCTGACAAAAAAAAAATCTGTTAAGTGCTGTAGGGCTGATTTAAGTTACTAAATGATGTGTAATTTCCTGGGGAGCTTACACCAAATAATAAAATGCTGCCACGTTGGTTTTGAGTACTTTCTTGCATCTCTCATTACAACATGTCAGTCTCATGTTCAAGTAGGCAACACATCAGTTCATTTCAATAGTACTTCCCACGCTTTTAAGAAGTTTTATAATTGTGTTGAGAGTTTTGTTACTTCACATATCAATTAATATTGCTATAAGAACAACTTCAAAATATGAACTGTATGTTCAAATACAAAACAAAGTCCATACAGCTAACAAACTTACAGAGTCTTTTCCTTTTAATGTCAATCAACTTCTGTTTCTTCTCATGTGCTAGCTGAAAGGAAAAAAAAAGTATTTCCTAGACTCTTGTCTCCAAAAAATGTTGAAAGACACTAATTCAATCCACAAAAGCAGTTAAGAGCAACTGTAGAAGCAGACTTTAGTACATACTCTCTTCAAGTAATCATTTCAGTAATTTTGATAGCAGTAAGAACCTTTGTACCACATACTTAGCTTTAAATAACTTGTGCAGTCCTGCTGCTTTCAAAGTGCACTCCTGCCCATGCTGAGGTTGGTTGGCCTGCACAACTGTAACAGAAGCTACAGTTGCCACTTACCTGCTGATATTTGATTATTGTCCGGCTGAGCAACACTATGCGATTCACTGTTTCCAGGATCAGACTAAGAAAGGAAACACAGTTGCATACCTTAAGACCACTAATATAAGTCAACATCATAAATGTTTTTATCAAGGTTATTTGGTTTAAATACAGAATTTCCCGTTTGTCCTGACACCAAAATAATATTAGGTGTCTGCACCCTTTCTTTTTTACAGTTAGTATACTAAGTATCATTGTAGGGGCCAAATAGTCCCCTTATTTCCCTCTCAATTTCTCTAAGGTTTTGGTTAAATCTGTTTAACATTTTGAAATCACAGAGCATGGAAGACATTTGAAATCACAGAGCATGGAAGACATTCCCTAGCCACCTGGGAATGGCTATGAATTAAAGGTTCTGAATTCTGGCATGTGGCAGAGACATTACAGAGATGCAATCTCTTCAGCTGCATTTCTGATAGAAATTAAATTTCTCACATTACACTTCATAGGTGTGTACCCATTAATATTGGGTAGGAAATTAAAAGCTAATTTTAAACATGTTTATTCTTTCAGTTCTTTTGCAAAGTCTCTTTGTTCCCACATGAATAATTAGTAAGTACAGCAAAGCAGAGGCAAGGCCCAGTTACAAGCTCATATGTTCTCAGCTATTGTAAATGCAGGTAACTCAGGTCCCAAAGGCAAAAAAACCTCTCTTAGTTACAAGCAGTTTTCACTGGTGAATCAAAAGTTAGATCTCTATAATCAAAGGTTGGTTAATTCAGAGCCCAAATGTAAATCCATTGTGGGTATATGAGGTCTGATCATGTTGATTCTAACCAGATGGTAGACAGTATATCATTCAGTCAAACCTAGAAGAAGGAAGCTTGCTTTCAAAAGAGGTACAGTGAGGTAATCTAGAAATGTGTCACAATATGATGTGCAAAGTCCATTCCTTTCTAGCCATCTAACTCCAAAGAACACCTTACCATGAGTCTTTATCACCTTGATTCACTTTGTTTCTCAGGGCAGCCATAAGCTGGATCCTGCATAGTGTAAGGAATAACATATGACTGATGAGAACTGATAAGAAATTGAGAGAAGCAGGAAACTGAAGGAAGCAGATTTAAATAACAGAAAAAGGTAATTTCCAAGATTCCATTTATGTCCACTGTCATATGGGAATTATATATACAAAATACTAGTACATTTTAAATATCACACTTAAATAACAGAGCTTAACTCTCAGGACATGGAAGGAGTATTGATGATTATTTGTGAGAGTGACAACTCCTTTCTCTCTTGCCAAACATACCCAGACATGATTAATCCCAGAGTGTGCAGAAAGGAAGCTGGGCAAAGGTGGAAATTCAAATGAACAGCAATGTAACACAGGAGATGTCTAACACTATCAAATTCTACCTTTTCATATGCATTTATAAAATACGTCCAGGAAATATGCGTACTGATTTACACAGTCACACTCTCACAACTGTGAGGGAACATTTCTGTTTACACATTTCATCTGGTAGGGGTTTTTTTTGGTTCTCTACAGCATGTTCATCTGTATTCCTATGGTTCGATGGTACTAAAATCTCCCCACCTCCTCATACCCCTTTGAAATTCCATTTTAACGAGACTTATGTATATATGCATTTATGTGTGCACACACAGGGAGGAAAACTCCAAATAAAGGGGGAAGAAAATTCTACCTTTGCAAGGCCAGTGTCTTGTTCCAGAAAGAGACTTCTATTTCCTCTTTATTTGTTTCCAAATCTTCTGTGACACTGAAGGAAAAAAAACCCAAAAACAACTAGACAGACAAACCCAGTGTGAAGATAACAAAAAGTTTAAAAGTAATGTCACATTTTAACTTTTTTCTACATATATAATTTAAGAATTTTTCATGTGAACCACAAATTATTAAGCCCAGGAGTAATTTAGCATGTAGGACTATATTAGTGAATTCTAGCAATCACATGAAGGACTACAAATTTAGAAGCCACATCACATAAAGAACTACATTAGGAGACTGAGTAAAGCATTTCTTCCCCACATTTTCTCTTCATTTTCATTATTTTCACCAAACTGCTGCAATGTACTGATTGTTAATCCAGAGATTCACTAAGAAAGAGTAACTAGAAGAGAACCTCCAAGCTCAGCTTCTAACTCTACTCCTTTTTATTTTAAAATACATTAAAAGTTCAAAGTTATCCAGTGACATACCCTTGAATATGCTTTTCCTCAACAACCTGATCGAGGAAAGTTGTTTCACCTGCAAAAGAGAACATCACTAAAGAAAGCCCAGTGTAGACTTTTACATACAATCTATAGAGCATAAAGGATCAGCATTTTTTGTGCAAGCAAGCTATTTCTTATTTCTATCTCCAAGCTTTATAATCTCTTTTACTATTACTGAGACTATATTATCAATCAGCTGTATCAGATAAATAATTAGATTTTAAAATATTTTCATTTAGCACTTTTTAGATGTGCTAGAGCTGGCTTGTGGCATTGCTCTGTATATGCAGCTGGATGGTTCAGAGGAAGCGATGTACCCAGCCACATCCTGGGCTGCATCAGAAGTGCGGCCAGGAGATCAAGGGAAGTGATTCGGCCCTTTAACTGCCCTTGTGAGACTCCACACGGAGTACTGCATCCAGCTCTGGGGTTCCCAACACAATAAGGTCATGGATCTGTTGGAGCAAGCCCAGAGAAGGGCAATGAAATTGATTTGAGAGCTGGGGCACCTCTCCTATGAGGAAAGGATGAGAGAATGGGAGTTGTTCAGCCTGCAGAAGAGAGACTCTGGGATGACCTTACCAAGTCCTTCCAGTACCTGAAGGGAGCCTACAAGAGAGCTGGAGAGAAACTTTTTACTAGGGCACGTAGTACAAGAAGGAATGGCTTTAAATTGAAAGAGGGCAAGTTTATACTAGATATAGGGAAGAATTTCCTTACTTTGAATGTGGTGAAATACTGACACAGCTTGCCCAGAGAAGCTGTGGCTACCTCATCCCTGGAAGTGTTGAAGGCCAGGCTGGATGGGGCTCTGAGCAACCTAGTCTGGTGGAATGTGTCTCTGTCCATGACAGAGGCTGTGGAACCAGATGGTCTTTAAGGTCCCTTTCAACTCAAGTAATTCTATGATACCCCATCTTGGTACCCTCCTTGCCGAGTCAGATAATCGACAGACCACCCTGGAAGTCCTCAGATGATTGAAACACCTTAAATCAGTATTGTTGCCACACACTTTGGCAGGCTTTTGGCAAGACTTCAGCCCCAGTGACCAGATTCCTGAAAACCCTCATGACATGTCAGAGGAGTCTAAAATGCAAATCCAGAAAAGAGGGGAAAGGGTGACAACCATACGGCATCTTTGTAAGCATTCAAACACGTCTCAAGAGCCGCCTAGAAAACTCAGTAAAACGCGTAGCCAAGAAAAATATTTCGTTATTGTAACGAGCACTTTTGAAGGATAATTAAAAACATATATATTAGCCACGTCGCATTATTAGACAGTGTAAGATCCCGCTGGGAGGAGGGGCGTGCTTACCGCCACGAACGGCCGCGCTGTACTCCATGAGCTGCTGCTTCATCTGGTCCCGCAGGCTGCGGCGGGGGAAAAGCGACAACGGTCAGACGCTGCGCATCCCGCCATCCCAACCCCCCCCGGCTGCTCCCCGTCCCGTCCCGTCCCGTCCCGTCCCGTCCCGTCCCGTCCCGCCAGCACTGACCGGAGCAGCTTGAGGACACCCATGTCGTGGCCGCCCTGGGGCCATGCCTGAGCCCTGCCCTGCTCCAGCTCCTGCTCCAACTTCCAGGACTCGTCAGCCATCGCCCTCACTCAAACCTCGCGGCTCCCGGCGGCCCGCGCGCCCCGCGCCTGCGCAGAGCAGTGGGGCGGGGCCCGGTCTGAGGGCAGCGCGGGAATGTGTGGGTGGTACGTGCAGAGAAGGCAAAAAAAGTAAAGCTGAGAGCAGCAGGCAAAGCGCAGTAATCCTTTTGTCTGACCTACTGTTCTCCTAGAGGTAGAGCCAGCAGGTGTAAGCCACTAACACAACTCACAAGTATACTACCATAAATATATACCGAGTGAATAGACCTGCACTCTTTAAAACCATAGACTTCAGGGTTAAAAGAGACCTTTAAGATCAAGTGCAGCCATCAACCCGGCACAGCCATCATGTTCACCATTAAACCATGACCATATTCACACTTTCTTTTGAACAGTACAAGAGATGGTGACTCTACCACATCTCTGGCCAGCCTGTTCCAAGATCCAACAACCTTGGAAAGCAGGTGTGTTTGTCTTAGGGAAGGTAGAGTACAGCTTCACTAGTTGACCTCCTCCTCAGAGTCCCCAATACTTCCCAGCCTTTCTCCTTCCTCTCTCAGCTCTGCCACCAGGCTGAACAGACCATCCACCTTACACAACTCTATGCTGCTCTCTGAGTCTAATCTGGCAGACGCTCTGCCACACATTAGCAGAGCCTGTACCAATGCTCCCATCTATACACCTCCAGGGAGGACCAGCCACACCACCTGGGCTGGCCCAAGAGCTCACTCAAGCTCTCACAGCACTGGTCACAGCCTCCAGGGAGGTGCCCCAACTGCGCTGCCCTCCTCCTCCCTCTCTCCTCCCCCCCCGCCCCCATAAAACCTCACAAATAGTAGCACATCTTTAATAAGTTTAACACAGGTAAGATACTTTATATATACAGTCAGGAGCATTCTGCTTGAGTTCACATGGAGTTCCAACTTTTTGACTAGAGGCTCAGCTAGATTCTGTATAATAGAAGAGCACAATTGTTCCAAGGTGTTTATCTTGATATTGATACTATATCAAGATAGTATCAAGTGGCATATTTCTTCATGATTGCCTACAGGGAAATAAGATTATGTTTTCCCCTGTTCATGAAATAATGCTATTCCAGCTCACTTAAGACTTGGTGGTCGAACCAAGCCCATTCTACCACATAAACTCGGGTTACAGCTGGCTCACACCATTTGAGTGAGATAGATTTTCAACTGAAGTGAGCAGGTCTTATCCAAGTCTGACAACAGTGGCTCAGCTAAGGCAGCCCCAGCACACCGTGTATTGACACTCAACCACACATACCCCCCACCCCGCACTGTAAGATTCTTACCTTCTGGTGGCAACATCCTTATTTACAAGGACTACATTCTTTGCCATATGCTGCATAATTGGTAGAAGGTCACCCTCAGTGTAAAACATGTAGCGTTGCAGAAACGGTAACTGAAAGGCAGGGAAGCTATTAGACAAACCTATTAGAATAATCCAAGCACACTATGTTCTTGGTCTTCAGTCTGGTTTGGGTAATTGTGTTCTCTCGTCTCACAGTGGGAGGTTAACAAGTACTGCCCTGCTGCTATCCCCTTGTAGTGGATGACAGGGAGACGGGAACATGGTGAAATACCATGAGGAAAGGAGGAGGCATGCACCTGGCCTAGAGTGGCCTTTTAAGCTGGTGCACAGGTACACTGAGACTCAAACTAGGAGGTGGTCTGACAAGTACAACTTACCAACTCGCATCCATTGAGGAGTTTCAGAGGCAAACAGAAAACAGCTGCTGCAATCCTGGATGGAGGGAAGTGATCCATATCGTAGTCAACAATGCACAACTCCATCAGGTACTTGGCAAGAACATATTGTTTGGAGTCCACCTGCAGTAAGTCAGAGTTAAGTATTGGCTATATCCAAGGCAAGAGTACCCTGTCTAGCCTTGGTTTAGTCAAGAAAGAAGAAATACATCCTTAGAGACACTTTCAGAACTACAGGCCTGAAGTTCAAGTGGTTTAATCACAGAGCAGTTCTGAGTTATATTAGGCTGCTAATAGTCTAGGACCACCCCTTTCAATGGCAGTCTAACAGTCACGTACAGTATTAGACAAGCATTTTAACATCGAGTTTGGGTGTGTGAGGCTCCTGTCACAGAGGAGACAAGACTTATTTCCACAGGGTTCAGTTGCTAAACTCTTGCAGTACTCAAAAGATTTGAAACATTTTAAGAAGTTGACACAAAAGTTGCTTTTTCCAGATATAGGTTACAGTAACACCTATTCTCAACACTACCTCTGCAATATTTGAAGCTCTCCTCGGGAAGCACAGAGGGAGAGGGAAACCCAGAAAAAAGTCCAAGGCTTTCAGGATTAATCTTTCAGTGTCATCTCCATCTGGCAGATTTGGAACTTCAAGTGAAAGTAATTGGTTACATAGCTAAAATCTGCAATATGTGGGGACAGTATCTCTTCATATGTGCTGGCAATGAACAAAGCTGTGATACCAAGCAGTTGCAACTTTATCTTGGGAACAGGATTGTTCTGTAGCAAGAAGCAGTAGATTTATTTGATAGATTTGCCTCAGAACACAGGTTTTCAAGGTAGTCAGTGTGTGTTCTGTGGCAGATTCATACTGGCCCATACAGAATAACTATACATTCTCTGTTACCTCTGTTGGGATCTGCAGGGGGATTAGAAGGCTTTGAGATCAAATCAGGGAGAGGAGTAAGCAGTTTTGAGACTTCAGGTCACTGCTCATAGCTGAGGTTTATGTGGTGCACACAGCTGAGGACCAAAACGTCCTTTGTTCAACTGTATTTTGCTAAGGGTAACATGTCCAGCTGTGGCTTATTAATATAATAAGTAAACAACTTACACAGACCCGACTAGCTTCTTTGGGGTGCAGAGCCAAATCCCTTTATTCGAAACAAACGCCACTCTTTTATTATGGTTTCAAAGTAACACGTGACTCTCTTGACCAACCACCAAGGGCATTTCACTGCCCATGTGTGGGAGTACTTTGGGACTTTCTTTCCCAGGATGCCTCATCCAGTATCCTTCCTGTAACCCGACTCCTACATCTCCCCTCTTCTTTATTATTACTAGGAAGTACAGAATATTACATATAACAGTACATTTTAAGCTTTGTAACCCCCCCTTAACAATGACCACTGCGTCACCTTGGTCTTTCAACAAACATACTTATTTGAATTTTTACCTGCAATCCTTGAGATTTGCTTGACATAAATTTGTACTTTCATTTCTTAAGGGTTTATGTGTATTTGGGATAAACAACAACTTTATTAACCTGAGGGTTTTTCCATAACTGGGTAAAATATCAACTCTCACTTCTCCAAGGGCCTGCATGTAATTGGCAACCAGGAGAAATTCAACTCCATTTCTAGAAAAGGGCCCTTAGAGAACAATTGTTGTGATGTAAGTGTAATTTGTTCAAGGCACGTGAAGCATCTCTGTTCACACACACACATGTTCACACAGCTTCTCTCATTCATACAGAAGTGGCCACTTCACTCATACTCACCCATTTATACCTAGAATTTTTATTATGTCCCTATTTTTGAACTACACATTTTAGATTTATAAGTGGTTATTGGTTGCATGTTTTTCAATCTGTCACTTCTGATAATTATGTCTGGCAACTGTACCTGTCTTGAAAATTTGAAAAGGAATTAATACGAAGAATGTAAGGCTTAACAAACCTAGATTATGTTTTACCTGCTGTATTCCCCCCCTTTTTTTGGTTATAGAAAACTAAAAGTTAATAAATTCAAATATATATTCACAAGTTACGATCACAATATGTTAACATAACTTAAAACTCAGCATCTCCTGCAAACAATTAGATCAAGTTATCATTGCAATAACACAGTATATAAAACAAATTATCATTATAAAATGCTAATACAGTTTGAAATTTAGCATCCTTTGCAAGTAACCAGTTTAAGTTGTCTGTGGTTTTTAGAATGCAGTTAATTTTCAGCTTTTGTCCATCCATTTCTGTTAGCTGCTTTTTGCTTTTAGTAACAAACTTAACGAACATGTTAATAACAATTTAAACAGTCTCAGGTGGCTAGTGTGGAAGAAACAGATGTAGAGGTTAGGCAAACACGTAGTTTCTCTGTAGCTTTTTGTTCAAGAATGGTCTTTTTTGAAGTAAAGCAATAGAAGTAATTTTATGCCTTTAATTGTCCTTTACTTCAAAGTTGAAGGTTGAGGTAAAGGCTGCCTCCCCTCACACCTGAGCTCTGAAGGGGAGCCGAGCACACCCGCAGCCCTCCCCACCAAGCAGAGACTTGGGAGAGCGGTGGAACCCAGAGGGCTGCCCTGCTGCACCCCTCTCTGCCCTCCGAGCTGAACGGAGGGAAAGGGAAGGAGGGAGCAGGACACAGAAGGGCCGCGCGGCTGCCTCCCCCCGGCCAAGACGACACCCCGCTTCGCACCCCCGTCCACCCCACTCTGTGCCGAGCCCTTCGCGCCTGTACCCGGGTGGCCCTTGTGGCCATGGCGGAGCAGAGGGACCGGACGGACGGGGCTCAACGGGACCAGAGAGACAGGCTGAGCCCCGGCAGGATCGGAAAGACGAACCGCGGGAGAAGAGACGGAGCTCCAGTAGGATCCGATGGATGAAGCTTGGCGTGACGGCCTCGCAATTAAAAACTCCCACGGCCGCCATTCATTGGCCGCCGCGGCCCCGCCCACGGCGCTGCCCTGACGGTGGGCGGGTCGGGCCGTCTGTGCGGGCACCGCCCCGCTTCCCTGCCGTCCTTCCGTCTCGAGTGCTTTTGTAACCAGAAAAGTCAAGATGCAGTAAATAAAATATTACTGAAAAACTTCTTCCCCGTTACGTACACACATAGTGCTTGCTGCAGGAATTTCCTTTAAACTTAATTGTTCAAAGCGTTTTGTTGCAACTCTCTGCGTACAAGTGACTTGCCTGTGAATTATCCAGGTATGAGCTCATCTTCACTGCCATGATCGTGGTCCCAGATACCTGATTTGTTTTGGGTTCTGCTGCTAGCAGCTGAAGTAGGAAATTGGCATTTGCTCAGAGGAAGCTTGTGGCAAGCACGAACTCTTTTCAGTTATGTAAACCTAATGATTTGAAAAGACAGAATCACACCCCCCCTTCCACTTTTCACCTACCTGTGACAATGAGGTTTAGTGAGATACTGTAAAATCTAGTACAATCATCTCAAAATAGGAGTGGCACATGTAAATATTAACTGAAGCTTTTTGTTTGAGAATGGTTTTCAAAACGAAAAGATCCACTCTACTTACAGGCTGAGCATAATTGTAGCACTGCTATTCAAGTGACAAGCCTTCTGAAGGAGACAAGGTGAAAAAAACACTGCCAAATGCGTACATGGACAAAAAACAGGATCCAGCTTTGAGAAGGCTGCTGGCTCTGCAGCACTGTCCTAAGATATGAGAAGTTGTGATTTATGCACACATTCTTCATTATTCAACACAAATGCAATTGCAACTTCTAGAAACTTTCTGACCACAATTTTTCAAGTCAGTCTTGTACTGCAGATGGCATTTTAACACATCACAGGAGGAATAAACTCACTTAAGAGTGACAAAACAAACCACTCAGTTTGTATAAAAAGTTCCAGTCACAAGAGAAGCAGAATTGCTCAAGGACAATTCAAACAGTCCAGTCACAAGAAAAGCCGAAAGGCTGAAGGACATTTCAAACTGCATTCCTGGTAAATCTGATCTTATTATATAATTCCTATAACACTCTATCCTCCCACTAACATCAAGTCTGTTCTTACTATAATGGTACTTAGGAATCACTGAATACCATAAATGAGAAAACAATATGACAAAATAATACTGCTGTGATACATGGGATGATGAAAGACGTACTCACTCTTGCTAACATTCTAGATTTGTTAAATTCCAAGGAAAATATTTAAAGGCTGCAGACAAGCAAAAAAGGGGGCACAGGAAGCCTGTGAACAAATGTAAGAATAACTGCCTCTCAAGATGTATGTTATTAACCTGGTGGCAGGCATTCACTAAAGACACGGATTTGTTTTCTTCACAGTATTAAGACAACAGCATGCACAAGATTTTCTGAAACACACTCTTTCACCTACAAGTTAAGAAATCACAATTTACTGTCCATTTCAGCAACTTGCCAGGTCCCAGACTACTGTCACAATTTGGTATTCTAAACCTGGACTGCATCCTTGGGTAATACACAAAAGTATAGCTGGCTACAGTACATCTGCAGCTGTGTTGTGGTATTACTAAAACAATTAAGTAAAAAAATTAAGTAAAAATAATGTATCTTGAAGAGGCAAAGTTTAGCTGAGTGCTAGGATGCTTTTACACTTCAAACTGTTGCATTTCCAGCTATTCATACAAAAAAGTACAAAAGATTTATTTCACAGAGTGGTTTGAGTTATGATTCTGAGTCTTGGTGGGAAAGAGAAAAGTGTCTTCATTTTTTGCCCCTCCCAATTTCTCACTGTTAACCTGTGGATTTCTCTTCTTAAAAAATAATTTGATACAAATGTAACATGGTAACATGTATTTGCTCTGGTGCATTAAGTTTAGAAATCAAATTTGTATGCTGAGACATAATAAAAAAACTGTAGTCTTCTATTATATAACACAGTGTGCAAAACAAATGGCTTCCTGATTTTCACTCCCCATAATAAACATGTATTTGTTTTCATTCAAAGTCTTCAAGCTATCTTTGAAAAAAAAAATATTCTCCAGTTGATCATGTTTGCCTTCTGATATAAACTATTTCCATTTCCAATTGCTAACAAAATACAATACCAATGTTCCACATTTAAGAGAAAGTATGGAATATATCCGTGCTCATCTAGAAGTTGCAAGACTTCTGTTTAATAAACTCCAAGTACAGTATTTAAGATTTCAATTATTTTCATATATACAGCAAATATTCAAGTCCTTATTTCCTTTATAAAAGCATTTTGATCCAATTAAGAAAGACAGTATGCTTAAAAAAATTCAAATATATAGTACATTTGTTCCTGTACATGTATGTTCAAGATTTCCTGGCAAAAATACAAATATGGAATCTAATAGCTTCACCATTTACACCTCCTGTGGTGAACACAACTTTGTATCACATGATGTAAGTACCATCTTTGTAGTATTTCATGGATTCTAGTTGCTGAGTCATTGCAAGAACATCCTGAAATCCTGTACTGAGTCCGGACATGTGTTGAAAATAAGCCTCCTTCTCCACTTGGACAGTTAAGTTGTTTACACCAGCATCTTTCAGAATTGCTGTGACCTGAACAGAACAGTATAGTTAACATTAGTATTACACTTCATACATATCTCACAGTAACTTGCAGTGTTCTGGCTCCGAAATGCTGTACAGGAAAAAAAACTCTATCATAATCATTACTTCAGCAAAGCCTTTGACAGCATCTTCCATATCGTGCTCCTGGAAAAGGTAGCAGGCAGCCCATGGCTTGGACAGTTGCACTCTCTGCTGGGCTAAGAACTGGCTGGAGGGCCGGGCCCAGAGAGTGGTGGTGAACGGGGCTGCATCCAGTTGGCAGCCGGTCACTAGTGGTGTCCCCCAGGGATCGGTGTTGGGTCCAGTTCTGTTTAATATCTTTATTGATGATTTAGATGAGGGGATTGAGTGTACCATTAGCAAACTTAGAGATGACAGCAAGTTGGGGGGGAGTGTTGATCTGCTGGAAGGCAGGAGGGTTCTGCAGAGGGACCTGGACAGTCTGGATAAATGGGCTGAATCCAATGGGGTGTGGGGTTTAACAAGGCCAAGTGGAGGGTCCTGCACTTTGGCCACAACAACCCCATGCAGTGCTACAGGCTGGGGGCAGAGTGGCTGGAGAGCAGCCAGGCAGAAAGAGACCTTTGGGTTCTGACGGTGGGAAGCTAAACATGAGCCAGCAGTGTGCCCAGATGGCCACAAAGGCCAATGGCATCCTGGCCTCTATCAGGAATACTGTGGCCAGCAGGACCAGTGAAGTGATTGTTCCCCTGTTCTCAGCACTGGTTAGGCCGCACCTCAAATCTTGTGTCCAGTTCTGGGCCCCTCAGTTTAGGAAGGACATTGAGGTGCTGGACTGTGGTCCAATGAAGGGCAATGAGGCTGGTGGAGGGACTGGAACACAAGTCCTTTGAAGAGTGGTGGAGGGAGCTGGGGTTGTTTAGCTTGGGGAAGAGGAGGCTCAGGGGAGAACTCATCACTCTCTACAACTCCCCGAAAGGAGGTTGTAGCCAGGTGAGTATCAGTCTCTTCTCCGAGGCAACCAGCAGTAGGACAAGAGGGCACAGTTCTAAGCTGTGCCAGGGGAGATTTAGTTTAGACATTAGGAAGAAGTTCTTTAGAGAGAGACTGGGCATTGGAGCGGGCTGCCCAGGGAGGTGGTGGAGTCACTGTCCCTGGAAGTATTTAGGAAGAGACTGGATGTGGCAGTTAGTGCCATGGTCTAGTAGACAAGATGGTGTTAGGTCAGAGGTTGGACTGAGAGGTGTTTTCCAACCTAGCTGATTCTGTGATTCTGTGTGATAATGAAGAATTCAGTTTTCTGGAAAGCAAAGACTAGCTTCAGAGGGTATGGCTTTGCAACTTCTGCACAGCGGATAATTCTTAGTGTCTTGCATAAGGAAATAGGTATCTTTTGAAGGAAAAGAAAAACCCAAGGCAGATAGGTAGTGGTAATGCAATTATAAAATCATGATTAGCATCCAGATATCCCTACTGTTTACTGCCTGTTTTGCAGGCCTGTTTTTCCACGACCCCTTCTTTTCTCCGAGTAGATGTAGTGCCACTTTCAAAAGTGAGTGTTCAGGCAGATGTTCTAGCAAACAACTCCTTATGTAGCTGATTCCAAGCTAGCAGGCAAGGGGCAGTACAGTGTTAGAGACCAGCTCTGAGACATTAATGGATAGCTACAAAAAAAAAATCACACATGGCAGCTTTAACTTCAGTCTATGACTGAAAAAGGACTACTGAGTAGGAAATTAAGAGACTAGAGTCCAAAAATTTTGCACCTTACCTGCTGTACAATTCTCTGTTCCATCACATCCGATACCACTTGGACATGTATTGTGCCTGCCACAACACTTGCAGAGTGACACCAAAAATGAGGATCTCTGTAGGATATGACTCCCTCTATTTTTTGAATCTGAAAAGAAATTACATTAGCAACAATTAAGATATCATTTTAAAATTGTGTATGTGATATTGGTGGATAATATTTCACATGGAAACAAAGCTGTGTAGCATAGCAGCTTTCCAACTAAGCCATATTCATAAATATCTAGTACTGAAAGGTCACCTTGCTACTACTGTCCAATACTGGAGGGTAAAAGTCAAACTAAATGAAAACCCCAGAAGAGCACAACGCTAAACAAGATGAGAAAAAAACCCAAACCATATTTAGTGTACACATCACAGGAACATACATGGACAGACTAACCTGAATGCGAGTTGGGCATCTACCATTTCTAGGGCACCTGTTACCTCACTATTTAGCAGCTATTTAGTTACCACAGTTACTTAATTCAGACATAAATTCTTTCTGCAATTTATAATTTTTCAAACTGATCTTTGTTCTGAGTCTGACTGGGATGGTTTTTCAAGGCAGCTGGTAAGGCACTGTGTTTTGGATTTCTGCCTACAACCCTTTTGATAACACACAAATATTTTGGATATTGCTGAACTGTCGAGTCTTTTGTACTGGGCACCGTCAAGGTCTTCTAGTTTTCTCTCTGCCTTTGCCTGATGCGTAGGCTGTGGGTGAGCAAGAAACAGGGAGGGGACACAGCCAGGGCAACTGATCCAAGTTGTTTAGAGGGATATTGCATGCCATATAATGCCATGCTCAGCAGTAAAAACTGGGGCAGAGGATGAAGAGGGGATTCTGACTTCCAAGGTGGCTGTTACTTGAGACTGCTTGGATACTGGCCTCCTTGTGGGAGGTGGTGCATTGCACTTTTCCCTTCCTCTACCTGTTAAATTACATTGTTTCCAGAGTTTTCTTGCTTATGCTCCCCTGTCGCACTGGCAGTGGTGGTGCTGGTAAAGGAGGAGAGTGAGCAAGTGGCTTGTAGGGATGCCTGGCTGCTAGCTGGGGTCAACTATTGTTTTATCATGACGTATTTTTTAAAATGCTTTTCCTATTACCTTTTAATGAATTGCTCTTTGATTGTTTTCAAAAAGTGCCTTCTTTTTCCCCAGCCTCCCAGAATTACTTCCCTCATCAAAAAGTGAAACCACTCTCTGCAGCTCACTTTCGTGTCACTACAGAAGTCTCTCCCAGACAAGTTCCATCTGTCCTTTTCTTTCTCATGTAGAAAAGAACACATTTCCCCCTCTAATAACTGACAGGACACATTCAGGATAGTCTTCCTTGAAGCCTCTAGTTGATGGTATTGTCAAAGCACTTTTAACTCTTTGTTTTACAGAGAGGAGTTCTCTACACTGAGGTCCACACTATATTCTGGGCAGAAACTTAAAATAAGCCAACAGCAAAGACCAAGTACAGCTTCAAAGCGGACAGAAAAAAAACTAACTAGAATGAGAAAGTAATTAGAAAAAACAGTTTAACTTTTGCCATCTCACCTAATGTGAACCAGTGTGCCCTTCGTGATATGGACAAATTAGAAAATCTGAAATTACAGGCTCATGATATAATCCTGTAGTCTGAACTGTTTGCTGCAAGCTTCAGGGAACTGCCATGTTACTACTAAATACGTTTCCCACACTGTTACCATACTTGTCTTACATCATACCCATAAAAAGCTACCCATAAAAGCAAAAAGCAGTGCAAGTCTTTTTAGCTGCAAAACAACTTTTATCAGTAGAACTACTAGTCCTGTCACATCTCTGCAAAATAGATTTTAAACAACTTGAGACATGAAGCTAAGACAATGGAAACTGTCAGATTGAACTACTTGAGTTGAATAATTATTAAAAACAGTTACAGTTTTGTATGTTTGTATACGAAAACATTTAGAATTGTACCTTTTCTAAAGCAGCATGCAGATCTTTCTCCTGTTCCGGAGGTATCCTCAACAAAAGCACTTGACAGGCATCTTTCAATAGTGGGATAACACTAAGAAAAATCAATGTAGCAATAAAGAGAGAGCAGAGTGGATCAGCAATGAGCCATCCAAATTGCTGAATAAATATCGTGGACACAATAACACCAACACTGCCAAGAGTGTCTGCTAACACATGCAGAAATACACCTGAAAACAAAATAAATGGAGTGATTAACAGTTCTGTCTAAAGTGTATTTATATGTTCAATAGGAAAAACACAGTAAAGCTTATTAAATATCTCAAGCTAAACCAAATATCCTCTGCCTAACCTGGGGCAAAATACACAAAACATTTAGCTTTTCTAATGTTTAATTATAAATTATCATAAAACCAATTTTTACTCTATAGGTCAATGATCTAGGCAGGCATCCACAGATTTAACTAAATGTCTTTAAATTGTTAGTGGGATCATTTAACTCTCTACAGAGGGATCTATTGATCCTTAACCAGGAATAAAAAGATCAGTGGACACGTACTGACTTGTTAATATGGACATATATTAACATATTGTTCAGTTTTTGAAAGCCAATTTTGCTCCAGTTTTACAAGAACATTGTCTTTTTGCTACTGGTAGGAATTTTATATTTTATACTGCTTTCATTGTGGGTTCATTCTCAAGGTACACTCAATGGGCATAGAAAAATACCCTCTAAGCATTTGTAAGATTAGTGCTAGTTAAGTGTTAGAATTGTAAAGAATACTAAAACATGAGTATGGGCAGACTTCACAAAAATGGCAGACATAATGAGTATGAATAACCAGGATAATCAACTGAATTAGGACATAAAATAACCAATAAAATATGAGACTATGACACATCCTGACAATCTAACACAAAACCCATAATTCCTTTATATATTTTTTTTTTCTTATAAGCCAGACAGTTGGCAAATAACTACTTTCTAACTACTAGGGAAAAAATTCTATGTTGAAGTTTTATATATATTGCCATCTCTGTTAGCTTATGATTTCAGATTTGAAAGTTTTGTATTTACCACCTTATCTTCTGAGTCACAAATAAAAAATCACAATAGTCTAGACTCCTGGTCTGCATTTGTTCTCCTGCTTCTTACTCCCTCCCCAGTGTTTTTACTACCAGCTGCCACATGATATCTACAAACATGGTAGTACCTTTATAGACAGAGATTTGGTACTTCCATTTCCAGGTTGAACTTAGAAACAAGGACTTAAAGCTTATAGAATAAAGTTTACAATGGCCATCTACTAATGTTGGTGAAGACTGTAGATTACTGCTTTTTATTGGTCCTTTGGTATTGACCACATCTAAGAAAGCTACGAAAAGAAACATTTCAAGTTACGTTTCTTTAAGTTAAATTCATAAACGCTTTGAGCAATTCCTGTCTACCACATCTAAAGGCTGTCAGATCGCTCCTGGAGAGTTCCTGATGCACAGTACTGGGTATGATTCTGAAAATCTTCAAAGTCTGCTGGAAATCACATACATCTTTATGATTCAACAATCTGTACTTGCCTCTCATGTTGGTATTCATGCCTCCTCCAGAAGACCCATGGGAATGTCCATGGCTGTGCCCATGATCACTGTGGGAATGGCTGTGCCCATGGCTGTGACTGTGCCCGTGGTGAGAATGGCTGTGATCATGGGAGTGACAGCCTCCCCGAGAGGCTCCATGGGAGTGCGCGTGGCTAAAGGCACAGATACCAACAAGGTTTACGATCAGCCCTCCGACAGAGACTGGCTGTGAGAGGGAAAAAAGTCTTTAACTTCACTGCATCCTCCCAGGCAATCGAATTTGTTTTCTAGTGGAAGCATTGACAGCAACACAAGAGTTATTCTAATATGAATCCCTCATCATATTCCTTTCACTATACAACCTGGTTTCAAAGAAGTTTTCTTCCTCTTGCAAAAAAATCCACTTCCCACTAACCCTCCAAAAAAACCCCACCCAAACCCCACCACTTAAATGCAAAACCTAGTATTCACAGATCAAGACCAGATAACAAATTTTGTTTAAGAAAGGCTGATCAATTTTATTTCCTTTCAAAAAGAGATACGGTGGTTTGAATATAAGCTATCCCTTGCTTTCACTCCCCCCCCCCCAAAAGAAACTTTCATATTTTATCTAGGACATACATAATTTGTACTTAAGACAGCAACTAGTGCTTTATTGGTTGAATGTGGTTGAATTGTGCTTTTTATCTGCTTGCTTATTTTTCTATTCTTCTCTTGAAAATCTAGCAAAGCAGGAAGAGTAATTCCAGCTAATGAAGTAATTAAACAAGTCCTGCTTAGAGGTTAGTAGACCTTTCCTTGGCTATGCAGACTATGCTCATGTTGAGAGGGTAACACCTTCCACTCCCAAGAAACAGGATCAGTAGTGAAAATGGACCAAATGTTGAAGATCAAAATGAAAGCAGAAATAAAAATCAAGCCTTGATTTCAGCAACACACATTTATTTTTGTGCCTACAAAAAAAATCTTTCTCTTTGTTACAGAAGAATGCAGGAGAGCAAAAATTCTTGTGTATGTGGGAGAGCAAACAAGTGAAGCTGGATATGCAGTCAATAAAGGCTTAGATATGCAGAATTCCATAATAAAAATAATTTGAAGAAAATGAACTACTGTATTAGAAAGAAAGGGATGCTATCTTGAAAAATTAAGAGGGGAGCCCCTGAAGAAGCTGTGGAAGGTAGAGAGACACAGGTATAGTTAAGATTATCTATGCAGATCATCATAATTGCCATAGTAGCACAATCTGCATAATATTATGGATTCTGGCCCATTTTTGAGGTTTCTCTTAGAGTTTCTAAGCTCTTAGTCTAGTATTTTAAAATCTTTTCTGTAATAACTGACATTGGTATACATAACTGCAGAACCAAATTTAGTCTGGTACAGACTATTTCCTTACTGCATTTTATTGTAGAAAGACCATCTTCTAAAAAGATTAGAGCTCCAACATCACTTAACTGTTATAATAAAATTACATTCAACCCTATATATTTTCATATTTTAAAATTAGATGTAGTTCGCACTTTAAAATTATAATCTGTTAAAAAGTCAAGGCACAGTTCAGATCCCTTGAGTATGCAATTTTGATAGAATCATAGAATGGTTTGGGTTGGAAGGGACCTTAAAGACCATCTATTTCCAACCCCCTTCCACGGGCAGGGACACCTTTCACTAGATCAGGTTGCTCAATGCCCCATCTGGCCTGGCCTTGAACTCTTCCAGGGATGGGGCATCCAGAACTTCTCTGGGCAACCTGTGCCAGTGCCTCACCACCCTCAAAGTAAAGAATTTCTTCCTATTCTGATTCAGTTTAAAGCCATTCCCCCTTTTCCTGTCATTCTATGCTTAGGTAAAAAGTCCCTCTACAGTTCTCTTGTTGGCTCCTTTAAGTCCCCAGAAGGACTCAGTAAGGTCACTCTGGAGACAAACATAAATGAACCATTAACTGCAAAACTACATTTAAACAGAGTGAGAAAACTTACAGTTAGCATGTTTGTATCTATGTCTGGAGGATCCACCAGTCTAGTCACCGATTCCATGAAGACAAAGAAAGCAATCACCATCAGAAAGAGGCCATTAATAAATCCAGAGAGAATTTCTACACGTCCATACCTGAAAGTAAACATAGGTACTTTTTAGAGTAAAGAATGGGTATTCCGAACAAATCTCAGTTATAATAAATAAAATTATGATATATTTAATACAGGATTATGATAGCTATGATATTTTTCTCCATGCCACAAAATCATTCCTCAATTTCTGAGTTTTTTATTTCTAACCAAGAGGTTACCAGTTTGCAACTGTCCAAACTCCAATGGAATAAAGCACTATTAATGTAAGTATTTTTCATATATGATGCCCATTTGTGGCTTCAAATTGCTAAACTGCTATGCAACCATATAAAGCTTGATTATTTCAGCAGAATCTAAATCCTTAGCTGAACACTGACTTTTAACATATATTTTTGTTTGACATACATGCATATAAAGAATGAGGTAATTCCTAAATAATATTCACAACTTGTAGAGATAAATGAAAATTACATGAAAATAAACATTGTTTACAGGGGTAAGAAGAGAACAGCATGAGCCCAAGTGGAAGAGAAGAGATACAGCAAAAAAACCATAGAAGCACGCACTAGTAAAACATCCCAAACATGGCGGGGCATTTTGAAAATGAGCAAGGAAAGTAAGTTGCAAATAGTCCTTAAAGAACCCAATGCACATACCCATAGGAAAATATGCGAGTTGCTTTCCATCTTGTCATCAGAGCTGCAAAAAGCCCCATCACTAATGCAGAACAATCAAAAAGCATATGAAATCCATCAGAAATAAGGCCAAGGCTATTGGTCCATACTCCATAAAAAAGCTCCACAAAAGTGAAAGCCTAAAACAAAACAGAGTTTGAATTTTTCCTCAAATATTAACTTGTATATTAATGTTTTGGTAGCTAGCAGGAAATTCTTTTCATAGAACACTCAATATTTTTCAGTAGTATTGTTCAAAGTATTTCTAGATCATTTTTTCTCTCCTCCAGTGAAATAAAAGTGATACATTCCAACTCTATGAAGACACATTTTTGAATCTACCCTCCTTAAAGCCTTACACTTTAGAAAACAACCCTCTGAAATTTAAGTTTTCATTTAGAATTTTAAACTGATGTTCCGCAGATAAAATTTTAAGCATTTTGCCATTAAACAGTGTAAGAGGTCTGATCTGATATATTATTAGTGTAAAAGCCATGCTGTCTATAAATCTGTTACGTAAACATTTTCTTCACCAGTTGACCGTTAAATCTTAGGAATTAGTTTTGAGAAGGGTACACATGGAAACAATTTTAATACATACTTTCCTTGAACAATTTACTGTGACTAATATGTCTGCCTAAAAACTTTTTTCCTATCTTTCGTATTCCATAATGGAACGCCATAAAATTATAATGGATGCTTCAGGTTTCTCCCCTTATTTTCTTGGAAACTGGCTAAGAATGAAGAGAGATCTCTGCAAATGAGGTTCCATCAATATTGCTTACTGCATTATCTTTACCTATTTGATAAAGAGAGAAACTAGAAATAAAACCAGACTACTCCAAAATTACACTAATCAATCCCACACATTCTGTTTTGTTGTGTCCATCCTTAAAGGTCTTATCAGTTTCAGCTTACCTGCTGGCAACACTGAGGTGTGCTAAACACACGGTCAGACAAGTATTTAGTTAGTTGTGTAACAGTTACACATAGAACCAGTGCTGCCTGGGATAACAAATCAAAGTAACCTGCCCCTTACCATAAGATTAGTATAAGAATCTTTTATTTTAACATACCATCTAATTAAACTACTCTGTCGAAGTCTCTTTAAAAACAATCAATTATGGAAACCTTTCAAATAACAACTCTTCTTTCTATATTATGTATGCCCTACTATGATTGGGTTTGAAGAAAAGACCGTGCACTTACCAGATTTAGGCACAAGAAATAGAAGATCTGCCTAGAATCATACTCCTCGAGAATTTGTTTCAGTGACTCCTTAATAAACCGGGGCAATGACTGAGAGCTCTGCTGTAATGCATCACCCATGAAGTTATAGAGAGGAGTGCCTTCAGGGGAATAGCCAATAAGGGTACCCTTCTGCCCCTTCCTGGAGGGGGAGGACAGGATATTGGCAGCTGCAAGGAAAGCATTGAAGTGTTTGTTGCCGTTTCCAAGATTTACAGCTTTTTTATAATTTGTTGAATCAGTAATCAAAGTCTGTATAAAATTTGCAGGCAGCAAAGTGACTGTCAACTTCATCTTGAGGTTTATCATTAGATTTCATTGCTATGTAAGATTAGATCAGCACTTCCACAACAGATCTATTACCTTCTCTTTTTTTCATTGACAGACAATAAAAGAGCAAAATTTTACAGGCCCTCTTATTAAAGAATCCATAAAAGCTCATCCAAAAGACTTCTGCACACCTTAATTTTCTGACTGGCTTCCCAGTCATAAGGACAACATTTATTGCAGTTTAGATAGGAATACCTACATAAAATGAAGAAGACAGCACTCACTACCACCCCTCCAGAAAGAACATGCTCTGTGCTTTCATGGTGTGGTGGCTTGTTCATAGCTCGAAGCTGGTCTGTTATTGGATGTGTCCAAAAGTTTCCAAAAAGCAATGCACTAATGAAAGTAAGAAAGGATCCGTATCGAGCACATGTGGAACCTTCCATCTTCACAGAACATATGGACTCCACGTAGAAATCCAGGATCACAACAAAAAAGATGACTGTTATGAAAGGCATGATGAGAGAAGACCAAGACTCTACTTTACTCTGCAACAAAAAATAAAGTTCAAACAGGACTGCTCACCTTTTGATGTGATTGTATATACAGCATTACATGTAGTTCACTTGAATTACAAATGTTTTCAGTAATCTATCAAAACATAAATACTTCTATACTTTCAATTTATCATATAAAACCAACATCTCAGATACAGAAAGACACATATATCTAAAATGCATGACAGTACCTTATTTTAAATACTTTCATACGTTCTTAAAAGCAACGCCACATGCAACACCATGTTTGTAATGGTCTACTCTGCCTATGCATGTGGGCATAAAGAACATGTTTTTAAAACACAATAAATAATCTACTCCCTAGGGATAAAAGAGTCCTGTATTTATATAGTTGTTAATACTTGAGCAATATTTCTAGACAAACCCAAGATATAATATCTGAGCTAGAAGGATGAAATAAAGTTATCACACAAAAGAGGAAATTAAGGTATCACACAGATAAAAATCAAAATATAGAAGGAAACACAAAGAAAAAATTTCAAATGGAGCTTACTACAAAAAAACCCCATGAACTTCGGTAATTTTAAAGATATTTTAAAGAAAATATTTAAATTTCACTTGTCAAGCATTACAAAAAATGATTTATCTTTGTACTTGTTATCTTACCTCTGTTGTCAAAGACAGGATAATGACCCATGGGCATAACAGAAGGACAGAAACTAAATGAGACAAAGCTTGAAGACGCTTGGCTCCACCTACATCTACAGATAGTTTTCGGGAAGCCATGTGAAAACCAACCTTACAGCACAATGCCAGTACCAGAAGCAGTACTCCGCCCTGGAAACATAAGGGGAAACTGTTAGCATTTCTGAAGACCCAAAACCCCCATTCCAAACACAGTGGCACTTACACGGAGAAAAGATTAATGTGCTTTCCTTAACTTGGCAATAAAAGCTAAAGATGGGATATTTCCCGTAATTGTTGCTTAGTTAAAAACAGTAACATGGTTATACCTTAGCATTATTCACAACAGCCTAATATGACTTGAATTTTAAAACTCTCAGTAGTGTTAGTTGTCATACAACAGCAGTGAAATGGTAACAAACAGCATATGAGGAAAACGAAAAATCTCACAAAGCTTGTTTTCCCATCTTCCATTATTAAAAACATGTTGAAAGCATACATAAACCCCCAAAGGTTCACATCACCTTGACCTCTAAGCCTTTCATAACCTTTCATCTACTTACCTTTAATCACACCTTATCATATTTCTCCACATTATTTTCTTTCAAAATTGTTCTACAAATTAGTCACAAGATACACACACAGCATCTTATCTCCCTCAGATCACACTTGCTTTTGTGCACCATTAACCAGTCTAATATTTATTTTTATATTAATACTTTCTCAGCTGCTCTGTATTTTTTTCTTGTTTTAGTCCTCACTGCAGCCACTTTAGCAGCAAGACTAAGCTAACACAACAACTCAATCAAGTGGATCAACCCTGTACAGTATGATTACGATACTCAGCTAGTCATATCACCAACTACAACGGGACTATGCTGCTGAGAAGTATCAACATCTGTGTCTTCAAGTACAAATCTAATGTAAAGGAAAGACTGGGGAAAGATAAAGAAGCAGCAACAAAACACAGACTCCAAAAGTGAGTAAGAAATGGTTTGTATGCAAAGCATTATGAACATCCAGAACACTGATGACAGAATACTTCATGATAATTTTAATGAGACTTTTTAGGTTATGCATTACAGCAAAGTCCTTATCAGCTACAGAGGTTGAACATTGTACAGTTTGGTTTGCTGTATTGAAGCTGCTCAAACTCCTATCAAGATGTAAAAATTCCAGTGCTAGTTCAGTTCCAATATGGGGGGGGAGGGATGCTCAAATTTTGGGTTTGATTTAGGCTTGGATTAGCTCTGAGCTGGTGAAATTCTTACCTACAAAACTTAGATAAATATTAACCTTCTACAATACAAGTTATTTACCTTGTGATCTGCAACACCCAGGAAAGCAATGATTGTATAGAGAACATGGGTAAGAGCACTGTCATGATGCCCCTCAGCTAAATTAAAAAAAATTAAGGAAGAGTTTCATTTGATGATTTTGTTTTAAACCAAAGAACAGGCAAAAGTAGCAAAAGACCACAGAACGCAGAAGTAAGCAAACTGAGCTTTAAGGTGTGTTGGCACATGGAGGAAAGACAGCAGATCAGGCTCAGCCCTCAGCATGCGTTTGTGAAAGGCATGTCCCGATTGACCCACCTGATCTTCTGTGACAGGATTACCTGCCTAGTGAATGAGGGAAATGCTGTGGAAGTTGTCTGCATGGACTTTAGTAAAGCCTTTGACACTGTTTCTTACAGCATTTTCCCAGAGAAACCAGCTGCTCATAACTTGGATGAGTGCACTGTTCCCTGGGTAGAAAAGCTGTCTGGATAGTTGGACCCAGAGAGTGGTGGTGAATGGAGTCACATTCAGCTGGCATTCCATCACCAGTGGGGTTTCTCAGGGCTCAGCATTGGGGCCAGTCCTGTTTAATATCTTTATCAGTGATCTGGATGAGGGGATGGAATGCACCCTCAGCCAGTTTGCAGGTGACAGCAAGCTGGGTGGGAATCTGATTTGCTGGAGGTTGGGAAGGCTCTGCAGAGGGATCTGGACAGGCTGGATCCCTGGGTCGAGGCCAACAGTACGAGGCTCAACAATGCCCAGCGGCGGGTTCTGCCCTTGTGTCACCACAACCCCAGGCAGTGCTACAGGCTTGCAAAAGAGTGGATGGAAAACTGGGGGTGCTGTTGGGACAGTGGCTAAACATGAGCCAGCAGTGTGCCCAGGTGGCATCTTGGCTTTTACCAGCAACAGCGTGGCCAGCAGGACCAGTGATTATCAGCGCTGGTGAGGCCACACCTCAAATCCTGCATTCAGGTTTGGGTACCTCACTACAAGAAGGACATTGAGGTGCTGGAGCATGTCCAGAGAAGGGCAATGGAGCTGGTGACCATGTGTGAGGAACAGCTGAGGGTGTTTAGTCTGGAGAAAAGAAGGCTTATCATTCTCTACAACTACCTGAAAGGAGTTTGTAACAACATCAGTTTTTTCTCTCAAGTAAAAGGAGAAAGGACAAGAAGAAATGGACTCAAGTAGCACCAGGGAAGACTAAGACTGAATATTAGGAAGAATTTCTTCATGGAAAGGATTGTCAAGCATTGGAACAGGCTGAGTCACCATCCCTGGAGGTAAGGTATTTAAGAGACATGTAGATGTGGCACTTAGGGACATGGTTTAGTGGTGGGCTTGGCAGTGCTGGGTTAATGGTTGGACTTGATGATCTTAAGGGTCTTTCTTAAGGTCCCTCCTTACTCAGGCCTTTCTATGAATCAACTCACTGAAAAACCAAGTGAATTAACCAATAAGGTTCCAGAATATAGCGTTTGCAACGGTAATTTCATGTTTTTAACCTTCTTTTGTAAAATTTATTATTTTTACTGCCCATCGTTAGATGTACTATTTTTTGTCAGTACACTATGATGAGATGGTCAATTGAAAACTTTCTTCAGGATCGCTTCAAATTATAATTTAATTCAGTATACTCAATTTCACATTCTCTCTGCTCCAGTAATAACAGTCACTTGCTCTTACACATAGCAATAAAGGATACGATGTTCTGCTATTTTAGCCATGAGGTCATCATTATCAAAAAGTAGTAAGCAGATGACAGCTATGATGAAAAATGCAGCACCTCTTGTCTGTAAAAAAACCCAAACAACAAACAGCTAATCAACGAAAAACCCCAAATATTTTTATAATAGATTACTATTTTTATAACAGATTACTATTAAAAAAATCCTGAAAATCAGTCCCCTCCCTCCCTGCTTCATGATCATTGTAAGCACACTTCAGTAAGAAAAACATGAATGAAACACCCATTTTTTTAAGAAAGTGATCTTGACGATATAATTTCACATTTTTTTCTGGTTTTCAGATTTATGAGATAACTCAGGACACATCACCACTGTAGCAGGCTAGAAGCCTGTATCTTACAAACTTCAAGTGTGATTACTTTCTTCTTCATGGTGTGTTTCTGCCTATGAGAATGCACTGCTACTTCAGCGTGATGATTTAATACTTTGTAACATCAATGAGCTATAAACAACATCTGGTGGACAAAATGCCAAATTTTGTCCTAGGGGAGGAAAAGGCTAGAGAACTATGCAAAGGCTATGAGAAAGAACAGCTCTGCAGTACTTTTGTGGGGAAAGGGCAGAAGAAGCCATGAAATCCCAGCTAGCAGAGCTCTCACCACCCAGACTTAAGCCACTGGAATTTTGTTATTCATCATTTTGGAAAGACAATGAACTCTACATCTGAAAAATACTACCACAATTAAATTTTTGAAGACAAATAGAGCCATCATATTCTTGTTTCAGAAAGTCAGCTGACCAGTTCACTTCATTAAGCTGAAATGATTCAGAGGACAGGGTCATGGCTCTCTTGTTTCTGCTGCCGTAAGCCATGCAGCTGAATTGCCAAACATGACCCACTAAGATACAGACTGACAAAGAACCTCTCTGAAGCTCTTACCTCTACTCTTTGGGTGGCTGACTAGAAAAAATAATATGTCTTCTAGATGAAGATCTTCATGCTGCATGCCCTAAGATTCTCAGTTTGAGGGGGGTATGCATAGCCTGTTGGAGCAGATGACTCTGCTATTCACTCTAAGGCCAGCTTAAAAGTGCTTAGGGGACTCCAGTGCAGCTTTGAGACAGAGATTTCAGAACTCCCAGCCTGAGGTGGCATCAAAGTGAAACTTCTCTTACACAGCAAGTCCTCTAGCCTCAGATATATGACAGTAGGTATCCTCCTCCAACTCTTATTGGTTTTGAGTGGAAGTGGACAAGAATACTAGGTGTTGAGATAAGCTCATTCCATTTAGGAGTAATTAGGCACATTTAGAGCACACCTTGCAAAAGTGAGTGTAATGGGACTTAAAGGATATCTCAAGTAGAGGTCTCTGATTCAGGGAAAGACTGGGCCCAAATATTCAGCACATACAGGATCAGGCAGACATGAAAGTACTTACAGAACTTTTTGGCAGAAACAAAACAGATTATGTGAAAAGCTAAACACATTGAAGAGTATAGGCCAGCCACTGGAGACTGTGTTGCTGGACTTCAGTGTGTAAGGGTGAGGACCATTACACGAACATATGTCCTTTCGTCATTTTGAACCCAAAATCCCATTACAAAGAATGCTGAAGTGAAAAAATAATTTTCAAGGTTCTTTTCTGCCTACAAACAGAAAAACTTCTCAGGTATCTGCTACAGAGCACACACAGCTTCACCCACTGTTTCTCTCAATTTCACCACTAATTAAACTAAAAAAAGCACACTTTCTACGAACATAGATCCAAAACACAGTTGAAGAAGCATTTGAATTTATAGCATTCAGTATCTTCAACAATTGGTAAAATAGATTTTTAAATACCTTTGCTGGTCCTCCACCTGAGCTTGTGAACAAGACACTAAAGAGTGACAGCACAACCAAATCACTGTGCTCAAACAGCAACAATGTCCTATAAAAAAGTGAAATAAAACACCTAAGTCCATTTACAATGAGTTTATCTCACAACCTTGATATATACTATTTCAGCTAAAATTAATGACACACCAAAGATTTATCCTGTGATTTCAACAGCAAGTTTAAACAATTCAAAAGGATAAATGCAAATCTATTTGCCTTCACCAGCAGACAGATCTAGCTGCAGACAGCCAGACATATCAAAAAATGAGGACTTCCTAGCTCAAGGAACAGACTAAAATTATTCATGTATAGATAACTTTAAACTGTACTTTCTTCTAGCAACACAACAAGACACTTAACTTGCTCAAGATGGAAGTATTATTCCCATTACAATACCTCCTCTAAACCAGTTGCTGGCTCCTAGAAAAAAAGAGGTCCTGTTCTGTAGTATTACATCCTTCTTATTGAGGTGCTGATGGTCTAGTATTTTATCCCACCTCAGAACCTCTTAATTGCTGAAAATACCAAATTCTAACTTATATCTCCTTCAGACAGCAAAGGCTGACTATAACAAGCTTGTATTGACAGCTTTCACGAGCAGAACATGTAAGTAATCATGGCTGTCAAGTCTACCAAATGCTTTTGCAATCCTCTGGATAGCAATACAACCTGCTAGGACCCATGTTACTGGTTCTGTTTGGGATGAATGCCAGCATCCAGAGAGGCACTAGAGTATTAACTACATTAACATAAATAATCACAGTATTATGAC
Source organism: Lepidothrix coronata (assembly GCF_001604755.1). Lineage (NCBI taxonomy): Eukaryota > Metazoa > Chordata > Aves > Passeriformes > Pipridae > Lepidothrix > Lepidothrix coronata. The sequence continues at coordinate 947,316 of NW_016690202.1, read as the reverse complement.
TCTCAGGTATGCATTCTCCTGTGTAGAGGATAAAACTTCACCTTCATAAAATGTATCATTTAAGTCTTTACCTTCCTCTCTCTAATGAAAGATGCTTTCCAATATATTAACCTTAATTTTTGGAAGTCTAATGTTACTCTTTTATAGTTACTCAGTCAGTACTACTAGTGAACAGCACGAGTAATTCTACTCTGAGTGTGTGCACTAATGTTACCCAATTCCAACACAGTCCACATGGCCGACCAGATAAAGCAGTACCCTGCAACAAGTGCATAAATTGATTCTAGTCACCTGCCACAGGAATACCAGCTGCTATCACTAGCTGTCAAGCCATGGACTCCAAAGAGGAAAGTAAGCAACTGGTATTACACTAACGAGACTAGGGAAATTATGAAAACTACAGTCAGTAAAACAGATGGTGACCTTCATGTATCATCATGCGTTTAAGCACTATCAAGAATTTCACTGGCATCTCACCAAAAAATTAGTGAAGAAAATTACCAGTTCTATGGAAATTATATATAGTTTTTCCCAACCACAAAAGAATTCACAGGAAAAAGCATAAGGATTCATTTAAATTTTCAAAAAATACATCAAGTGGCTAGCATCATGGACTGACAAACAGAAAACAAAAAGCAAAGGGGCAAGACAGGGAAGGATGACAATAGAAAAACAATATTTACAGTAGATATATTTACCTCAGTGGTCCACAAAGAGTGAGGCCAAAAAACCACAAGAGTGAAATGATACATCCGACAACAGCATGCTTAAAAATTCTGACCCACTGCAAAGGAAAGGTATTTCCTTATCATTTTCTCCAGTTTCAAAATAAGCACCCCATTACTAGCATTCTTTTAGCACAGTAGCTATAGAAATTGAGGGGAAATCATGTGCTTTGCAACAAGGTAAAGTACCTACGACAAACATCACATCTTCAAAATCCAGAATTTTAAATTTTTTAGCAATAGTAAAACCATACAGGGGCAGATTTTTTGGAACTCAAATGAAAGATGCAATTTATTCCTGTTCACATTTTTAAAATTCAGCCATACATGTCTAATGATGAAAGCAGTTGACACTTGGACCACACTATCCTTCAGATTCTGTCTGCTTAGCACACACACTGGGTTGAGTTTTGCACACACAATTACATAAAACCAAGATGAATAAGAAGCAGGTGAAGAAAATTTATTTCTTACAAATCAGCAGGTTTCAACCTGGGCCTACTCTAACTCCTCAGGATACTGAGAACTCAACAAAGGTCTGAAGAGCAGTTAGATCAGCCCCTCATCACATGCAGAAAGGACTCTTTTGTCATGGGGGACAAGACTAGAGCATTTCAACATTCTGGCAGTCCAGAAATTGCCCTTCTGACTGTCTAAGTCAGCTAAATAGACTAAGCTCTTTTTGAAAATTCCATTCCTCAAAGTAGATGCTTGTATGAAGATAAGGACCAATGTTTTCACTATACTCTCAAAAGGAGCTGACAAAAGCTAAAAATGCTGATGGTTTTTGTGCACTAGACACTGAACTAGTTACACACTTTTAGAAATTGTTAACACATCTTCCAAGTGGAGTAATCTTTGTTCTACTTCCACTTTTGGCAAGAGCCACATAGCCAAGAATATTTACAAAGATGTCAATTGCTATTACATATGTCAACTCACCTGACGCTTGGTCACCACTTTTCCAGATGAAAATGGTTTTTGAAACAAAACCATAAAAAATGCAGACCTGTTAAAAGAAGAAAAGTTTTTGCTATTAGTGTATTAGCTGTCAGCTTTTTATCCAAACTAGCTCTAAATAACTAGGTCTCTCATAGCAGGCTCAGTTTACAAAATGGCTTTCCCTACAATTTTTTCATTAAAAGGCCACGCTGATCACATTCGTTGATTTTGCTTTCCCTGACGCATTACTTGTGTCACATACCAGTACTACAGTGATGACAAGTGAAGTTCAGTTCTGGTCAAGTTTAAATGCAAGTTCTTGAGAGAATTGCTAATGAGAATTGCTATTTTTGATTTACAAAAATCAAAATAACTGATCTCAGAAGTTCTGAGGAGAAATAATACTCTGATTTTTATTATCAAGATAGATACACCCAAAGGTTTACTCATACATAGAATGCTGTATATACAGTCCTGTTAGAAATGGTAAGACACAGAACACAAATTCTTCAACTGGGATCAAAAGTGATGGGGAAAAAAAGACTATGGTGCTCGGGAACATGCAAGAAAGAAGTGCAGATATAGAGACGAATTTGAAACAAAAGAAAAAAATAAAGTTCCAAATACTCCAATTCTGCTAAGTTTATTACATAAATGCTCTTCCACATGGCATCATGTAAACATGAAGCAGGATTCTGTCTGCAAAGGTTGTTTCTTCATATATGCTATCAGTTTCTATACCTTAGCCCTCAATGTGGGAAAATTGCAGTTGAAACTCAAAAGAACTACAGGAATACAAAATATAAAGAAGAAAGCTTATCTTCTACACTCTTGTTAAGAAAATTAAAAAGACATGCCTGAGTGTCCTGGTTTTAGCTAGGATTGAGTTAATATTTTCTTAGTAGCTGCTACAGGGCTGTGTTTTGAATTCAGTATGAGAATAATGTTGATAACATACTAATGTTTTGTCATTACTCAGTAGTGCTTATTCGAAACCAAGGACTTTTCTGTTTCCCATGCTCTGCCAATGAGCAGGTGCATAAGAAGCTGGGAGGAAGCATGGCCAGTAGAGCTGATCCGAACAGGCCAAAGGAATATTCCATAACACAGAACATCACGCTCAGTATATAAACTGGGGGACATACCTAGAGTTGGGGGCTGATCATGGTTTGGGGATGGGCTGGATATTGGTCAGTGCACGGTGAGGAGTTGTACTGTGCATCACTTACTTTTTCTTGCATTTTTTTTCTTCCTTTTATTAATATATATTTTTTCTCTTTTTATATTATTAATAATTTATTAGTTTAAAACTTTCAATTATTAAATTGTTCTTATCTCAACCCACAAGTTTTGCTTTTTCTTTTCCTTCCGATTCTCTTCCCCAGCCCCCTGGGGTGGGGGGAAATGCATGTACAGTTGTGCAGTACTTGGCTGCCAGTCAGAGCAACTGTCACAGCATGACCAATTTTGAAGTAGGAAAAACACTTAAGTTTCCCAAGGGCAGACTGGCCTTACAGAGATATGCGGAAAGGCTAGAGAGCAGGGCAATAACCAATGGTATGAAATTAAAAAGAGCAGGTGCTGGGTTCTCCATCTAGGGTGGGTAACCCTGCATGTATGCACAAACTAGGGGACAACAGGCTGGAGAGCAGCCCTATCAAATGTCTGGGCTGATGGCAAGTTGAATATGAATCAGCAGTGTGCCCTGGCAGCAAAAAAGGTCAGCTGTGCCTTGAGGTGCATTTACAATCAAGCACAGCATCACCAGCTCATTGAGGGAGCTGACTGTCCCACTCTGCACTGCACAGGTGTGGCCTCACCTCAAGTCCTGTGTGCAGTTTTTGGCACTTCTTATAAGAAGGATATCAGACTGTAGGAGTGTGTCTGGAGGAGGTGAAAGGTGATGGTGATGGTCTTGAGGGCAGGAGAAGGAGCAGCTGAGGTTGCTTGGTTTGCTCAGTTTGGAGGAGCCTGAGGGGCGACCTTATTGTGGCCTATAACTGTGGAACAGCAAAGGGGCAGGTGCTGACCTCTCTCTGGTGAACAGTGACAGGGCATGAGATGGAATGAAACTGCACCAGGGAAACTTTGCATTGCATGTTACAAAAAGTTTCTTCACTGAGAAGGTGGCCAGCCATTGGAACAGGCTCCCAGGAAAATGTCCCAGCACCAGGCCTGTCAGAACCGAAGGACAAGATTCTTGGTCATATGGTTTAGTTTTAGGTAGTCTTGTGAGGAGCAGGGAGTTGGACTCAATGATCCTTATGGATCCCTTCCAGCTTGAGACATTCCAAGATACTGAAATTATAGTGAGCAGAGATGTGAAGCAAAAACACTCCTGCGAACAGAGTATTTCTTGGATTCACTGCTATGCCTTCTACTCCTTGAGTATCTAGAACAAAATAATGCAGGATACAAGCTTGATGCTCTCACAAAACACCCCAGACAGAGCACGTTGTAAGGGTAGGGCACAAGGCTGCACCCCGTGCACACTCACCCCAGCTGCACTACGAAGATGAACTGTACGAGGTGGACCGCTTTCAGGATATCATAGGATTCAAACAGGCCCACGGCTTTCAAAACCTTGGTGAAGCACAGCAGCACGATGTACCGCGTCAGCCTGCAGAAGGAAAGAGGCCGGTTCGCACCCGCCGCCGCGCACACGCCGCGACCGCGCGGGCCCGGGGCCCCAGTGGAGGGCGCGACCCCCACCGGCCCTCGGGCGATCCCGCTGCTCCCCTGAGGGAGGGAGCACCCAGCGGAGCGGCCGCTGCCCCCCTCGGCGTTACCGGGCGCTGGGCACATCCACGGGCCCCAGCGCGCCGCCGCCGGCCAGGGCCTGCCCGCCGTACGGCTGCTCCATGGTGGCAAGGAGGGAGCTCCTGCACGGAGCGGCTGCGGGCGCTTAGACGTTCGGGCGCGGCCCGCCTGTCCCGCGCCGGGGACACTTCATCGCCCGCGGGCAGCGCAGCGGGACGAGAACCAGGAACAGGAACCGGGAACAGCAACCGACGGTCGGCGAGCGCCTCCCGCGCGCGTGCGCGAAGCAGTGCGCAGGCGCCCCGGCGGGGGTTGGGGCGAGGCCGGGAGCTGTAGAGGCGGGGCCGGGGTCGGTGGGGCGGGGCCGGGGTCGGTGGGGCGGGGCCGGGGTCGGTGGGGCGGGACCGGCCCGGGGCTCCCTCCCCCCGGGGCGGGAAAGGGGGGTGGAATTCCATACCTTTTTTTTTACTGTTGTTAACCCTGTTTATTTTGTATGATTATGTGCAAAGACCTGCGCCAGGATCGAGCATCAGGAGAGGGTCTCCCTGCCGACGGCTCCAAATATCCAGTTGAAATTAATGGGAGAAATCGAGGTGGAAGGTTAGAAATGTCCATATTGTGAGCTAGCTGCTTTCTTCCAGCTGTATATCAAACTGTCTGGTTTGGGGACATCCCAACAAGTGATTTTGGTACTGATATCTATATGTATATGTAGAGAGAGACATATACTGATATCTTGAAATAATCTCAGCAATGATCAGCTGCATGTTGGATTTCTTTGA
>NW_016690202.1:912241-940162 GCF_001604755.1 Lepidothrix coronata | reverse complement strand
TTCTGTGGTTTAGGCCCTGATATGCTGTTCTGCCAACAATCTAGGCCTTGCCTTGACAAAAGACTAAACATCTCTGCTGTATTCAGGGGTAGGATTGATATAGGGAGCATAGAATGGGGTAAGAGGGTTAAGGAATGTGTAAACAAGGGTGCTAGAGAAAGGGAAAGGGACAAGGGACAAAGGAGGGGGGGTTGCTGCTTTTAAAACCTACTTATAAAACTTATAAGTTTTACCAGTATTAGAAAAATAAAAAACCATTATGGGCTTAAGGCATCCGGGGAAATGTGTAGCTGGAGTGTTAGCAGTGGTCCTGGAGTATCTCTGTTACTCCTCGATGAAAATGTGATGTGGTAAGGATGAGAACATAGGCCTAAGAAATGTCCTTATGAAACAGGAAACCTGATTGTTACTACAGCCTGGTGAGACCAAAGGAAACTCAGAAGGAAAAGACTCAGAGAAATTTGGGAGGATAAATTACTGCACTTTCTCCACTAAATGAGATCTTGGGGCAGTTTAAGCAAAAAAAGAACCTGTGCCACTTTCTAAGTTATGTACTTCTCTTTGTTATTTCAGGATTACAGTTAACTGTGGTGGATTAAGGGGGAAAAAACCAAAAGATTTCCTTCCCTGTGAAAGCAAAAGTACTTAAACTTGTGCTCAGTGCAGAGCTGCAGTTGTTTCAAGTTTTGTTTCTGCATTGAAGAAAGCAGTGTCTGTGGGTGCCACTGAGTGCAGGAACAGTTATCTGGAGCTGGCTCTGGACTTGGGTCTATGGGGAAGCACACTCAGTACAGTGGCTAATGTCCTGATGAGGGAGCTCTGGCAGAGCTGTGCTGCCATTGAACATTTATTTCAAGCCGTGCTTTCATGAAGAGTTTCGTTTAGAAAATACCTTAATAGCTTTGTGTTTATTGAGTAATGGTGACACAAATGTCTATTCCAGGGAAAGCTCACTGGGATTAACTAAGTAATTGGAATGGCAGAAAATGTCTTTTCTTTCTGACGTGGCATGGGAGGACAGTGACTTTGCTGAGAATTTTCTTCCTTCTGATTCTAATGCAAGCTGTGATCTTTAATTTTTCAGCTAGCAAAGAGCAACTAAGTGAAGACAGGCACTACTGGGAAGTGTACAGATATCCATGGTTCACGGACTTTGGTTCAGTCATAATGCTAACCTGACATATGTCAATTTGCAGAAAATTTCCCAATTGGTGTCTGAGGAAGCGAGGAAAGGAGGCAACTGTCTATGAAATAACGTTGTGAGTTGAATTGCTGTGAATCTCCATCTCTTGTGCTGCTGCTGTTGTCTATGCAAACAAGTGAAATTACACTTGTTTGTGTAATTTCTTGATTATTTGTATTTCTCTTGATAGAAGAGAAAGCAAAAAAAAAAGCCTCTGGTGTAACAATTCAGAGAAAATAAATGACAAGCAAGAAAACCATATTGTGTCTTAAAAGTGATATTTTCCTGTTATAAAGCTCCAATATTAATTATATAGCAGGCATGAGAGGGGAAAAAAGGGATGATAGAAAATCAGAAGTGCCTGAAAATCAGGGTCACTTGGGAGGCTTTTGTGATTTCCCGTAATGTGACATAAACCACCTATTGTGTTTTTGTTGGGAAATTTGTAGCTGAGGTCAATGTAGCAGGAAATAAAATTTGAGGAAACAGACACAGGGTTTCTGTGCTAGAATGAGAGTTGTGTTCCTTATTGAACCATTCAAGAGGATGGTGTCTGTTCAAATTTACGTAAAACAAATGCTAAAATGTATGTTAGACTGTATTCTACCATATTTGCTGCTTCTTATCATTTTAAATTTGCATTATCAGAAAGCTTGTAATTAGATATAAGCAGCTTTTTTTTTACTTGAACTCATTGGCACGGGTCTCTGGCAGTGGTTTTCCCTCCTCTGCCTGCAATGCTGTGGCTCTGACGCTGTCTTCCCAGTGCAGTTCAGGCTCTGACATGCTCAGCACAGATGGGGCTGCTGGTGGGGATCTGACTGGCTCCAACACTGCTGGCTTGGAGGGCAGTCAGCCTCCTCCACATAACTCTGTGCTCAGGTGCATGGCCCTGCTCAGAGCCAGTCTGCAGTCTGACCTGGATTTTCCCTGTGAAAAGCAAGAGCCCCCAGAGATCAGTTTTCCCTTCCATGTTCCTCCCCTCAGGGTTTGGACCTTTGCTGGTGGTGATGTATGCAGAGAGCTGAGCATCTACCAGGGTCATGTGTGGTTTGATAAATGTTCAGTGGAGGGAACCCAAACAGCAAAGGCCAACAAGGTGGTGTGGTTTCCTAAGGAGCTGAGTTGATGACTGGACCTCAGTCATAGGGTGGTGATTTAGCTACAAGGTCAATTCCTCATTAATTTCAACTTATCTAATACTAAAGCTGAAATAAATACTTGAATTTTGTTAGATAATTTTTTGCAACATTCTGGTCAGAATTAATTAGGTGCTATGAGTAGAGCAACTGAACCATTAGAAATGATTCACTGCTTTCCTTCCAAAGCATGTAAATTAACACATGTTCTGTTTTGCTGACGGAGTGAATTCTGCTTTAGGGAAGTCATGAAGTATGGCTGGTGTAAGTACAGACAAATGCATGATGCTAACTTTCTGTCCAAAACCAGCAGCTTCAGTTAGCTCTTATTTTGAATTGTCTTCCCTCCCCTATGCCAGTCCTGAGTAATAGGGAACATGCGCTGCTGAAAAGCTCAAACCCACAAACCTCCTTCAATAGTGCTTTGCCTCAAATTTCCCCATTCCCCAGCATGACTGAAGGCAGCAATTATGGGGTCACAATCACGTGAACATTAGCAATGAAACATTGGCTTCAGTCTCCAGGATGATGCAAAGACATTAATGATCAGTCTACACCAGCTTACCTATGTTTTCTAGAAAGAGTAGAAAATGGAAGAGAGTTGGTGAATCCAAGGCAATAAATAGTCCAAAGCTTGTGACTTGCTTCACTGCCCTCCTGCCTTCTCCCAGAAAGTAGCCAGGGACTTAAAAAATAAGCCATTGGGCATGTGATAAAAAAAGAAAAGAAAATATAATAAAATATGCTATATGTTATAGGGCTATATATGGGCTGGTAGACTGTGCTCAATGTATCTGGCTTTGTTCTGGTGTCAGCCATGTATGGTCCACAAGTAACTGCTTAGACATCAGTTTCCTGCCTGTGGAGGACTACCGATGTGTGGGCTTGAAATAGATGGTGGGCAAGCCCTGCCTTGGAGACAAGCCTGGATATTCATAACTCATAGTACAGGAATATTCAGAAAGCTCTCCATGCTGATGGAGATAAATGGAAGCTGTAGGAAAGTGATAGAAAGCAGGGCTCAGACTACTCTCTGTCGGTGATATTCCTCTTCATGTTTTATTTTCACTTATTTTAAAATTAAGCCATAAATTGAAGGCAGAATTCACATTACACATTCATCTCCGCTTCTGCAGGCCCTAGAGGGACAGCTGGACTACTTTATCAGGATGGAGAGCAGAAGGTTTCTGACCATTGCTGAACTCTTGTGTCTATGTATATGTACTGCTGGAACAGGCAGGTTTTTTTTTTCTGTTGTTCTGGGATATATCATGTTTTTTCCCCATACTGCTAACGGTTAACATCCTCAGGTCTTCTTTTGGCAAGATTTATAATAGGACCTGGTCCCTGGAGATTTGTGCTTAGGATGCATTTTTGCCCATATTGAAACACAGGGCTGTATAAAAGACCTTTAAAAATTATTTTATTTTAAAAAGAAATCATTATGACAGCAGGTAATGTGAGGAGAGTAGGGAAGAGAAATGGAAAAATGGCACTGTGAACAAAGGAACATTTTTCTTCCCAAAACCATAGCTATTTATGATAAGTAGGTTACCTGGAATAACTTTCTAATCACTGAATCATCACTTAAGCCTGAATGAAACTTTGCCTGCTGCTGAGGCATTTAGAATGGTCTTAATATGTGTGGATTCTTTTTTGTCTGGTAGTTGTGTGAAACTTCTACTGAAAACTTCTCCCCAGTGGGATGCCAGTCTAGATCTCTCTCCTCCACCTGGCTGCATATGTTCACAAAACTTTGGGAACTGAATGTCTATAGGACCTCTGTTGCTCTGTCAGTAGTGAAGGCTGGCCAACAAGTCAAAATATCTTAGGAGGAGGTGACAGGAAAGCCAATTAAGTTACCTGTAGGCAATGCTTAGGAGAGCAGAATAGTAGGAAAGCACACATCCAGCAACACTGAACCAAACTAGGAAATTAAACTGTGAAATAGTTAGACTGGCTTCTGGCACATGTAGCAAGGCTGTCTTGGGGTATGAGTTTGGTTCTTCGTTCTTGCCCCAGGAAACTCATCAACATGATTGCTCACAGCTAATTTACTCTGTGAGATCTCATGGGTTGGTTCAATGGAGAGTAGTTGGCTGACTTAGGAAGGGAGCTGTTTGGAGTTGCTGGAGACCAAATAAGGTATCTTCTCATAGTGTTGTGGAAGGAAGGGAACCTGAGGGATAAGTCCTTGTTGAAGAAACAATGAAAATGGAAACCAACAGAAGAAATGCAGCGGGGGGGATCTCAAGGAAATGAATGGTTGAATTAAAATGGAGGTGCTCTGATGAGCTACTTCTTTTTCTTTTGTAATCTGATCCTGCTTACAGCTCTGAACTCATGTTTTTGTACTCTCCAGCTTGCTCCATCTGCTCCCACTTGCTGTTTGGCAAGACTGAGTGTTTTCATTGCTGTGCTACAGAGCGCCAGGCTCTTTGGCATAGCTGGTGGCTGGGATCAAGACTTGCTTTGCATTCTGGCTTGGCGGGCTGTGCTTCCTCTCACTATAAATCCTCTTGGCTTTTACCACCCAGGGTTGTTCTTTCCTGACTGAGCATAGCCTCCCTTCACCCAGCTAATGATGCAGCATTACCCTCCCAGCAGCAAGAATTAGTCCTTGCAAGCAGCCCTGCTTCTCTCCCAAATGGACCTAGAGGAACCTATGGTGCAGAGGCTGCAAACGTGTCCTTTTTCTTACCTGACAAGTGACAATCCTCTAACAGAGCTTCCTTGCCTTTTGGGGGAGTCCAAAGCACTGCAGCTGTATTTCACACAACACTCTATGGTACTCTCTTTGTTTCAGGAAGTAAAAACCAGCAAGAAAAGGATATGGTCAGCAAGACAATTCCCCAGATAATTGTGGAAACATGTTTAATCTTATGTTTCTGTGAGCCCATTGTTTCTAGATGCCAGTAGTCAGAACATTTGTCATAACTATTCTGAATTATCTCAGCATGCCATGATGTCAGGCAGGGCAAGAGTCTCCCTTTGAAGTGGCCTTTCTTTCAGTAAATGGATTTAGCAAAGAGAAGGAGAAAGGATTTTAGTCAAGATTATTGGAACAACCCACAGTGAGCTCACCTGCAGTGGATGCTCCTGCATGAACAGTTGCACTCAGAGAACAGCAGATGGTGGATGGCCCTGTAGGACCATGGATAACGAAGAGCAAGATTTGACCCTGGCATCTGCAAGTGTGGTTCCACTGAAACCAGAAGAGTGGCCTGTTGTGTCAAGTATGGATTTGGTAGTGAGTGTATAGACAGTTGGGATGTGGATGAAGGAGATTACCAGAATTCAAGAAAAAGCACTGAGCTAAATTGTTAGTCCATACTGGAGGTGATCAAGCTGCTCTCTGTCTCCTGGTAAACAATTACTGAGAATACAAGCTGAGGGAAATGTCATGTCCAGTCCCTCTAGTGCAGCATATTATGAAGGTTCATTTTGCTCATGTCTGGAGCAGCTGGAAGCACTTAAAATGTGCCATGATACAGAGAGCTTGAGTCTCATAACTGTTAAAACACAGCCATGGGGTACGCTGGAGGGATGGTGCTAGCTCTGCCTGTGCTTTGAGCTGGTTGAACACCAAGCAGCTCAGCCTAAGCATGCTGTGGTCAGAGGCTCAGTCAGAGTGAGTGCATGCTGCAAGCGTGTAGAAGGATCATTATTCAGCTCAGCATCAAGCCAAGGTGGCCACACACTTCCCAAGATGGCTTGGCCCATGTCCTGCCAAGGGGGCAAAGCAGGCCTGTTCCTCCCTTTGATCTACCCTGTTAGATGTCTAATGTGTCTGGAACAAACTGGTATGAAACTGGCTTCAGCCTGGCCAGCTGCTGCAGATTCCACCATGGAGGTGGGGACATTAGAAGAGTCATGCAGCCTCACTGGGGAGACATGTTGATGCTATAGACTCTGAAGATGCAGCTCTGGAGAAACCTGAAGCGGCAAAGGGGATTAAGAGCGTGTCAGGGCTCAGAGCAGCACGGATATCTGAACTGCCAGGATAGAGGTATTTCAGCTCTGATGGCAGCCACATTGCTGGATGAGGATCTGAGGAAAACCCTGGGAATGTATCTGGAACGACTTATATGTGGTTTAGCTTCATATCCTCTGCAGCACAAAGACAGCAACATGCCTTCCCCTGTACGTATTCTTGTCAGGAACTTTGGCGTTGTTACCAATTATAGCCAAGACCCATCCTTTTTGCCCCTTTTCCCCACAAAAATTGCCATGCCAGAGATGTGCTGTGAGAGGGACTTCGAGATGCTCCACAAGGGAGAGGATAAGGAGTGAATCTGGGGGATGGAGCAGGTTTTGCTGCTGAAGGCATGGAAGAGCTCGCCCTATCCTACATTCTTTAGGGGTGCACCCATAAAGTGTAGCTCACAGAAGGGCATTGTTCTGTTGTTTTGACACTGTTAGTTGTTATCAGGTTTTATTAGTACTCTTTGAGAAAGACAAGCAGCCTTGTACTGCAAGAAATCACATTTCTTTACTGTAAACGTGGAAATTCTTTGCTAAAAACACAGTATGGAAAAACAAAGTTTGATGAAAACTAGATCAAGGAATGACTGAGCCAATACAGTTCATAGGAATATAAAAAATACTCAACTAAAGAAAGCCAGGAGCTTTCTTGGCTGTTATGCAGTGATTTGAAACGTTTTAATAGTATGTGCAAGCACACTTTGTTTTTTCTCTGAGTTTTGGAAAATTCTAGCTAACCTTTTTGTTCTCCTTTTCTGTATTTCCTTATGCTTCTTCTGGCCAGGCTGAAATGAGGTATTTTCAAAATCTTTCCTGGAAGAGAAGGCATGTCATGTTTTCATTTTTCTGGATCAGGTAGTTTGGGACGCTTGAAAACTATGCCTCAGACTACTGGTTGCTCTGCAAATAAAAGTGCAGGACTCTGTATGCTGGAATATTGCGTTACCTGTTTTGCTGAACCATACACTGCACATGTAACTATTTAACAGGGACTAAGTTCCCAGAGCCAGCTTCCCATTTATATGACAGCCTCTTTGCCGTCGTGGCAGTGCTGTGCCATACTTACACTGATTGACATACAGCCACGTATGACAGGTATTGACATACAGCCGCACCCACAGCTACACACAAATGTACATGTGCATTTATCCCTAAAATGCGTATGCATTACATCTATATATAGGTATATTCTTTACAAGTGAATCCAGACAGCAAGTATGAAACTTTTGTGTTACACATGGTGATCGCTGTGTTCTCCTCTTGACACCAGTGGAAGATTAGGCATGTGAAGAGCCAAGGTCCAGCCTCTGTTTGCGGTATGTGTACTGTTAATACAGACATCCTATTCTGAATGCTGATCATATGGAGATCAGTAGCAGTTCTGTCATTGATTCCAGAACAATGAGGAGTTGGCTCAAAATTTCAATTTACACCATCTTCCTAATAGTTTTGTCTATTAAATTTAAATTGCTGGTGACCATAAATAAACAGTGGGGGTAAAAAAATGTAGTAAAATAGTTTAATTTATTTCTGGGTCTATGAAACATTTGCACTGATCACGATTTTATGTCCTTAGTTTCATTTTAAAATAAACAAAAATGCTGTGATGGAATATCTCCTAATTTCCTCTTAGTAGAATTTAAATTGAAAAGCATTTTTCAATGGGAGAGCTACTCGTTTAAATTATGGATAGCAATATTGTTACGTTTTTAAGCTCTTCTCTTCTGGCTGGAGATCCCTGAGTCATAAGGCACTTATAGTTTCTTTAGCAATATATAACAACAACAGAATTGACACTTCCACAAACATCTATAAAGATGTTAAAAGCTTATTATATTTTAACAGAGAAGGGCAAAATCAACAGGTTACAAAAGGGAGTCCCCATCATCTGCAGCCCTTCCCCAGCCCTAAAACCAAAGTCTCTCTATTCCCCATGGTGGTGATTCACCCAGTCAGTTCACGACCAGACAAGCAGAGGATTATTCAAAATCAGAGTCCCAGGAGAGCCATGACCCTGGGGTCAGGGACAGGATAGAAACATCCCCATGACCCTGACTGCATGTCAGACCTGCAGGAACCACAGTCCAAGTCCCATCTAACTTAGACCAGAGGGGAGAGAAAACTAGGAGATGAGGAGATGACATCTCTCTAGTGTACTGATACTCCAGTGTAGCCTGGGCTGTGCAGTTGGATCATTGGAAAGGATAACTGTGTGACCTGACATGGCACTGGGACATGTACATGTTTGAAATCTTTGGTTTAGGTGTATATACTTCATCTTTTCTCTCCTTGGAATCATCGATATACATACATGTATATGTATGTATATGTATCTGTATCCATTTCCATACATGTATATATTATGAACCATGTGCTCAGTAAGAGGTAGGAATTTCTTGCTGCTGATAGAGCTGTGGGGCTATCTGGTGGACAAAGGGTTGGGAAGGGCAGGTAGTGGGCACAGGTGTAGGGCTTGGCAGGGTTATGCCAAGCCACTGGCACAATAAAATCCAGATGTGAGGTCCTGGCCCCCCTGAGGTAAATAGAAAAATTGCACACATGGTCTAGAGCCAATATATCACATATATTGAAAAGGAACTGAATAGAAGAGAGAAATCCTGGTAATCAGTGACCATGGAAAGGAAAACAGGAAGAGTACATGATGTCTTAATGAGGCTTTAGTTTAGCGATGCATTTTGTTCTCTTAGGGAGTGATGCAATATAACAGTGATTCCTCAATTCCAAATTTATCTGCTTTACTGGTTTTGTGTCACTGCCATAATTTTATCGATTTTTTCTTTTAACAGTGATACCATAAGAGGCCTCTAAAGCTAAAACATATAGTGAGTAAAATTTTCTACATTTATTTCATTTTGCAAGTCAGCCTCCTGTATTTAAATTTGGTGTTCCAAGGTGTACTTTGAGGTTTGTTGTAGCTTTATAAATGGCCCTTATGTGGGAATGGGAAAGGAAGAACTCTGTCCTCGAGGTTCATTTTTGATGTTCCTCTGATTTGAGATTATTATGACAGCAGGTTGCATTGGTCATGTTGGATATGCAGTAAATGACCTCGACTGTTTGCAAGCCATCAATCAACAAGTCATCAACAAGATAAAACTTAGTGTCTCTTTTTGTGCCTTTAAACATGAAGGATAGTGCCTGATTGTTCCCGAGCCAATATAATCAGAAAAAAAATGCTGATGATGTCTTTATGAGTTAGTGCAGTTTTGTTTTCCTGGTACCACATTTTCCTGGTGAGCATGTGAAGTGCTGTGGGCTGATATCAGAGGATGTTTTGCTGGCTGCTCACTCATTGCCAAGGAAATTTGGAGACTGGAATTTCTTGATTTTGTGGATGTGAGCAAGTAGTTTTTTGGGAGAGCTTGCCTGGGGCCTTGAACTGAAGGCAAGTGCACGAGTGGCTTTGCTCAGAACACTGGTTTTTAAGCATGAAGAAACACAAAAACCCAAACATAGTGTGTGGTTCTGCAAAAGCCTTCAGGCATTATCATATCTCTCGCTCTGAAGAGATGCAGGGGGCTAGGGAATCATGTTTTATTGTGGGAGATAGGACCTGAGGGATTGGCATGAAGCTGTGTCAGGGGAGCTTTAGGCTGAATATTTTAGGAAAAGGTACTTCGCCCAGAGGGTGGTTAGACATTGGAACAGGCTCCCCAGGGAAGTGGGGAGAGGCAAGGCCTGCCAGAGTTCAAGAAGCATTTGGAAAACACTGTTAGGCATGTGATCTCACTCTTGGGGGGTGTCCTGTGTGGGGCTGGAGTTGGACTTGATGACCTTTGTGGGTCCCTTCCAAATCAGGATATTCTATGATTCTGTGATCCTAAAATATGATTTAAAACTCTGGTTTTTGGTGTTGCTGGTCCAGAGCACTGACTGCATCAGTGATTCCCTTCATTATGGCTCCAAGCTCAGTTCAGTTTTCCTGCCATCTATATTTGTATTTTACCTTTAGCAGAGTTAGATGTTAAAATAAGCATGGACTTTTGCAATGTTTCTCCTGCTTATGCGAATGCTTTAGTTAGAACAGCAGTTCTGTCCAATTAAAGAGGGATAGTATTGGGAAAAGTTGATTTGAGCAGTCTTGAAATGTGGTGTCCAAGCCTGTAACATGACTCAGTGACATACACTCAACCCCTGATACATTTTTAAAACACTTAGAAGTCAAAATCTCAGCCAGTGCACCTTTGTGCAGCTCTTTCTTGTGTTCCAGTATTTATTCCGTAAATATCTACTCAGCCATGCCGAAATCTGAAAAGGTCCTCTCAATCCCCCCTGAAATCTTTAGATTTCGTTCAGTATTTACAGTGTAGATATACACCTCAAATCCTGGCTTGCCTGTGTTCACAACACAACCTTTGGGGGATCCAGATTCGTTGGGTAACTGATAATTTCTACAACAGAGAGAATGAAGATAATTTGTCCTTTGTTTCCAGCAGGAATATACCAAGAAATACACTGCCTTTTGCTTTCTAAGTACCCGTGTCTCACTTTCTTTATGGAGTTAAATTATTTGCAGTGAATAAGATGTATAATCCACTTTATCAACTATTGGTTCATGCATTGCAAAAGAGTTAGCAATTCTTGGAGAAGGGACTGTTGAACAGTTATGTGTGTGCATACACTGTATAACAGGATGAGTCATGGTTTCCAAGGGTTACCACAGTGGGTAGGCATTCTCTACTCCTAGTAAAGCTGGGTCTCAAATAATAATATGGAGATACAACACTACATCCATAGTTCTGTGTTGGACACTTCTGAAATAAAGAACACAGCAGCACTAGAGTGAGTGCAGTAATAAATGTACTGTTTTGCATTATGCATACTAAAACACTGACATATAGTACTCCTATCCACCCATGTTTATGTTTGGTGATAAAGAGTGAGAAGGAAAATTAGGTTTTCTGCTGGTAATTGTAGACATTAGCTGGTAATTCAGGTAAGTTGCAGTTTTGCTATTGCGCTCTGTGACTGACAAAATTCTGCTGTAAATGAGTGAATCACATATATCTGTCAGTGCAATCATTAAAACAATAAACAGTATTATTGGGTTACCCTGTAGGATGGTAAATCTACTTCCTTTACTGACTGACATGGGAGCTCAAGATCAGTAGAAGACAGGAAAGTTAAATCTTGGTCTTGCAAACACTTGCACTCAGCTTTAAGGTTGTTTACCTCTGTTGCTGTTAATGGCACTCCTCAAGGGCTTAGGGATGAGTTGATTTTAAAAGCTTGCAGGTCTGTAGGCTAATAGCATCCTAGTATTGGACTGTAGGAGAAGAAGAAAAAAAACAGTATCCCAAAATGTGCAGTATTAATTCAACAAATGTATTTAAGTTTAATTATTTATAACATTTCAGAGCATATTAGTAATTGTTGTGTAATGTAATCATAATAGTAATGAAGTCTGAGTAATTCAAGATCCAAGTACATCATCTTGCTATTAAGTTGTGCTTAGAAGTAGAAGAGAAAGCACCAATGTAGGTTCAAACAACAAAATATGATTCAGCAAAATATGCCAGTTGCACTAGATTTCTAAAACTTTCAGGAATATTAAGTAATAAATATCTCTGCTTGTCTTAATAGATGGGATTATTTAGGTTAAATAGGTAACTTGGAGGCTTGGTTTACTCGCAGTATATGTGGTAAGAGAAGCAGAATGTCCTGCAATTTGTATTTATTGTATACAGAACCCCCACAAAACCCTCCCAAACCTGCTCTCCATCCCTTTATTCATGAAAGAGGCTTTTCTGCCTTGCAGGGACCAGGTTGGAACAACAGGAACGAGACCTGGCATATACATGGTGTGGTGGGATTGCTTATCACAACCGTTGAGCCTAGTGCTGGAACCAGCTGTGGTTTGGCAGGCATGCTGACGGTGAGTCCAAAGGGTTTATCTTGACTGGCCTGGGTGATGAGCACCATGAAGAAAAGATCTCTGTCACAGCAAGCAAAGGCCAAACCCCCAAGGAGACATCAGTCTTCCTACCAAAGTACAGTGGTGAAAAAGGCTCTTATGGCTGGTGGGCAGCTGTGTCTGCGATAGCTTCCCCTGCTTGTCTTGTATTGCCTACTTTGTGGTACTGTACTTTACCTCCTCCCTAGTGCTGTCATGGAGAGGTCACCAACATGTAACCCTTATAAATGGATCAATAGACCAAAAAGGATGATCATTTGGAAGATAAGACCTCCCTAGCTCATTGCCAATTATTTTATGATAGTTCTGATTAATGATTCCATTTTAGCCATTTCAGTGCTCAACAGTCTTCATTTGTTAGTGTTGATTATGGAAGTCCATGCCTTGCCTGAGTCTGAGTTATTCTGACCAACAAATGTGAATTAAAATCAATAGAAATGTCATTAGCATCCCGATACCATGAAAGATAAAATGAACAATTCTCATGTGTTTGGTTTATTAAAATTTGCTAAAGTGTGAAATATGTATGACAAGTAATGATGTTTTAATCTTTTGCCAAGGTAACAATTGAAAGCTGATTGATTCCATTCAGTAATTATAAAATCAAAATGATGGAAGATTGTAATAAAGAAGGATTCTGTCTCATACTTCGTCATGCCTCCATGCAAGATAAAATTCTTATCTGTAACATCTCTTTTATCTGAAAAGAAATCAAACTCCAATTTGCCCAGTTTAAATGTCATGGCAAGCTGTATAATAAACTCCTTTTCTTTTTTAAATTCTGATGAGAATATAAAAGCACTCACCAAAGCTGTCATCTTTTCCAGGAGAATGCTGTGGCAGACAGTGTCAAAGGCTTTACTGAAGTCCAGGTAGACTACATCCACAGCCTTTCCCTCATCTACCAGGTGGGTCATGTGGTCATAAATGGAAATCAGGTTGGTCAGGCAGGACCTGTCTTTCACAAACCCATGGTGGCTAGACCTGTTCCCTTGGTTGTCCTGTATGTGCCATGTGATAGCACTCCAGATGGTCTGTTCCATAACCTTCCTTGGCACCACGGTCAGGTCAACAGGCCTATACTTCCCCAGATCCTCCTTCTGACCCTCCCTATGGATGGGTGTCACATTGGCCATCCTCCAGCTATTTGGGACCTCCCTGGTTAACCAGGAGAGTGGCTTGGCAAGCTCTTCTGCAAGCTCTCTCAGTACCCTTAGACGAATCCCATCTGGTGCCATAGGCTTGTGAGTGTCTCAATGACTCAGTGGATCACTAACTACCTCCTCCTGGATTTCAGGTCTATTCTGCTCCCCATCCCTGCCTACCAGCTCAAGGGACTAGTTGTCCTGAGGATATTTCGTCTTTCCGTTAAAGACTGAGGCAAAGAAGGCATGAAGTACCTCAAGCTTTTCCTCATCTTTGGTGACAATGTTCCCCTCATGTCCAATAAAGGATCAAGATTTTCCTCAGACTTACTTTATTTATTAATGTACTTATAAAAGAAACTTCTATTATCTTTCACAGCAGTGGCTAGATTGAGTTCTGCCTCTGAGCTTTCACCTTACTAATTTTCTCTCTCTGTGACCTAACAAATTCCTTGTACCCTTCCTGATTTACCTACCCTTTCTTCCAAAGGTCTCTTTTTCTCTCTTTTTTCTCTCTAAGTTCTTACAAAAGCTCCCTGTTCAACCAGACTAGTCTTCTTCTCCGATGCCTTTTCTTCTGGTACAAAGGGATGACCTGCTCTTGTGTCTTTAAGATTTCCTTCTCAAAGTGTGTCCTTCCTGGGCCCCTTTGTTATTAACGACCGTTTACAAGGGGACTGGGGGCCCCTGGTGGTCTAGTGGTTAGGGTGCAGCACTTTCACCACTGCGACCCGGGTTCGATTCCCAGCCCCCCGGGCAGATGGAGCTCGTCAGCCCTGTAAGGCAATCCATCTAAGAGAAGGTCACTCTAAACAAACCTACGTTCTGAGGACGTCACTGCCACTGTCCAAGAAAAAAATCCACTGCGCAGGCTCGAAGGGTTAATGACCTTTCCCAAATCTTCGCTCGCGAAGACTGGCCATTATTTATTACAAGGGGACTGTCTGAACCAGTGTCCTGAACAGGTCAAAGTCTGTCCTCTGGAATTCCAAGTTAGATGATTTGTTAACCCCCTTCCTTACTTCACCAAGAACTGAAAACTCTGTAATTTCATGATCACTGTGCCCAAGGTGTTCTCTGACCACCACATATGCCACTGGGCCTTCTTTGTTTGTAAACTGCAGGTCTAGCAGGGCACTTCCCGTAGTAGGCTCACTTACCATCTGTGTCAGGAAGTTATCTTTCCCATGCTCCAGGAACTTCCTGGACTGCCTCTTCCCTGCTATGTAGAGTCTCCTGTTGGACATCTGGCAAGTTAAAGTCTCCTACAAGAACAAGAGCTAGCAATCATGAAACATCAGTCAGCCACTCATAGAATACTCCATCTGCCTCCTCATCCTGGTTGGGTGGCCTATAACAGATGCCCACCAGGAGGTCTGCCTTGCCAGCCTTCACTCTGATTCTTACCCATAGGCACTCAACCTTGTCATCACTGTCCTGGAGCTCTATACAGTTCAAAACACTCCCTAATGCACAGAGCCATCCCACCACCTCTCCTTCCTTTCCCGTTCCTCCCGAAGAGCTGTAACCGTCATTGCAGCACTCCACTCATGAGAGTCATCACAGCATGTTTCCGTGATGGCAACTACGTCATAGCTTTTCTGCAGCACAATGGCTTCCTCCTGTTTGTTACCTATGCTGCGTGCATTGGTGTAAATGCACTTCAGCTGGGCTATTGATTTCACCCCCAACACTGGCATGGCTACCCTCACAGCATAGACTCATCTCTGCTAAGCATGGTCTTATCACCTTCCCACTTCAGATCTAGTTTAAAGCCCTCTCAATCGGCCCTGCCAACTCAGAGGCTGGAATCTTTTCCCCCACTTTTAGACAGACGAGCCCCATCTGTCTTCAGCAGGCTTTGTGCCGTATAAACCACCCAATGATCAAAAAAGCCAAAATTCCACTGATGGCACCGGTCTTTGAGCCACATATTGACCATGTGGGTTCTCCTGTCCTTTCGGCATTCTTCCCCAGAATTGAGGAAAGCAACGCATGTGCTCCTGTCCTTACAACCAGTCATCTCAGTGCCCCAAAGTCCTTTTTGATTTCCCTAGAACTTCTCCCTTCAGCGTTGTCACTGCCAACCCGGACAACAGCAGTGAATAATAATCAGAGTGCTGAATCAATTCAGGGAGCTTTCTAGTAAAATCTTCTACTCAGGCCCCATGGAGGCATCAGACTTCTTTGTGGGATGGGTCCAGTTGGCACACAGGCACCTCAGTTCCCCTCAGAATGGAGTCACCTACAAAAAATGCTTTTATATGCCCAAGGGGGACATACCATTTAAAATCGAGTATTTCTTTGATTTCCTAATGACATAGCTAAAGAAAAGTCTGTCCCTGTGCTCCTTGGAGGAAGGAAATGTTAAATTATTTTCAACTGCAGCTTCTCACTGCAACATTTTGCTTGATGCAGGTTAATGGCTAACTGCTAAGAAAGAGGACTTCTCTGTTTCAGTAGTCTCATGGGATTTTTGGCAACCTGCTTGTTAGAAGGATTATTTTCTTTAATAATATTGCTGTAGGAATGCATCTTTAAGTATCCCGCTGTATTATTTTGACACAACCTTCATACCTTTCAAGGTTATAGTTTCTGGAATTCTTTTTCTCCTGATAAAAAGCAACGTTGCTGGGTGTGCTTTTTCTATCAAACCTTGATGGATGATCAGGAAAAAAAGCTGATATGTTCAATGGCTTGATAATTTCAGGGTCAAAACAGATTTTACTTGTTGATCTTTCACTTCCTGATGCATCTGTTTGACCAAGCAGCTGGTGTATAAGATCTAGCTGGCAGCACACAGAACACATTAGGAAAACAAAGAGAATGTGAGATTAAACTGAAAAGAGACAAGAATAGCATTTCCTCACTGTTCTGCATGAAGACACAAGGTGCTCCGAGAGGATACAAACTCAGTTTTCATAATGGAACTATGGCCTCTTCCCCCCATCATATTATTCAAAGGTAAATTTGCTTTTTATTCTCTCACAAAGACCATTCCCTCTCCGTTATACTTATTTATTAGTAACATTATTTGTAAAATGCTAACTTCATTGGCTGCGCTGTTATGATGTTATCTCCATGTGCTTCTGTGAGAATGTAACAATGTTATGAAGAAAAATGATGTAAAAATGATGTGGGTACATAAAATGAGATTGACAAAATGTAATAAATCACTGCTGGGCTGAAGTACAGAGCTGCATGTGTAATGAAATACTTCAGCATTACATCATCATTTATATAACATCTGGCAGAGCCTTGTATTTCAGTGCTGCTTTGAATCAGGATCATTTTTTCTCTCTGACGAAAGAGAAAAGCAACCCTTTAGGTTTTGTACATAGAAAACTGAAAAGAAAATAAAGGAAAAAAACAACCCTTAAAATACCCGTGAGAGTTTCCCTTGAGAATTTCTGTCATGCCCAACTTGTTGCAAATAATATAATGACTGAGATGCATACAAAAGAGAACATTTCAGAGGATTTTTTTTCAGTTTTATAAGAGAAACCTGTCTTTAATATGAAGGAGATTTTTTGAGTTTGCATGGGTAATTTCCCATATAAGAGGTTTTTCTAATTTACATCATTATGCATACCCTGGTACTAGACTTACAGAAAAAAAAAAAAGGTGTGAATTTTATTTACTTGAGTGTTTTTAAAAGGGATTATGTTTTTTCAAAGGAGAATTGAATTATCTTTAGTGTGGACTTCTGGTCCTGTCTCACGCAGACAGGTGGGTGCTGCTTCAGTATGGACTCCTCCATCCCAGGCTGCCAGAGTGAATCTCCCTGCCTGGTTCACCTGGGGTGCCAGGCAGGGCAACGTGATATGCCACTGGAGTGAGGATTAGTTGAAATGTGTTTAATTGGCTGTTTCAGTAAATGAAGTCAGAAATGTGAGTGTCTGCTGCAAGTCTCTGGATGACACACTGAATTCAGTAGGTCTTGCTATTAATTCCTAGCAGACTTGGCCCTTGCCTTGCAGCTCTGGTCTCCGAAGCCCCACCAGGAGGTCCTGGTGCTGTGACAGTGGTGCTGTGCAGAGTGCTGCAAGTATGCAGACTGGCAGCCCTCCTGGCTGCTGTAACGCTCTCCTTCCCCAGCTTTTGGTGGGTGGCAGCTGCCCAAAATGCAGGACTGGGGCACTGACAAGAACTTGATGTATCTAAAGATAGGCTTTTTGGTTTCTTATTTTCAGTACTACATTGTTCAAGGAGGAGATAGGACAGGTTGTCAAAGAGAAATCATTGTTTATTTAGTTTCTTTTCAGTTAATTTGATAGCATACCAGAGTTACTGTATGTACCAGGGTGAATTTATGCTGATACTTTTGGTCTGTGTTTGGCCCTGGCCACATGCAGTAGTTTATATTCTCCCTGCCAAGTTCACTGATAAAACAGTGAATTTGTCCTTGGAGGGAGAACTTCCGTGTAAACTGTTTTAATTGGTGTTCTGTGATTGGCTAATTGTCCTCCAAGGTCGCTTGAAGGAGAAAGTGATGAGGAGGAGGGGAGGAAGGCTCGACCCCCAACTCAATTAGAAAAGACCCCCAAAGCATACTGCGCGTGCGTTAGGGGATTTCTGAAGTTCTCATGCATGCGCAGAAGAGATGCACTTACATAACCGGGAGGTGGGACTGAGGGCCTCGGGCTGGGCGGTGATGGCCACACCTGGGAGGTGGTGGTCACTCAGTTAATTGTATAAAAGTAGATAGTGCTTTCTTGGAAGGCAGCTAGCTTCACACCAAGGACAATGTTGCCTCTTGGCAGGGACGCCTGCCAGTTTGTGAACTTACTGACTCTCCAAGGATGCAGCTTCTGCTCTGGGTAATTATAGGCATGCTAGGTCAGTAAGATAACTTTATCGGCAACAGCTGGGTAACTGGGGAGGTCGTGCTGGGAGCTTATTACTCTCCTCCTTCCTCCTTTTTGTGTTTGTTTTTTTTGTTGTCCACCTCTTGGTAATAAATATTGGTTTTTGTTAAGCTTTTAACGGTGTCATGGTTTCAAGTTTCAGTATGTTCAAACCTCTTCCCTAATACACTGTATTTGCTTTTCTCCCAGGGATTTTTATACGGTATATTTATCCAGCAGTATAGGTCAGGTTGATACATGGAGCTAGTTGTTATAGCTATTTTACTTCTCCTCTGTATTTTCTCAAGGTTGATATAGAATGGTAGATCTTGATACACTATCGAGTAAAATATGATATCTGAATTTGGTTTTTTGTAGTGGAATTGCTAAGGGGGAGGGGACCAGTTCCAATACAGCAGTTACTAGAAACCTGATGAGGGGTGGGTGTCTGGAGTGCTTTTCTTTCTTTGTGAGCAATTGTTAGCATTACTAAAAATATTGTTTCCATAATTTTTTAAACCAACAGTGACTTCTATTGATTTGGAGGAGAGAGATGCTGAAGAGCATGAATTTTGTTGCAAGTAGGACTGTGTAAAACTGGCAAAGGTAGAAGAGGGAGGCAATGGCATTATGATTGAAGTGTAAGTTTTGGAGTTGGGATGTCTTATGCCTATTTTTGATTTTCCTGCAGCTGACTTTTGGAAAAGAAATCACAATCAGGGGTGAAAGCTGGCCATGTGCAAGGCCACAGTAATTCTTATGGAAAGCAAAGGAAACAGTTTAGTTGGAAGCCCCTCTTTCCAGAATGTAAGGATTTTGGATAGAAGTATTTTTCCCTTACAAGGGTGTCGTAGCAAAGTACCTATGACCTATGGGTTTCCAGGGGCAAAGAGAAGAATTTTTACATCTCAGAGACACGTCCATGACATTTCTGACCCTGGACATTGCAGGATTGGAAGCTGATGGTTGCATCAGGGATGGGGGATAAAGGGATGGACAGGGGTGGGATAAAGTTTGAGGACAAGCACTGGTAGAGGCTAAGATCATCTTGAGGTGAAAATTGATTTGTGATGATGCCATCTCAACCAACTCCCTCTCCTGTAAAGAAAGATTAATTGCTGTGGCTTGAATGATGGGCTTTTGCAGTGAGATGATGTCTCCCCACAGGGCTTTCTGTGAGACAACAAATGAGACCTCCAGTGAGTTTAGTGGTTCCTTTGCATTTACAGTTTGCACCTGTTCCCCTCGTGCTGTGCAATGGCCACAATTTAAACAGTTTAATAGAAGACTAAATTATGTAAAGCTAATAAGGTTCTTTCAGCCCCCTGGGAAGGATCAAAAAAATATGAGCTGGCAATGAAAGAGTATCTATGAGCATCAGTGAGAACTGGCTCTCAAGGAGAAAAGAAGAGTAATTTAGTAAAATTTTGTCTGAACAGAAGGTAATTTTTTTTTAATCTCTGCTTGCTTTCATTTCTGCGACCCTGTCTGTGAGAAAACTTGAGTCCTATCCTGGACTGAGAAGTCCAAGGAAAGGCAGGAAGCTTACTTTCTCTTCTGTACATAAACCCATTCCTCTACTAAGGGCACAGGGACAGTAACCAACTAGCCTTTGGCCATTGCTCAGCAAAGCTTTGAACAACCTTAATGAGTTAATTCACTACCTAGCAAATCTAGACCCAGCTGGTGTAACAGATAAAGGAGCAGTAATGGTCACAGGGAATGAATTTTTTATGGGGATGCATAATAGTGTCATTTCAGATTTGTTTCTTTTCACTTCTTGACAGCTGTGTAGCTTTGCACAGATGTATGTATGGATAATTTTGCCCATCATTTCTACACCAGAAAGTTGCACTTATTTTCCAGATCTATTTAATTCAACCAAGCAATATTCAATTACCTATTTGAACAGGAGATTGTGGACAAACAAGACTGCGGAAGAATTGATTGGTAAAATCACAACTGACTGTGGAAAGGTGCCTCCATCAGACTCTGCTCCCTGTTTCTCTTCCTCCCAATCTTGTGAAACTGTAGGGACAGGGTAAAGCAGAAGGGAGGCAAATCCTTCATCTCCTACCCTGGCCTGTGCCCATGCTTCCTGTTCCCACTAGAGTGATACTGTTTGGCAGGACTCTTCTGGCAGAAGTATTAAAGTGAATAAATTTCTTTGTCAGTTGCTACGCTGAGGATTACCACCAGCACACCAAGTCAGGTATGTGCAAGATGTTCAAAGAATTTCTGCTGCCTAAGGTTGTTCCTGCCTTGTTTCTTCCCCGTACTGGTTACTCACAGCAGCCTTTACTAAAACGATTTCTGAATGTTCTTACATTGTGTTTTGTTTCCTTTGAGCTGGTGGTGTTCAGCTGATACATGCCAAGTTATTCCTAATTTATTGCAGATGAGGTCAGAATCAGATCATTAATTGAAAACAGTAAGTTTGTGATATATAGTTTGGGTATTTTTTCACTTTGCTCTCTGCTATTTGATGGTTTGCTTCCAATGTTCCTTCCTGCTAACTTCTAATAGAGGCTTCTTTCTTTATAAACAACTGGATTGATTTCCAGTATGGACTTTTATTTCCTGGAAAACAGATCTTCTCAGGGGAAATCGACACTTTTCTCTGTGTATATTTTCTTATTTGCATTTACTTGAAGGGGTTTGAAACCCAGAGACAAGATTTATGTCAACAAATGCCTCTCCCTCTTATCCAATTTAGTTGTTTTAACATAATGCAATCATTTTCTAAATCAAACTGATGGAGCGCTTCCTAAAGGCATTACACCAACAGTATATCTGAAATCATATTTGCCTTCTTTTATTGCATTAGCACCAGACTTGAACCTTTCAAATTTGCATTGTGCTTTGCAGAAGTTCTCAGGATCTTTGACGCATTTATAGCTGGATTCTGGTGTGGTTTAAACAGAGATCAGAAAGTGAATTATAGAGCAAAGCATGTGTAGAGATGAGATTTTAGTTTCATGGAACAAGTAGAAACCAGAATGAATAAGCAAAAAGAATATTGCCTTTGCCAGGTGGATTTGGATGCACTGCAAGGGGGGTGCTGTGTTACAACACTGATCCTGGGTGTCTCACCAGACTTTCTTCCTTGAAGAAGGTGCTGAGTAAGGGTCTGGCATACAGCAAAAGTGTACGAGCTGAGAGTGCCTGGGGGAATGCACTTAACACCTGCAAAGTAGTGCAATGATGCGCCCGCACTGGCTTTTGTTAATTTTTCACCATATGGGCGACTACTATCAGGCTCAAGATATGCTTGTAATACTAACAAGAGGAATTTTCAACAATACAAACAAGACTCTTGTGATCATCTGTGCTTTTGAATATTTTCTCCCTTGTTCTTTTGTGGTTATTTCAGTGATAATTCTTGGCCACAGAGAGCAATGGTGTGTTTGAGAGCCCCAAAATCCAATTCCCGATTCCAAGCCCCCCTCCCACATCTCAACCCAGTGTGAGATGGGTTTTCCAGACACTACACAAGACTCAATATGGGGGGAAATATGTACAAATAAATATTACAATACATCATATACATAATCTTAACTATCTCTCTTATGATAAATCAGTATTTACAATGGATCAATCTCTTCTCCCTCTAATAAAAGTCCAGAAGGGAAAAGGAAAGATCCTTTCCACTCTCAGAGCAGCAGCGTCTCTCCTTCCATGCAGCAGCTGTAGCCGGACTGTTGTAGCTGGATCTCTTCCATTACACACAAGAGGGGTCTCCTTTCACCCCTCTCTTCCATGGGCTGCGTAGCAGGGAGAAAACTCACTTCACCACGTCATATCATGGGGTGTAAGACCCCCATGAAGGTCCCTTCCTCAGAGGATTCACCCCTGAGTCAAAACATCTCGAGCAGCTTTCAGTTGAAAACCTTTACCTCAAGAGTTCTATCAGAGCTCTTGTGCTCTGTCTCAGGCTGTTGCCAACTTGGCAGCAGCAGTGTGGGGGGGCCAAGGTCACCCCCTCCGCATTCCGTCTGGCTGTCCCAGTCCAGCTCTGGGACATCTTGAGCTTCTTAGCTCCTCTCTCTGATGCATGGTGCACTCCAAGACTCCTCTCAAATAGGAGTCCATCTCCTCCTCCTCTCTAGGAGGTCTCAGAAGGGTTTGGGGAGTTTGTTTCAGTTCTTACCCCAACCTCGTCTCTCTCTCTGTAGAGCTTAGTTCGCTCTCTGGTGCTGGCTCTCATCTCTCAGGCAACTCTGTGTCTTCCTGCTTGGCTGCATGCTTGTTTCTGTTGCTCCTTATCTCCTTCTGGCTCTCTGCCACTGTTCTCTGTCCACTGCTGCTCTGCCGCCGCTTTTCAGTATCTCCTGCTGCTGCTTACAGTGGAGAAACTCCTTCAGTTCTCAGCTACAGAACCTGGCCCAGTTTAACACTGTTCCAAGTTCTTGTAGCCCCCCAGCCGGGGCTGGGGGGGGGGCCTAGCCCCCAATGGGGCTCCCGCCCCTTCTCCTCGTGGCTTCAGAACATGGCTACTCTCTGCCACAACTACTACAACACCCTTCTTTTCTGGTCTGCTTGTGATATGTTTATGTTTTGCAGGAGCGCTCATTGGGTCCACATCAAGTGACACCACCCCCTTGGGGGTTACCATTTTTTTTTAACTCTAGGGGGAAAAGTTTTTTTCCACACCACAATTGGGTAGTTTGGAACAAGCTGGCTAAGAAAAAAAGACCAAGAACATACAAAGAAAGGCAAAAATAAAGCTGAAATGAAACTGGTTTAGGGAAAGAATTGAGTTCCCTAGGCTGTGGAGTAGAGAGGTACAGCAATGCTGCAACCTGCTGTGTTAACAGGACTGCAGTACCATTAGTCCCAGGGGAGCTTGAGTGAAACTCTTCCAGTTCCTCAGCGCTTGGGTCATAGTTAAACCACAGCTCCACTGACTCCTCACATGTTACTGTGATCTGTTTGTCACTTTGATGATGTAAATCTATTTCTGCTGCAAAAGGGATTGTGTGGCTTTCAGGTGCCTTGCGAGAATTTGCCAGCATTTACATTTGATCTTTGAATGCAGAAGCATTGATATAGTAGGTTGTAAAGGCCCCTTTCTCAACCTACCATTTACACCAATAAAAGTTATTATGTTACAACCATCCCTTTTTCTAGGTGTCAAGCTGGAAACCCGCCACCTGGGAAAAGGGGAGAAGTGGTGGTGTAAATCTCGTGCAAGTTTTCACGTTACTTACTATGCTAAAGAAAATATGAGATGCATCTCTCAGTTGCAGGAGAATCATTTCACCATGGAGAGGAGAAGGTTGTCCTAAATAGTCAAGAGCGGGAGAGTGTTTGCTAGCATAGAAGATCTGAACCCTGTGGGGGCATGCAACCTTGCTTCTGAGTGTTGGCTGGCCTCATACCCAGTGGAGCTCCTGTGCTTCCTCTGCAAGCACAAATCCCTCCTTGTAAGTGAATGACACCAGACCACAGGGGTCTTTTTTTAGGGTTGGTGGCAACCAGTTCCCCAAGACCTTGGTGTTTATTACTTAGAACAGGAAAGCAGATGAAATCTTGAAATGCTGCATGAGACTGGAAAGCCTTGTTTCTAAACCTGATTTGAGGCAGCAGTAGCCTGCTTCAGGTCTGGTCTCTCTATGCTAACACACATGATGGAGGAACAGGCTTGGGTGCAGAAAGCACATGTGCTCTTTGTGAGGCCCCAGCTGGTAAGGAGGTGTGTGGTGCAATTTATTTTCTGAATTAGTATTCCTTTAGCAGGCCCTGGGACTGTATCTGTTTCTTAGATCTCTCCAGATAATGAAATGGCCAAATACAATTGTCTGGCAATAGAATTGCACTTCAGCAATACAAGCAAAAAGACACTAATTTACATTTGTGCCAATACCGTTAATGCAAATTGGTTATTAGCTATTTATGCTAAAAGGCTATAATAAAAATCATGAAGGTAGTTTTATTAACTACATTTTGTCCTATGAAATCTGTGCTAGAAGGCACGCGTTGCAATCAGTGGTTTTCTTTTCTCAGGCAATATGGCATTTGCTCCACCTAACTAAGATATTTATAAACCAATTACTACTCTCTTTTCTTCACTTTGCATTTTATAAGACATCACTGCTATGAAGTTAATAGGACAGCTGTGTGCAATGCTTTTGTAATTCAATTGCAATATTGTATTGTTCTTTATCCTATCATTCTCATGTGTAGGAAGGGGTAATTAAAGAAAAAATTACATTTACAAACAATTATAATGCAAGAATAACGAGGAAAATGTGTTTCAATCATTGATTTTAAATAGGGATGTGGGGAAGATTGGGGATAGCAGGAAAACAGAGCTACACCTGGTCTGCCCTTCTGATTTTAGTCTCCTCATGCATCTGGGGTAAGATTTTCTAGTTTGCATGGGGTAGACTTTCCCTTATGCAGTGCTGTCCTACCATGCTCACAGAAGGGAGAACCTGTGACCTCCTTGATTTCTGGCATAGCCATTCCAGTGTTGCCCTGGATCACCTGGATCCCCTCCTGAGCTTTTGTACATGAGTACCGGGTCCTCTGCCCAAGTCAGGCAAGCAGGCAGTGATGGCAAGAGAAAGGGAAGAGGTAAGTAAGGCTGTTGGAAGAAGGAGAAAGTATGTCAAAAATGGCATGCTCTTTGGAAAGAAGTCCAGATGTACAGAGAATGCATGCAAATGGGGCACCATGCCTGCTACCTTCTGCTGTGTTGCATAAGGATCTATGTAAAGTGACAGGGAAGGTTAAAGTGTTGCATGAGATGCCCAGTTCCAGACATCTCAGTTAATGGCTAGTCTTGGCCAAGGCTTTCTTTCGGCAGTGGAGCCAGAGGCAGCAGCACTGACCTCCTGCTCTCCTTGTTCTGGATCCATTGACCAGCAAGAAGTCACGAAAGCAGCTCCCTGAACCCAGCCCAGCAGAACAAACCAGCTTCGCTTGGGTCCCATAATCTATTGTACTCATCCCAACCATCTGGGTTGTTGCAGCTGAGGGGCTGTGTTAGGAATGGGACCCCTGGTGGAAGGAACAAGAGGGAAGAAGGAGAAAAGAGGGGCCAGGACTAACATTAACACTGGGAGCTGCAGCTGACATGTTAGGCAGAAATGACTTTTACTGCTCACTATGAGTGGAAGACAGATTGGAGGGAGTGATGCCTGGATCAGATGGAGGTCACAGACTGGCTTTCTGGGAGACTTGAACATCCACAGATGTTGCAAAATTGGGAATTGATATGAAGAGGGGGACACATGGCATGGTCTGAGGTCTGGGCTGTGTGGGCACACTTTTTGAAACACTCCCAGGTGGTGAAGGTGGAAGGAAGGTTAGGTGCTCAGGTCTCTGTGCTCCTGGGCACAGCCCCTTTCCAGCAGCAGGGTGATGTGCCCTTTCTGGGCAGAAAGTGTGTGTACTTCCTGCCCTGCCCATCACCATGTCAGGCATTCAGGGCTGAAGCTCTGCTCCATTTCTCTACCAGGAGGAGCTGCATTTGAAAGCTTGGTGTCAGTTCCTTGGCAGCTCCAGGATGTTTTGGACCAGAGGAGTGATTTTGAGCAAGTAAAAAGTGCTGGGGTGTGATAAGAGATTATCAGAGGGACCTGTTTCAGTCACCTGCCTCTTTCAGGGGCAATGCTTCAGACATCCAAACCACATCTTCTGATTTGGCTTCACCCTCATGCAGGTGCAGTTTCAGCCAAGCCTTTGGGTTTCTCACTCACCCCTTTAACTGAAGCTCCTTTGGGGAAACTCTTTTGAGAGGGATGAAGTTCCATGCTTTTTCGTTTCCAGAAATTAAAAGAGTTTTTAATTCAAACAAAACTGCAATATTCCTATCAGCAACTGTGAAATTGGAGGTCGTTTTCTTATTTCTGTAAAGAACATATTCACATGAATGAAAATAACTTCAGTTTAATAATTTACATATGCCATTGGAATTTCAATCTTTCACATTGGAATTAGAAGTTCACATTAAATTATATTCTTAAATTATAGTATCATCTAACCCAACTATGTCTGATCTCTAATAGACTGATGTTAGTTATTTTAGGGGAAATTAGCTAGTTTGGAAAAGAGGGAGGTATATCTATTTTTTGTTCAAAGAGATTTATAATGTTGTGGCTGAATAATAGCTGACAACTAGCTCTGTGTGTAGGAATATTTTTACCCCGAGTACATTTACATTCTCCAAGTGAGAATGTATAGGAAACTGAGCATATACGTTCCATGACAAAAAACAGTTTGATGCTTCAGTTATTCTGGTGAGAAAAAGCAGTAGTTTATTTTTGTGGCAAGTTGATATCTGAAGTTCTTCAGTTGTTTGTGTTCAGTGACCCTAGAGTAGGTTGCTCTCAAAGGGTTTGTGTTGATAACTGGGAAAGGAGTGCCATGCTCTCCTCTGACCACCTGGTTGGGAGTCAACACTGATGCCCTGGCTGCAGAGTAGAGCACAAAAAACAAGTTAATAATTGATGTGTGGTCCTTGTTTTTCATTCTTGGGACTACAGACATAGAAATGATAACATCTGTTTTTTCAAAAGCTTCTTATAATAAAAGAATGTTTTTTACATCTCATGTTAAAAACAACAACAGACATGGTAGGTCAAGGAATGGGTGATTTGCTGTCTATTTTTAATGAGCATTTTTTGAAGAAGGAGACATCAGATACTGCTAGGAGAGATCATGCAGCATTCAGGAGACTTTGTGAATCATCCACAATAGGCTAAGACTGCCATTTCTTGTATGGCTTTCCAAGTTCACAGAAAGATTACATGGCTACCAAGATGAAAAGCACTCATCTGTTTTTTTTCTACCACAGCCTTTTTCCATTACTAAAAATGAGGATTGTGATGAATCATGTCTTCAGCTGAACATCAAACACAAGTCTGTAGTCTTCAGTGAGCATTAAATATAGATGTGAATATAAATAGAGAAGAGAAGGTTATTATGTAGAAAGAAGGAGGATAGTAGCTAAGCACAAGTCAGATATTTAACATGTACTTTCTATTCTCTCTGTATCCTACATTCTTTTATTTAGGAAGAAGAGAGCAAGGGGTTAGCATGATGCTGTTGTATGCTGTAGGCTTTCAGCAGAAAATTAGGGATAAACGGTCACTATAATCGCTGAAGCAATTATGATTCTGCTCTATCTCTGTAAATATCTGAATGGATATTTCATTCAGCTTTGTACTCATGTGTCTTCCTTCAACAGTATTTTGTGTCATTCCCAGCACTCATGGCACAGAGGAACCCCTGAGTTTTAATTTTCCTCTTTCATTAAGGGGCCTACTTGCAGAAAGCTTGCAGTTGAACCTGGTCTTACCACCATCATCTCTTAAGACCTCAAGACTCTGCTCTTCCCTCCAGGCCCCATGCAATGCAGATTTGTTTAAGCATATCTGTTTAGCATACTGCCACTACACTGCTGTGTTTGGCTTGCCAGGGGACTCCTGGCTGTGTCTTGTTTGAAGATTGTGTCTCCAAAGGCCTCATTGCTCAGCCCATATATTGGACTTAAGCCTACTACTGCGACCAAGTTCAGTGATTTCTTTCTCTGTGTATATTTTTAGGATATAAAGGCTGAGATCACTGCCTCGGCTGCATCCCCCAGCTGGCTGGCTTGCTGTAGATCTTGGTGAAGGGAATGGGCAGTGGAATCAATGCACCTCAGAAAGTTTGCAGATAACACCAAGATGAACTGTCA
>NW_016690202.1:804618-909806 GCF_001604755.1 Lepidothrix coronata | reverse complement strand
GCAAGCTCTTCTGCCAGCTCCCTCATCACCCTTGGGTGGATCCCATCTGGTCCCACAGACTTGTGGGGATCCAAGTGGCTCAGTAGGTCGCTGTTTCCTTTTGCATTACAGGGGGGCTATTCAGATTCTTATCTCTTTCTACAAGCTCCAGAAGCCAGCTGTCCTCAGGACAACTTGTCACTGTTGAAAACTGAGGTAAAGAAGGTGTTAACTACCTCAGCCTTTTCCTCATCTTTGATAACTAGACTTCCGCCCATGTCCGATAAAGAGTGGAGGTTTTCCTTGCCCCTCCTTTTGCTACTGTTGTATCTGTAGAAGGACTTTTTGTTATCCTTCACAGAAGTGGTGAGATTAAATTCAAGTTGTGCCTTTGTCCCTCTAATTTTCTTTCTACATGACCTAACTATATTCCTAAACTCTTCCTGAGTGGCCAGCCATTTTTTCCATAATTGGTAGGCTCTCTTCTTTACCCTAATTTCCTTCAAAATCTCCCTGTTCAGCCAGACCGGTCATCTTCCCCGGCAGCTTGCCTTTTGGCAGACTGGGACAGCCTGCTCCTGTTCGTTCAAGACTTGTTTCTTGAAGCATGTCCATCCCTCCTGGACCCCTTTGTTTTCAAGGGTTGTTTTCCCCAGGTACCCTCTGAACCAGTCTTCTGAGTAGGCCAAAATCTGCCCTGCGGAAGTCCAGCGTAGAGGTTTTATTGATGGCCCTCCTTGCATCCCTGAGTATTGAAAACTATTATTTCATGGTCACTGTGCCCCAGACGGCCTCCGACCACCACATCTCCCACCAGCCCCTCTCTGTTTGTGAACAGAAGGTCTAGTGGGGCCCCATTCCTGGTAGGCTCATTTACGAGCTGGAGCAGGAAATTATCCTCCATACACTCTAGGAATCTCCTAGACTGCCTCTTCTCCACTGTGTGGAGTTCCCAGCAGACATCTGGCAGGTTAAAGTCACCCACAAGAACAAGGGCTGGCGATTTTGAGACATCTGCCAGCTGCTTGTAGAATAATTCATCAACTTTATCATCCTGGTTGGGTGGTCTGTAGCAGACTCCTACCAGGATGTCAGCCTTGCTGGCCTTCCCCGAGTCTGATCCACAGGCACTCCATCTTATTGTTACTGACTCCAAGTTCCACAGAGTCAAGAGACTCTCTAACATACAGAGCCACCCCTCCACCTCTCCTACCTTGCCTGTCTCTTCTGAAGAGCCTGTAGCCATCCCTGGTAGCACTCCAGTCATGCGAGTCATCCCACCACGTTTCTGTGATGATGACTACATCATAGCTTTCCTGCTGCACGATGGCTTCCAGCTCCTCTTGTTTGTTACCCATGCTGTGTACATTGGTATACATGCACTTCAGCTGGGCTGCTGATTTTACTCTTAACTTGGGCATTCCACCCTTAGGCTCCTTTCTGGAGAGCCCAGTTTTAATCCGTTTCCCTTCAAACCTAGTTTAAATCCCTCCTGGTCAGCCTCACCAATTTTTGGGCTAGAGTCCTTTTGCCCTTCCTAGATAGATGAAGCCCATCTGATTTGAAAAGACTAGGTACCACAGAATTTGCCCCATCGTCAAAAAAATCAAAATTCCGCCGGTGGCACCAATCCTTTAGCCACCTATTGATAAAATGGGTTTTCCTACTCCTCTCCTCATTCATTCCTGCTACTGCAGGAACTGGGGTGAACACTACCTGTGCTCCTGTCTCATCAACTAATTGACCCAGTGCCTTGAAGTCCTTTTTAATCTCCCTGGTACTTCTCCCATTCATGTCATCGCTGCCAGCCTGGACTACCAACAGTGGATAATAATCTGAGGGCTGAATTAGCTCAGAGAGTCTTCTACTAATATCCCTCACCCGGGCCCCGAGAAGGCAGCAGACCTCCCTGTGGGATGGGTCTGGTCGACATATAGGGCCCTCAGTTCCCCTCAGAAGGGAGTCACCAACTGCAACTACCCTTCTTTTTTTCTTTATAGCTGTAGTTGTAATCCATCTGATAGACGGGGTGCAACTGGGAGACCCTCCAGACAGATCTTCCTCTTGACAGTCCTCTACCTGATATTCTGGGTCCAGGGCCTCATATCTGTTCTTTAAGGGCACCCAGGGAGATGGTGGGGGTTGGGAGGGGATTCTTTTACCTCTCCGATCAGGGACCTGTTTCCATTCCCCCCCATCTACTTGATTTGCTCCAACTGCCTGATGGCAGGAGGAGCAGGGCTTCACCGTCTCCTGCTGGACTTCTTTTGGGGGTGAAAGGGTGTGACTCCACCGGTCAATGACTCTTAAATATCCTTTCCAATCCAAATCATTCTATGATTTTATGACTATAATGACCCTCTAAGGGTTTTTTTCAGCTCCACCATTGCCAGTGTAATTTGTGTTTTTTGCACAGCAAGGGACCCAATACCCTGGCCATGTAACAGAACTTGAGTGTGGACTCCCTGCTGGAGGTTTCCCGGAGAGACACTTAGCCGCGCGGTCCTCCTTTGGCAGGGGGAGGGAGTGGCCAAGTTTTTTCTCTGGATTCCAAGGCGAAAAGACCTTTATTTCAAAACTCCCACAGTTTATATGGGCTTGGGGGGAGGCCAAAAAGAAGGAATGTTATTGGGCCAAGGTCCAGGGGAAAGGGAGTGGCTTGAGAGCTCTGCTGACCAATGGGGGATACAGGAAGACCGCGTTCCAGTAACAGAACCAGGGACTGGGGAGAGGCGGGTGAGGCAGCCTATCCTGCTTATGCAGAGGCGGAGTCTGCGATCGGGAAGGGGAGACAACATGGTTCTGAATGGGTCCGCGTGGGCCGGGGAAATTACACAACTCAGGGAGAACCCGTACAATAAAAAATGCAAGTAGTTGTTGTTTTTCTGCTTCACTCGGTCCCGGGAAGCTGCCGCTGTAATGGATCTGTTTCTAAAGCTGTTCTTTCCAGGCTTCATAATCCTGCTGTTTGCCCACAGCCATACACTGTCTTCTCTGCTCCCTGATCCTAGGAGGCCTTTCTTTCAGAGAACCACAGACAGACAGTGCATCCAGCACATGGGGCGAATTCTACTACAGACTGAAAATAGGATGGGCTGTTGATCGTCCATATGTGGTTTGAGGGTAGAACATGAGAAGTGTGTTACAGAAGGTAAATAAAATCTTGCATCGTGCATGCAACCATTTCAACCAGTCTAAGGTCAGACTTATTACCAGCCTGCTTCCTCTTGGTAAGGAGGTACTTGTCATCGAATCAGTCTCAGAATCTGATGGATCTTACTGTATATCAAATTCCTGTCATCGGTTTAATGTGACATTTCAATCATCCTTCCTTTCTTCTACTGAGAAAATACCAAATAACCTTGTTCGTTAAACCATCCATGCTAGTCACCTTTCTTCATAGATTACCCAAAAACTATATTGTACTGAAATAGCTATACATTTGTACCTTTCGAAGATGGAGTGGGGACACTTTTCCATGTGACTTTGTGGAGTTCCTAGGATACAAAGTTTTAAAGACCTGGGTCATCTGGTTATTCAAAGTTAGAAATTTAACAGTGAGATAATCTTTTAGGTTATAAATCCAAGAGTGGAATTTTCTTTCCCCTGCCCCCACTGTAGGAAAGACAGAGTTTGAATGGAAGGGGGAAGGGAGTCAGCCTTACAAAAGAACCTAGCCAGCAAAGCCAAATTCCTAGCTAATGGCCCATCGAAGGCTGGAGTGGGGGGGGAGGAGTTTTTGAGATTTCGGTAGCTAGCCCAGGCTCACGGGGGAAGTTGCTGGCCACCCTCACACAGGACAGATAAGTTTTTGCTGGGTGCTCTCTCTCTGGAATAGAGACAGGGTCTGTGTGCGGGCATTTTTAGAGAAAAAACCTGGAAGCCAGGCTTTCTGGCTTCTCGTCCTGGTGAAGCTGGATCACTGGTCTTGGCTGGCTTTGCACACTACCTCGTGACTCCAGCCAGAGCCTACTGTGTTTTCACCGGAGAGCTCTGTGCCCACTGAGGGAGAGAGAAGAGGAGCCTTGAGACACCATCATCTGGGAACAACAGTGAGTTCTGTTGGGGATGGACTACTTTCCTTTTCCCCTTTCTTCCACTGAGGGAAGGGTCCCCCATTTTCTTTTTCGGCTTCTCCCGTCATCCAAGACCATGTCATCAGACCCCCTTCCCCCGTGGTGACCGCCAGAGCCCAACAGCGCCCCCTGCAGGCCAACACAGGGTGCTGCAGGCTCTGCACCTCCGGCCATCCAACAGCGCCCCCTGCCGGCCACGATTAGGACTGCGCTAAAGGACAGAGAAGTATTCATTTAGCTTTCTTTTTTTGTTTGTTTGTTTTTTTTTTCCCTTTTGTTTGAAGGGGACTTTTTGGGTACAGGACTACTGCCTAGTTTTTTTGTGTTCTGTTACTGTTCTTGCCAACACACATATATCTTTTAATAAAGAGTTGTTATTTCTTCTGGTTTTTTTTCCACACTTCCTCGATTAAAGCCCCTTAATTTTGAATTCACAATTGCTGAGAGAGAGGAGTTTGGTTTGTCTCATAACTCATCCTCTTCAGTAAACTTTCCAGTCTCTTCAAACTGAGACAGATATAATGGAACAGTCTTTGATGATTAAAAGTACTTTTTAACTCTAGGTTAAGACACGAAACTTTTTCCAAAACCATTTAATACTTTGGAAAGAGAATCAAAAGTCATAATTAAAATACAGCCCCTTTAATTAAGTCTTCTAAAGATAAAAAGGGCCCTCTAGAAACTCTGTGAAGATACTGCTAGCAGAAAAAAAGTCATACTGATTTTTCATATACATGTCTTCAGTGGGCAATTTCAGTGATCACAAGAGCCCTTAATGATTGGGTTTAATTGTTACTCGTCAACACCACTGCACGATCTGTCCTGAAGTGGTAATTTTCTGTGATGGCTATATAATACCACAACAGCAGTGCTCTTCAAATATCAGGATATTGAATTAATCATGAAGGGGGTTTCGTTAGCACTGGAAAAAAGTGCTAATGAAAAGTGCCTCAATTAAAAACACTTTCTTTAAAAAAAATCTGGTCAAGGATCATTTCAACTTTTCAAGGAAAAAGAAATACATGTGATAAACTCAACAAGGCTTCATGTGCTGGTCCTGACACCTTTGTGAATTCCTATCAGCAGTGTCTCTGGTCTTTCCCTGGAAGTTCTTTTTGCTTTAAATTGCTCATTTTCTCCTGCTTATGGTAGGGAACAGCATTTCCTTCAGACTCTTTGCTTGATCTTGACTGCTTTTAAACTCAAAAAGTATGTCCCAGTGCAAAATGATTTTTGCCATGTACTTTCCGAAAACTTGCCACTTGATCTACTTTGATAATGACTCTTCATCAAAAGATGAAAATTTCTCACCAAGAAGAGATGCTAGTTAAATTGTCTCTGTTAAATTGTAGAGGAGTACAGAGTCCAGGCAAAACGTTTGCCAGTTATCTTTAATACCTACCAAAGGCTTGAAGTTACTTTCCCTGGAGATGTAAGCTAGCTGATGCCTTTGTGGACAAAGTAGAGCACAAAAGGGAGAACCGGTAACTCCACAGAGACTAAGGAAAAGGATTATTTCACCACATTGTGAACAGGTAGAAATACAGCACAATCCTTCCAAGTATGTAGCCATTTGAGGTATGTGGAAGACAAGCAAGCACATTCTGGCAAACTTCTCTGAAATTAACTTTCTGTTTCTGATTTAACTTAAAGAAGATGTGTGTAACTATTTATATGGTATAATTCTAATATCTACAGGGTTTTACTGCCTGTGAAACATCTGAAAACTTGAAAGTGTGGAAAGACTCTCAAAAGCTCACCATGGCTGTCTCCTTCCACTGTGATAAGATGGGTTATTTTTGTTATCATCCATCCATAAAAGGCTTTGCAGGCACCGTTTGCAGTGAGTTGTTCCAGGACTTCACTATGCTCACTCCTTGATTGCTTCTCACTCTCCCCAGCCTGTATCCAGCTAGCTTGCTGCAGTATGCCCGCTCAGTCTGGCCTGTTCCATCATGGGCATGAGGACAGCCAGTTTGTTTTCTCTGCTGTAACCTTTGGTGTATTAGAAGTTCAATTCCCTACAGACACATTTTTGATCAGTGCTTTGGAGTTAACATTCTCTACCAGTGTGGGTCTTCAAGGCTATCAGAAAGGCAATGGAAAGCAACAGCTGTCTAAACTCTTCCAGTCACTGCTAATAAACTTCCCACTCTCCGCCTGGAGCTATCTGATGGCATATGCTGTGAAATGTCAGAAATAGAAAGCCCTTTCAGCACAGAGCCTCTCTTTTACTTGCGTGCATGAAAATGACCAACTATGAACTTGTCTGGGCTGCTGTAATGATGCTAAGTGTGGACCTTCTTTATACTGCTGCCCAACTAGCAGCCACACAAGCCCGCACTTGTCCTCTTATCCATTATCTGAACACACAGCTGCTAATCCTGTCCAAAACTGCTATTTATGGTCTAGTTATCACTCCCTGTTGGACCTTACTGTTACTATTGAGGATCAGCTATTGGCATTTTGAATTCCAGTTTGCCCAGGAATTCCAATACAGGCTTTTTTTTCTTTTGCCTTATCTTTTCCTGCATATGGTGGGATATGTCACAATGTAATCCACACCCAGGAGAAATCAGCAGTTACAAAGAGTGTGCTGAAAGCAGAGTCAGGGTACCTTATGTGCACTTACAACCACCAGGATGAAGTTTGAGCATCATCAACATACAAATTACCTCATTACAGTGACTCCTTATTTAAAGACTTAATTTTTAAATGCATCTTTGTTCCACAGTTGAAATTGCTTACACTGACAGTAAAAGCCAATTGCTTCTTCCCTATTAATGAGATCAGGAGATGAACCCAGGAACTTCATAGACAATGGGATCACCTATCTGCTGACAGATTTCATAATAATTTTTGTGTTATATGTGGGGAAGATCCTGGCATAAAAGATATGTCTGGATGTACCTACCACCTAATTCTTAAAGCCATAAAGAATGAAGAGTGACTTCATACTTCTGCTGTAGCTTTTCAGCTTGACTATCTATTAACTCCCCAAGAAAAACACAAGAAAAGGGATCTCGAGCTCTTACAGGCTCTAAAAAGTATCCTATGGTTTGATGGTGAGATCCAGGCACCATGAGAGATAACAAATTGTTGTGATTTCACCAGGCTGAGGAATTTCGCTGGGAGGATTTTCTAGGGCTTATCTGCACCTTCTTTAGAATAACACAGCCTGATATTTGGAGGGCCCTCATCATCCCCACCAGCACAGTCAGGGAATCAATGTGCCATCCCTGACACTGTCATTGTGCTTTTTCATGTTTTCTCACTTGGCTTTGCATATTGATATTTTTCTTTCATCATGTCTCTTTTCTTTTTTTTTTTTTTAAACTCTCCCAATGTCAACAAGAGTGACTTTTCTGTAGGAGCAAAGAAGGAAAGTGTATGCACCTAAGTCCTAATATTTAACCTTGCTTGATGTTAATGAGTCAATTAATTGTATACAAGATACTGGCACTTGAACTACTTTACTTGCTATGTAAACAGTGTAACTAATAACACAGTTGCTACCTGCACCCTTAAATTAGGCCTGAAAATTATTAATCAGTATCCCATGAAAACCTGAAGTGTATTTTACAGCAGCAAAGTCTCAATAACAAAACACAAGAATGATCTGTTGCATATAAATTTGTCTCCTCCCTCTCCCTGCTTTTGTGTTATTACACTCTTAACAAGATTTAAAGTCAGGACCTACAGAATTATAATTTCAGTGGCATCTGAAAATACTGGGGTTTCATGTATGGCCTCATTTATTTCAGCCTGTAATGCTAAATAGAAGAACTTAGCCTGTAGAGGGTTCCCTGAAAGAAGCTTAGTATCTATTTGTTTAGGAACATATAACAGAGTAGAACGTAAAGTTGGAAATCCTAGTGGGACTCTGTCCTGGCTTGCAAGAGGGCTGTTCCCAACTGAAAATATTTAACCAAGGGCAACAATGGAAATAGGCATTGCACACCCAATTTCTGTTCCTGCAGTGCTACCAGTGAAGGGGAATCATGGGGTGAGGGTACAGCTCACCCACTTCTGACCTGGGTTATACAGGGTTTCTTCCTATTTCAGGAGCACCAAAGAGGGGCTCCTTACCCTGGATCATTGTGTTCTGTTGGTGGGAGCACAGCTGTGGGAGTGTGTGGTTGTCTATATCACCTCCCCTGTGTACAACTTCTACTGCATTTGTGAAACCATATGGAGAATATTAAAAGAAGTCAGTTTATCTCTTGTTTTACTGATCTATGAAGCTCTGTGTAGACTTATGATGCAGCATGCAGAAGGAATAACTAGGAATTTCCATGGTCTTTGGTGGATTTCCTGCTACTGCTTCATGTCAGCGAGAAATGTCTCTGGGGATGGGGCTTGCGGGAAACAAACAATATGTGCCTTGCTCTAAGACATTATGACAGGGCAAGGAAAAGAAGAAACTGTGATTCTTTCCAGAGTCTCTACTTATGTGCCTGGTGTCAGTTAGTAAGAGCTCATGCTGATTCATTAGCAGTGGAGGTCATTTAAAGGGGATGAGAACAGAAAAACAAGAAATGGAAGGAAAAATTTACGTGGAGAATCCTACTTCCATCTTTTTTTTTTTTCTGCACTGGTACGCATTGATTGATATTGGAACTGCTGCTCTTAAGAACAGACATAGATCAGTTCAGTGTCTTCCCTTGCATTTCTCATCCTCCATGAGAACACACAGGATTGTGTAGGGCAAGGAAATGTGGGAGCTGGTGTGCTGGCTAGATGGCCTTCCTAGTGCAGAGTAAAGCAGTAGGAAGGCAAAGAACCAGGGATAGTGTGGAATGAGCATGAGCATGAACTAGAGACAAGCCCAGGCCTAAAACGTGGCTGCAACTGGTGCAAACCACTTGATGGAGTGTGAGTC
Source organism: Lepidothrix coronata (assembly GCF_001604755.1). NCBI lineage: Eukaryota > Metazoa > Chordata > Aves > Passeriformes > Pipridae > Lepidothrix > Lepidothrix coronata. Next base: position 900,869 of record NW_016690202.1, on the reverse strand, counting down.
TGAACTTATGCATGGCTACCAATGACTTGTACACCTGTAGCCACTGCTGCCCCTGTTATTTTGGGATATGTTTTTAGCTGTGGTAATTTTTTTCTTTCTTTGGTGGACCCAAGAGAATACTCCATTTTGTGTGGCTGATATCACTGCCGGGGTATATTCTGAATACTTAAAGAATCACCCTGTGCATCAGGGATCAAATTGCTCTTCATTTTGACTACTCCTGTTTTCTTGATCTCTTAATGTTTATTCTTTATGAGCGTCAGTGAAGGATAGGCCTGGTGCCCAGTTAGTTATAATCTGACTGTATGTTGCCAGTCTGGCACATAATATGATATGAGGTGTTGTTTTCATCTTTCAAAGTCTACTTCATTTTTTCTAGAAACATAATAGCAAAAACATCCCCAAATGATATAATTCTAAAACTTGTCCTGAAAGTTCTGCTTTACCTGAGGCTCTTGCCTCAGTAAATTGTACAATTTTTTTTTCCTGCATTCCAGCTCACATTGTCAGTCTTAAAGTTCAAGTTTTAAGAGGTCAAATGTTTGAATGGTCTGATCTGTTGTTTGACTAGTCTGAAATTAAGCTTCCAGTGGAACTCCTTTTCTAACCTCAGACTCGCTCACAACCCAATTAAAGTTGAAAACGCTGTATAGCTCTGTTAATTTGTCAGGGAGATAGGAAAAGGTTTGTGTTTGTAATCACACTTGAGATGCCATGGCAATCTGTCCTGGAAATGCTCAGGTATGAGCTTACGTTTAGCTGTTGTTTTCAGTGAAGCTACTTGATTATTTGAAGTTCAGCAGGAGCTGAGTCTTCCGGAACTAGATCCTAAGTAGCTTCTGAACATGATACAGCTCAAATAATTTTAGAACTAATAAGAAAAAAGCAGCTGCATACCATGTTATAAATGAGAATACACCTTCAAGCTTTCTCTGTCTAGCAGGACCCTGTGATACAAAACAGTCATATCTGTCTTTACTAGCTTTGTCTTAATGAAAATTAAGAGATGTATGTTTCCTGTGCCAGCATCATCCTGGCATTTATTAACTGGCTGATCTTAAAACTAGCCTTAGATGGAAATAATGAAAACATGAATCCAATGTGACTTGATGATCTCTACAGTTAATAATCTCATTAGTGACGCTACTGTTTTAAATGATGGTAGAATAACTCAGTAGGCACATTAATGTAACACGTTGATAGATTATTAATTATCCAAATGCTGAACTAAATTAATTCATTATATAGTTCCAGGGAAGTCACATCATGCCAGAAATAATATTGATCCATATTATTCTAGGTATGATTGTTATGACTAAGTTAATATTGATTTACTATCTAAATATCTGATAAAAGCCCAGACAGACTTCCTATACAATCAGAAAACTATGAAATGAGTATCAGGGTCTTTCTAAGAGTTGTAGAGCTGGAGGGCCTCAAGAAGTTGTGCAGCCCATTTCTTGGCTGGAACACAGGAGCAATGATGCGCAGGTTATTCCTGACAGATGTTTGTCTAATCTGCTCTGAAGAAATCTTGAATGACGGAGATTCTACACCCTTTCATGGCGATCTGTTCACCTGCTTGACATCTGTATTGTACATAAATCAGAGATGCTGAAAGGCAGCTAGATGCCTGCCTCTTTTAACAATCAAAATATATTAGGGACTTAGATGGTCATTTGTGCATTTGTGACCTTGATTTTTATTTGTTACATGTCTGCAGGTCTATTTACTGATCAGGTACATCAAGGTAAAGCTAAAATCAGATTGTCTAGCATTATGCTTTAGATAATGATGCTATGATGTTACTATACCACAAGTCCACCTGGAGGGTGGTATGTGCTGGGTTTGAGTGAATGCCTCTTACCTGACACTGATGACATCACTGAAGAACTCTCACCCAGAAAAAAAAAGAAAAAAACCTTTATCCAGCTAAAGATGAAGATTCAGAGGTCTGATTTTGTCATAATTCCATAGCTGGAATAAGTTCATTTTCTCAATACCCATTAAGGCACTAGTATTGTGGTGCTTTAATCCAGTCAATGTTTTACACAGAATTGCCTTGACTGTCACAAATATTGAGAGAGTGCGTAACTGATTATCAGACTCCTTAAGCACAATTGATTTTACTCCTGCAATAATCAGATGATGAGGTAATTGCATTTTATCAGCTTTTTGAAAAAGACTTGTTAAAGCAGTCAGCTGTCATGGATTTGTCCAGCTTCCTCATTTCTATTTGGTTGCTGTTCTGATTTTTTCTTTTTTTTTTTTTTTTTTTTTTTTTATCCATTGCATCTAAGTTCTGGAAGTTGGGGTAGAGGTTCATAACATTGCTCTGTGTCCACAGATATCACAAGGTTACCACTATTGTTTCCTGTTCTTGGGAAAAATATCAGTCTGTGATAAGGTACTGACAAACTTGGACCGTCAGTAGTGCTCACCATGTCAGGCAGAGGAAGACATCAGGAGTCAGACTCAGGAGAGAACTTGCACACACAGACACTTGCACTCCACACACGTGTGAAGTGATATGGTACCTGCATGAGGTGTTTATGCCAGTGGGCTTTGCAATTAAAACGGGAGTTCTGGGAGTCACAACCAGTGTGAAAACACAGGTTGCTCCACGCTGTGAAACTGCACCGTCTTCTGGTGTTTGCATTGACAGGAATGTTATTAAACGACAAATTGCTCAGGCTGATTCAGAACGCTAACAGGCATCCGATGGCATCCACAGCTCTGCATTGCATGTGATCTGCAAGACCCTTGCCCCAGTCTGAGCTGTATGTTCTCAAGAACCTTCTATATTTCTGGATTACTCTGGCAATCACTTATCGATCATCAGCTGCTAGAAACTTTAATCTGATTACAAGCAATAAAACTGGTTTCTATCTCTGGTGCCTGACTCAGGTTTCAGAGCAAAGTAAAAAGTATGACATCACTCCTGCCTGCATCTGTGTTGTGTGGCTAATGAAATTATGTGAAGGGTTTCAAGACCATTAAGTCAATGTTGATCCTTATTATTATTAAGAGCACTTTCCAATTTACTGCACCACACAGCAAGCTTGAAAGCGTAATTTTTCAAAGGTGTGTGCGTTGCACTAGATCACAGCGAAGAGCCCTGCTGGTGGTAGATGATACCGGCAGAAGAGAGAATCAATTCTGAAATTAATTTGTCTGCATAGCTCCTTTCCTGTACAGATCCATGCATCTTGTTATTTGGTGATAATAAGTACAATAGTGACCTTGGGATAAGAAAGCCACAGATCGGCTCCTGTGTCTGAGGAGCTGGTGCTTTGCAGAGGTTTTCTCCTGCAGCCTGTTGTGGTTCTAGGGCTGCATGGGCCATGCTCAAGCTATGTGCAGGGTCCCAAAGACCTGTCATTCATCTCAGAGTAAGTCTCTGAGTCCTCCCTTTACCTGTCCAGCAGGATGGTTGAGATTCTTTTTCTTTCAAAAATTGATATTGACATTTTGAGGCTCAGACCAAAGATACTTAGATGCTTGATGTCCACTAACATGAAATGCCTCTGATCCTAAGTGCTTTCCTTTCTGTAGCTGCCTGGCTTTCTCTGTTTTAAGTATAGGTGAATTCAAGCTGAATATGGTAAATAGTGATACTGCCAAGACACAGAGATATTTTGCGTCAAAGTCTTTGTTCTGTTAAATGGCTTAATGCATATTGCAAAAGCATGACACAAGCCATTCTCTTGGATATTTTGGTATATGAATATTTGTAGCATCTTTTGACATTGTTTCTTCAGTCCAACAGAGAAAGGAGCATTTTAGTCCAAGTGGTGTAGATTTTTGGACAGGTAAGACTGTTCTCTGTATTTTAGAACTTCCAAAAGTGGAGGGAAAAGCTTTTTATACTGCTTTTGGTATGAGCACTTTCTCTTAGGAGGTGTCCCTGATCAGGCTCAAGTTATACAAAAGGATTTTACATGCAATGACAAAAATAGAAACTGCTTATGTCAAATGTGAACTTTCAAAACTAGCACAGGAAGATGGCTTAAAAACTTGAGCAAGCACACAAAGGTTTCGTTAGCACAAGAGTTGGCAGGTGGATAGAGGCTGGGAAGGATGCAGATGTCTTTTCTGCAGGGTTTTTGGAGTGAGTCTGCCCAGCAGTCTGACAGTGTTTCAGAACCTATACTGCCTGCTATGTAGTTGCAGTGGTACCACAGTCAGCTTTGTTTCTCTAGTAAATTTACCACATAGTAAAGGCTGTCCCCAGCAAAGAGGAACAACTAGGAGTTGCCAAGAGACACCTCTGCCATACCCTGACTTGTTGCTTCATTTCCTCAGCATCTGTTTTCTGGCAGCACAAGGCAGAGCAAAGCTAAGCTTGTTCTATCTTTTGAACAGGATCATTTTATTTGTATGAAGGCAGTTCCCATGTTCAGAGAGAGGAAAACTGGGCAAGAATTCTCAGAGACGCTGTCCTGCCAACCTGCTTGTCAGAGTAGGCGTGAGCTTCTCTAGGAATCTGGCAGTAGCTCTGTAGCTCTGCTAGTCATCTTCTGGGCAGGAATCAACCCTGGCCTTGGGATAAACTGCTGATACATAGCAGCAGGTCTGAGGTAAGCACGTGGGGGCACTGGAACTTTTAGAAAAACATTGCATTTTGTCAATCCAACTGTTTACTAGTGGAACCGAAATGCCCATCCATGCATTTCTTACCTATCTCCTGATGCATTCATGAGGAGAGGGGACATACACCCACAGGAATCCTCAGGAAGAATTATTTCTACCTTTCAGTTTTGTACTGCTTCATCCCGTCACGCTCACAAAACCTTTGTAATGGTCTGTAGTGTCTAAAAAGTATCTGTGTGGATGGTGTCCTTCCTGGAGTAGATAATGGTGCCTGGTTTTCCAAAGGGAGGCCATTTACAATGGTGGAAATGAGTGTGTCATTCGAATCTCTTCTAAGCATCCTCCTATCAAATTTTAATTTAATTTAATTTGGAAGATATATAGTACCAGACTCAGCCCTACAAAGCAGCATCAATTAATTCTGGCCAGATAAGAAGAATGGAGGTACCAAGAGGTCTGCCTCTCATAAAAAAAAAAAAAGTCTGCTTCCTGCCAGACATCACAACTTGACAGTTGCCAAATACAAAAAGAGGAAGGGAGAGAGGCAAAATTTTAAGACAATATGGGCTGTCACTTAAGAGTATTTTTGTTATTAGTAACATCCTTCCTAGGTGTGAATTTGTATGGAGAAGACTCTAGTTTATGATAGGTTTTCTTACCAGGTACTTGCCACGCCAGAGCCTGGATGGTCTATCCCTGGCACAGGTAGGTGCAGGTCCTAAAACAGTCAGCATGGTCAAAAGCAGTGAGGTATGCTTTTTTCTTTAGAAGCCATAGATTTTTTTTTTTAAATGTTGGAATTCCATTATGGAGACATTAAACGCTCTGACTGCAGTAATATTAGAACCAATGTCGTGAAAATCAAAAAGTCCAGTAAATTATGTACTATACAAGGTATTTTCCAGCCCTTTGCACCACCACTGAAGCTTTCTATATATTTTGTTCCCTCATTTTCATATATATTATATTGCTCATCAGTGTACTGTCACGTATTGCAAACCAGTGAGAGCTAGTGGTGTTCTGCTTGGAGGCAAGGATCAGACTACAAGCATGTGCTCTGTGTATTCTAGCTTGTGTATTTGAAATAGGAAAGTTTCCTTTGAAAACTGCAAACACTAATATTCTCACTTTAGGTAAATGTCTGCTGAAGTACTGCTCAGTTTGCTCAGGTATTAGGGCTCCAGTGGTGCCTGAAAATCTGAAGAAAAGCCAGTCACAGAATGAAAAAAAATAAGGATGGCTATTCAGAAAAAGCCTCCATTCCTTCCCTTAAAAAAAATCCCTAACCTGCAAGGTCCTTAGGTCAGAGAAAGCACATGTCACTGCAGTGCATTCAGGAATATGGCTCCATAACATGTAACAGTTATCTGGACACTTGGGGCAAATTTCTAACAAGCGTAACTAAACCCCCTACAGTAAAGGACACTAAAAGAAGGTAATTACAAGAATAGTAGGTGCTAGCTTAAAGCCCAGCTGAGCATAGCCAGACAGGTTCTTTTAGGCTTTGAGCTGTAGGGGAAACCTTGGTTGCCATAGGGCAGGCTCTAGGCTATACTTTCATGTGGAAAAGACCTTTCTGAGTGATGCAGGAAGGTAAGGGGTTGAGCAGGCCATTTCAATGATTTCTCTGCTCCCCTTCTCTAATTAGAGAAGAATGCAAAACCTGAGCCCTCACTGGGCAGCCTCCTCATGTGAACAGCCAAGACATCTTGTCTTGCCCTTGCCGAGACACTATATTTTTCAAGGGCTAAAATCTTCATGAAAGATCCAGGTGAGGTAGTATGAAGCAGCTCAAAGATCCTGGATTAGGGCTGTCTTTCTCTGTCAGTCCTGCTTATGTTCAGTGAGAATCAATGGATCAGATGTCCCAGCACAGCCTTAGGGAGAGCAGCTACTTTGACAGCAGCCTTCACTGTGAATATAATGAAAAATTAAAAGTGTTGATTAAAACTTAAGACTTTACTTCGGAGGAAGGCTTCTCAAACAGGAGTACGTGGTTTACATGATCTGGCACAGAGACTGTGGTGGTAAGTATGTACCCCAGCTACTGCTTTCTGTATACTGTTGATTGTGGTATCCGGTAGAAACATATAGGAAATTGCTTTAAAACTGCGTCAATAGCAGGACGAAACAGCCATGTAAAAGCAAGATTGGAGTCACCAAGGGAGCTCTTGAGTATTACCTGTAGCAGACCTGGTTAGCACCCTACGTTTAAGAATCTACAGATTGCTCTCAGAAGACCTTGACATACTAAGGTGGACTTTTGTAGGAGCCACTGTGAAGATATCTGCTTGTTTAGGGCTTGAGCAGATGGGTGCAACCTGTGATTTGATCACTTTTGGTAGTGAGCAGTTTGGTGTTAGCCAAGCCAAGCCACAACCTGCTATTTTATTTTCTTCCCTCATTCTTTCCTCATATGTTTGTTCATCTACCCATTCTACACCTATCATTAATCATAAATTCAATACCAGCCCGCCTGCTAGCTGGCAAGATTGCACTGGTGCAGGTTTGTTTTAAAGAGCTTGTTCAATAAATCTTTATCAGGATCTGTTATTGTAATTGCCAGTTGACCCCTTTTCAAAATGCAAGAAGTTTTCCTTCCCACATCAATGTTACCTCTTAGTTGAGTGGAAAAAGAGAAGACAAAGAAAATAAAAAATCTCTACTAGCATAAGGTAGAAGGATAATTTATAGAAATGAATGGATCTACTGGAAAATACAATTCCTTCCCCACTGATGATGTTTGCATTTCAAGATTTTGGAGTCAGGTTCCTCCTTCTCGTCCATCAGCCTGCTGCCTGTAGAACCATACTTTAATAACAGTCCAATAAAGTGTGAATTTTATCACAGGTTAAATAAAAGAGCTTCAATTAATTTACAAACTAAACCATGATATATTTCACTAGCTTTCAACATTTCAACATTCGCTTAAAAATAATTTACTGCCTATATATTGGGTGTTCTATCCATACAAAACCGTATTTCAGGCTGTTAACTTTTAAAAAATAAGAGAGTGAGAAAACATTCTAATTTCTCATCAGTGTAACAAAATATAAGAAAAAATAGTAACACATTGCATAATAACTTTCTGAATAGAATTGGAAGAGTTTGCAAGAAAGGAGTCCTAGACATTGATCCTTTGTTAGAGCTGGAATGAATTAACTGAAGTCAGTGTAATACATTATTCCCAATTTTGGGAATGATACATTTTTAAAGAAACATTTAACAAAGGCTAGATTCTGCTTTGATCTTCATGACCGTGGATTTGATATAGTGTCAGTATTAGTGTTGTCTCTTGGTTGCATAAATGTCAGTGAATCAGAGTCACTGGGGAGGAATCATCTACAATCTGCCTCCCCATTTCATAGTGACACTATAATGATAGCTGAAGAACTAGTGAAAATCAACATATGGCCAGTATAGAAAGTTGTACTTACAGTGATAAGTGAACAGACTTTGGCCTGTTCAGGACACTGGTTCAGAGAATCCCCTGGGAAACAGTCCTTAATAAGAAAGGGGTCTAGGAAGGCTGGACATACTTTAAGAAGGAAATCTTAAAGGCATAGGAGCAAGTCACCCCTATGTGCCAGAACACTAGCCATTGAGGAAGACTGGCCTGACTAAGCAAGGAGGTTTTGCAGAAATTCAGGGAATTTATGACCTTTGGAAGAAGGGGCAGACAAAACAGGAAGGGTACAAGGATGTCATTAGGTCAGGTAGAGAGAAAATTAGAAAGGTGAAATGTCAGAGAGAACTCAATCTGTCCCCTGCTGTGAAAGATAATAAAAGTTGTTTTTATATGTACATTGACAACAAAAGGAGGTTCAAGGAAAATCTTCATCTTTTATTGGACATGGAGAGGATCACTGTCACCAAGGATGAGGAAAAGACTGAGGTATTTAATGCCTTCTCTGCCTCAGTCTTTAACAGTCTTTAACCAGTCCCTTGAGCTGCTAGACAGGGACAAGGAGCAGAACAGATCCCCTGAAATCCAGGAGGAAGTAGATAGTGACCTGCTGAGTCATTTAAATGTATGGTGCTGGTTGGTATTCATCCAAGAATACTGAGGCAGGTGGCAGAAGGTCTCACCAAGCTACTCTCCATCATTTATCATCAGTCCTGGCTAACCAGGGAGGTCCCAGATAACTGGAGGTTGGCCAGTGTGATGCCCATTCACAAGAAGTGTCAGAAGGAGGATCTGGGGAACTACGGCGTGTCAACCTGTTCAATCCCCAGCTGCCAGAACAGTGTACAACAGGTCATAAAGGAAGCCTGGCCGGGAACGTGTTCCTCTTTACTTTCTTTCTTTGGAAAAAGAAAAAAAAAGAGAGAGAGAGAGAGAAAGCTGTTGTATTTTTTTCCGCCCTAAGTACTTTCTGCTCAATACTTTTCAAGCATTTTGAAATCTCTGGTACTTTTTATCTTTGAATTTAGAAAACCTTTGTCTGAGTAAAATCTCTGGCTAGTTAAGCCTGTTATCTAGTGAAAAAGGATTAGTTTTCTTTTGATTATGGGAATGACCTTAAAGAGACAATTTGACAGAGGCATGTTTTCCACCATTAATCTGCTTAACCAGAAGATGAGATTTTATTTACTTGTTTTCACAGAAGATACATGAAAAGGATTTTAGAACTTGGTTCTCCTTGAGTTTGTACTAAAACCTTCCATAGAAATTTAGAGTATTGGACAGAAACATCTTTTTGGCTTAGCCTGAACAAGCAGGAAGGTAGCAAGGAACAATTTACCAATAAGGAAGGGAAAACGGTGGTTTCTTACTACAGCAAAATGTGCCCTCTGAGCTTGTTTCTGACTTCTCCCACTCCATATTAATCATGCCAGGTCTTCAGGAGAGTTCCTTTGAATTTTCACCTGTATGAAGGAGTTTCTGGCCCCTATCTTAGGCAACATGAATTGTCTTCCTAATTCAGATTGTCCTAAATTGAGTCAAGAGAGTTAGCAACTTAGCCGTCTACAGTTTACCAAACTTTGACATCCCCACACAGATGCTTCTGTCTATGTGGTTCACTCATGGCTCACTCATGACCAGAGGAGGTGAGTGGGACCTCCAGGAATGTGACTCATCCTCTCTTGAAGCATAAGCATAGATTACCTCAGATGAATTGCTGCCTGAGGCTCTGCTTAGACCACACTGGTCACTTCAGATGTTTGGGATGTTTGGTCCAAATGTTGGTGTCACACCACATAAGTCCTCTGAGAGTGTTCACAAGCCTGATGTCCCTGGGGACCTGGACCCAGTGTCTCTCTCCAACCCCACAGCCCAGTACACCATTTCAGCCCACTGATAGCGAGGAAAGAGATCTGGCCACCCCCTCTGGTGAGAGCAGGGGTCTGGGGACACAGAGAATGGCAAGTTTACCTGTTGGGAGCTGGAAGAGGATCCTGTGGCAGGTGCTGCCATCCTGACAATACAGCCAGTGGCTGAACTGCGGTGGTGAGGACCCTTCTTTCACCTGCAGCCAGTGCTGCCAGCCCTCCTCAGGGTGGTAGCAGTAGCCTGACCCTGCATCTGTGGCTGCCAAGACAGCCAGAGAATAGGCACCTGTGCTGCTGCACCTCAGAGGGACTATATTACTGTCTTTGGGATGATATGACAACATAGATTCCGCAGAAAACCTGTGAATATTTAATCTGAAGAAGGAACCTGAATCTTCTCCTGTAGCCCTGCCTAAACTGCTTCACCAGTGCCCCTTATTCTTGTGGAGCTCTGGTATAACTTATTACTGCATCCCCAGTATCACACTGTGTGAAACACTCTCATATCTTACACATAAAAGGAGCCATAAAAACATAATTATATTCTATATCTGATGTTAATATCAGATTCTTTCAGCTAATGGAGGACTTTTGCAATGCCCATTTCATTTCCCTAATGCTAACTTTCTAGACAAATTTAGCTACGGTTCAAAGGTTTTATGTGGAGTAGGATTTTTTCTTATAATTTCCTTCCTGTCATCTCTTTTCAGCTGAAGGTCTGATTCTGTAGTGCACATTATTGTCCTTGCTAGGCTAAATTCAGCAAAAATAGCAAGAAGCTGAAAGAGCGATGAGGTCTCCTGTCTTCACCTTGACTCCTATTGCAAGTCTGCAGTTTTTTTAAGATGGAATATTCTCACTCCAGATGGCTGTGGACAAAGAAATACCCTTTTTCCTCAAGAGTCCATTGTGATGGAGAAATTTATTTGCAGTGCATTGCTTGAAATGCATTTAGCCAGTTGTTAAGTCCTGCCTTTAAGTTTATTTTAAGAATGAGGAAGTGTTTACCTACTTCATCTTGACCATCTGAGGGCAGTGTCACCTAACACTTGCTAGAAGTGATATGCCTGATCACTATATACTGTCTGCACCGCACCCACCCTCTAAGGACGTAATCCAAAACTTACAGACATCAAAAAGAGTCTTTCCACACATCTTAATTGCATCTTGAGCTTGAATATATTGCACTCGCTCTCTGGGCCAATGTCTGTTGCTCTAAATCTTTAATGGCACTGAATCCAGTTTGGGGCATTTTACCTGATTCTCCCATCTTGACCTGCATCTGAATGGGACCATGGCCAACGTTCAGGTCAGAGCTCTCACAGATAATGTGACGCAGACCACTGCAAAGTGCTTTTTGCATGATGCAGATTATGCTGGGCTCTAGCATGACTGAGAAGAATATCCAGTTTTAAAGGCCTCAACTGATAAAGAATCTAGAGCAGTTTTTGATAAATTGTTCCATAGGCAATCAACCTTACTGTTAAAAAAGTCCATCTTATCTTAAACAAAAAATGTTAAAGTTCTCATTCCACCGGGTAATCAGTTAGTCTGAATAAGTTGTCCTTCACTTAATTTTGACTTTGTTGTTAGTGCTAACTGTATGTTGTGGAGTGCAGCAAACTACCAGACCTTCTTTTAGGTGGTTTCTATTAATTAGATGGGGGCCTCTAGTGGTCTAGTGGTTAGGGTGCAGGACTCTCACCGCTGCGACCCGGGTTCGATTCCCAGCCCCCCGGGCAGATGGAGCTCGTCAGCCCTGTAAGGCAATCCATCTAAGAGAAGGTCACTCTAAACAAACCTACGTCCTGGGGACCTCACTGCCAATGTCCAAGCTTGCTCAGCCCCGGCAGATGAACCTCAGGATTAAAGGGTGGGCTCAGTTCAGCGCACGCTGTGTCTCACCTAAAAAATCCACTGCGCAGGCTCGAAGGGTTAATGACCTTTCCCAAATCTTCGCTCGCGAAGACTGGCCATTATTATATTAATTAGATGCATGCAGGCAGCTCTCTCTTTTCCTTTAATTCCATCTCAACCTGAAACAAAGACTTCTGTCTGTGGTCAAAACAGTTATCATGGGTAGGAAGGAATGGGAATTCCTGTGGAAGGGGCATCAATGAGAAAGGAAATCCGGGGCTTCCGCGATGGATAGATTCTTTCTAGATTTTCTCCTCTGGACTTAAGGTGAATAGGATAGGGATGATGGAAAAATATGGAAGATGACAGAATTGTGGTGGTTTATGTCAACTGAGAACCTGACCTTGTGCTTATGCTTTACACTGTCTAGTTGAGATCCCCTGCACAGTGGCACGGTTCTGTTTCAATTCACATACAGAGGCAGTGGCATAGAATAGAAGGTACATTTATGCAAAGACATACCTCATAGTCCTTATCTTGCCTAGAATACTTATGTGAACACCACATAGTTATAAGTTCTGCTTTAAACTGTGATGATAACCTTTGCAAATGTGATTTCTTCTGGTGGGAAATGGCAGTTTATATTGATTTTGAGGAGGTAACAAGAAAGATAAAGTAATAAGGCAGTACCTCTTGGTCTTTTTCTAGCGACACATATTAAGTGGCCAAGTTCTAGATAAATGTCAAATAATCAAGGATTATTTTGGCATAAATGTCTAAAAAACCCTAAAGGCTACAATGATCAGCACAGTAATCCCAGCATGTTAGGAATTTGTTCATCCCAAACCTGTTATCACCTGTGAGGGTTCCTTATTTCATGATTGGTGCTAAGAAAGCTAGGTGGTGGCAGCAAAAGTACGGTTATAAATACAATGCATTGAAATACACTCGTTTAATTAAACACCAGTGTACAAAATGAGTGTTAGTGGTTTTTTAGGCACTAGTGACCAGCTCTGGGCATTAGGGGTGATTCCAAGCATGCTGGAGAACAATTTTGGAAATGTAAAAAAATTGCTGGAAATTTGCTCTCGTTGCTTTCACTGCCATGATCTCATTGCAATTACAGAGACATGGTAGCATAACTTGCATTACTGGATTGCTGTCAGGGATGGCTACATACATTTTAGGAAAGGTAGGCCAGCAAGGCAAGATGGTGGAGCTGCTCTTTATGTGAGAGAGCAACTGAAAAGTATTGAGCTATGCCAAGGGGTGGATAAAGACTGAGTCAAGAGCTTATAGGTAAGAATTAAGAGGTAGGCTAACATGAGTGACACTGCTGTGAGTGTTTGCTGCAGACTGTCTGATCAGGAGGAGAAAGTCAATGAGGCCTTCTAGAGACTGCTGGAAGCAGCCTCACAGTCACAAGCCCTTTTTATCATGAAGGACTTCAACTACCCATCTCCTCAAAGAGAACAACAGCTAGGCACACATAATAACAGAGGTTCCTGCAGAGCACTGATGATAACATTTTGGCACAGGTGGTGGAGGAGCCAAGGAGGACAGATGTGCTGCTGGACCTTATACTGACAAAGGACTAGTTGAGGATGTGAAGTTTGGGGGCAGCCTTGACTGCAGTGACCATGCAATGTGAAGCTGTCTGGGCCTCCACATCTGACCTAGCTTTGTTTCATTCTACGAGCGTCATCACTAAGTAGACCTCCCTCCATTGTGTCTCTTTTCGTTAGTGTTGTGGTTTAGGAATGGTACTCCCCAGTTCAGTGGCCTCACTGAGACTCTCCCAAACCAGATGCCTCTCTCTTGTTCCTCCTTCCCCTCCTCCTTCCCGCTTCGATGGAATGGAGTTGAGAATTGGAGCCACAAAAGGTGAAGATCATGACAAGAACAGAAAAGAGCAATTTACTGGAGATAGCAATGAGATGAGAAAAAAAAGAGTAACAGCAACAATAAGAAAAGTATACAAAATAGAGAATGATTCACAAGCAAAAATGCTCATAGAGGACCGTGGACTCTGTGACAATGAGAACTGGTGGATGGCTTTCCTCCTTCCCCCGCATTTTTTTGACCAGAAGTCACACCCTTTCCTCTTGGAAGCCAGAGAGGGTCCCTGTCCCCTGCCTCTGGCACACGAGGTGGTATTGAATAACATCAAAGTCCTGGCTGAAACTAGGACAATTAGTCACTGATGATTTTCCTACCTCATAACTTCTTGCTCTTCCCACCACAGTAATGATGTTCTTAACAATTGGCCTAACCTCTGGGAGATGAGAAGTCAGATGCAGTATTGGCTCAGAAACTGAAATATTTTTAACCTCATTACCACGAGTAATGATCTATGGCAGGCATAAAAAGGTGAAGCTGAAGAAAACCCCAGGTGATAGTACCCTTGCAGCCGATGATTTATGTTTGTTTTTTCTAAGAAAAAAAAATAGAAAGAAAATTAATTATGAAACATCTTCCTAAAGGTGTTATAGGTTATAAATCCAATAGGGGAATTTTTCTTCCCCTGCTCCACTGTAAGAAAACGGAGTGAGTGGGGGGAAAGGGGCCTTACAAAAGAACCTAGCTCACCAGACTGCATTCCTAACGGATAGCCCATCAGAGAATGGGGGGAGAGGGGAAGAGTTTTGGGAGGGGGTGGCTGGCTCTTCTCAGAGGGGAGAGAGGGGACTGCGGAGTTCTCTCTCTGGGACAGAGACAGGGTCTGTGTCCAGGCATTTTTGGAGAAAAGACCTGGAAGCTGGTCTTTCTGGCTTTTTGTCCTGGTGAGGCCTGACCACCGGTCTCAATCAGCTCGCACACTGCCTCGTGACTCCAGCCGGGACCTACTGGGTTTTTTTCATCGGAGAGTTGTATGCTCACTGGGAGAGAAGGGAGGAGCCTTGAAACACCGTCATCTGAGAACAACAGTGAGTCCTGTGGGGGTGGACTGTTTTTTTTCCTTCTGCCCTTCTTCCATTGGGGGAAGGGTCTCCGTTTTCTTTTCAGCTTCTCCTGCGATCCGAGACCACCCCCCAGATCTGCTCCCCGTGTAGTGACCGCCAGATCCCGACAGCACCCCCTGCGGGTCAACACAGAGAACGGCAGCTCTGCACCTCCAGTGACCCAACAGCGCCCCCGCCAACCGTGATTAGAACTGCGCTAAAGGACAGAGAAGTATTCAGACTTTTTTCTTTTGTTTGAAGGGGACTTTTGGGTACAGAACTATTGTCTAGTTATTTTTTTTTGTGTTCGGTTTCTGTTCTTGCCAACATACATATATCTTTTAATAAAGGGTTGTTATTTCTTCTGTTTTTTCCACACTTCCTCGATTAAAGCCCCTTAATTTTGAATTTACAATTGGTGAGAGAGAGGAGTTTGGTTTGTCTCATAACTCATCCTCTTTAGCAAACATTCCAGTCTCTTCAAACTGAGACAAAAGGACATACTGAAACACTTTATGCAGAGTGCATTACCTGCACACAGAATAGGATGTGTACACCAATGTGAAGCACTGTGCTCTTGGGACTTCACACCATATTATTGCGAGGTTTTCATATTGTCTGGAATTAAAACAGAAGAAGGTGGGAGGACAAGTTAGACAGAGACCATTGGCACCAGATGGAGAAGGCTCAGACACTGTGCTGGAGCGAGATATGAGTGGAATATTTCTTCTGTGACCATCAGAGAGAGTTTCAAACTAAAAGTTGTGAAATGGGGTCATGAACTGGCCAGATAGAACCATGTCTTCACTCCACGGTACATGGAAAATTAAGCTAATCATATTCTGTCTTCATTATGAGCAACCTCAGCCGTATCTTGAAAAAGGTGGAGGGGAAAAAGTGCAGAGGGAATCCAGAAGGCAAGTGGGTTTGGTTTGTATGTGCTTAGGGAAGCTGTTCCACTGCACAGGAAAGTATCTGATTGCTGACAAGGAACATAGAAAATAATTATGCTTATTTTTGAAAACCTCATCACCACTCCTCAATATGTCGTTTATCATATTTTTTTCCGCAGAACATAGTAACAATAATCTTTCCTGGACAATGGTATAGTGGTTGTGGCTTGATCTGTCACCGACTTATGTGGCAGGTGGCACTAACCAAACAGTTAGGAAACAGAATCACTTTCCTGATTGAGTCAGAAGTCAAAACACAATAAACTCTATTTTTGATATAAAAGATCTTTGTTTTTATTGTTGTTTATACACATAGTTGCCCCCTAGAATAACTTTGGCTTATTTGTCATTTCCTTTTTTTTTGGTTGGTACACAGGATTTGGCTGTTCAGCTCTCTGATGTTCCAGCAAATAGCCAGGTATTTTTTAAAATAAATGTTCCCTTAGAGATTGCATGTTTTTTTTCCTGTTCATTTCTGGATCTGGGAAACAGAAAGAGACTTCAGGAGTGGCCCAGATTTATTTTAGAAACAGAAATATGTTTGCCATTCTATTTCTTTGCTGTGTACGACAGTATTGTTTTCTTGATTTCATTCTTTAGACTTTCAGGATTACTTAAACGCTATTTTTTCTGTATCATAGAAGTCAGAATCCTTTTACTGCCAGATGACTGATGTTTACCCATGTTGCTTAGCTAGATGGTTACTAGACACTATATGTATTTAATCTATAATGTCCTGGAAAAACCTTTCTCCTCTCTCTCTCTCTCTGTGTGTCTCATTCCTCGTTCCCATGCTCATTCCTTATGCGGACTTTGCTTCTGTTGGTCACTCTGATGACTTTTGAACTAGTTTGTCAGTTTAAATCAAATTTGTAGTAGGTCAAGAAGGAAGTTCCAGCACATTTCATGAAAGTAGAAAGTCTATTAACAGATGGCTGCACTAACAGTATTGGTCCTACTCCCATGTCCTCCTGCATGCCCTGTGCAGCTTCAAGCACAAAGAAGCGTTGCTGTCCTCAGGCCTGAATTCTGTGGTGATTCCAAGCTGGCTGAAATGTAGCAGTGATGGCCACATGCTCTGTCCTGTGCTGTCAGTGCAATTGTTGTCTCCTACCTCAGGCTGTGGCTACCACAGAGGAGACGTGCTGTGCAGAGGGAAAGGAACTTTCAGGGAGAAGATGCAGAACTCCACTAGCTGGCATTGTACTAGATCTGAGGATGATGTCACTGTCTGCCGTGTTCATGCCAGCTTTCAAGCTACTGACAGATGTAGCAGAGCCTGCCTCATGGAGTGGAGTCAGTTGTCTCTAGAGAAACTGCAAGGATCATATGACATTACACAGAGCTTTTTTTAAAAGAGAATGGCAAGAGTGTCTACCTAGAAAGCTCGTTAGCGCCTATTTGTATCAGAGTATAATGCTCTGCATACCATTACTATACCATCACTGATACACTAATACACCTTCGCTTAAGGCTCAGGTGGCTAGGATGCACAAACATGAAGTGACTCTGCTCCTCAGTCCTTGTCACACAGTTTTGAATGGGCTTGAAGTCTCCCCATCTCCCCAGTACTTTTCAAGAAACACTCCCTGGTGTGAAGGGGCCATGCTGCATTGCACCCAGCAGCCTTTGGAAAAGGCATCCTGAGCTCAGCACTTGTGTGTGGGGTGTGGTGCCTGCAGCTGCCAGTATGGAAGCCTTGGGGAGCAAGGTATGCCTAGGGGTCCTGTGCTCTTGGGAAGGATGGATGTATCATGCTGCTAACTTCCTGGGCTTGGAGCTGGCCAGCATAACTCAGATGTTTGGCTTTGGCACCTGACCTACACTCAGATTTTAGGCCCCTTGGGAAGCAGTATTACTGAGGTGTCTGTGGTCCCTGCCTACCGAGTGGGCAGAGGCAGGACTCCACACTTTGTCAGACAGGATACTCCTGGAGGCTTTCAGAAGCCATGACTTGCTTGGTCCACAGAGCAAAGGTATTTACTACTCGGTTCTGCTCTCTTAAGCACTTTAAAGTTGAAGGCATGGTAAGTTAGGTGATTTTGGTGCTGCTTTATTAGTTAAAACATTTTTTTGCAGACCAGCATTTAAGTGCAAGCAGGCAGACCAGCAAGCAGAGGAGTGCCTCAACACATAGGTAAACTCACAGCTGAAGGCATTGCTGTAGGTTTGGGTGAAATGTGCTTTTTCATTACAGGTAATTTTCCTATCACCTCTCCTAAAGCTATCCCTTTGCTGGGGTGCATGGAAGCCTTCAATGTCTTGACTTATCATGAAGTTTATTTAATAAAAGGAAGGCAGTGCACACCTCTGTGGCTCCAGGCATGCTTGACAGGATGCTGGCTGCTCAGAAGGTTTTATTTAATCCTAAAGAGTAGGAAAAACTTGAAACATTTCTAGCCAATGGATTTTCTTTTTTTTTTAGATATTATCACACCAATATGAACAAGAGGCACTGAAAAAGCAGATATAAATAGCAGCGAGATGTGCTTATTCCTGATATTCTTGCCGAGATTTTATGATGTATTTTTTAGTCTTGATTATACACCTAAAGGTAGAAAACTGGCTAAAGCAGATTTTTTATCAATTGTGGAATGAACTTTACTTTATTTCTTTGGTCCTACTTTTGTCTTTCAGAGGAAATCAAAAAGGAAAAAAGTACTTTTAGGGCCTATAATTTAGCAGATAGCCTATTGTAGTAAAATGGTCTTATCTGCTGTGGTTTCTGATATTTGGCATTCATTGCTAGAAATATTACAATTTGTTTTTCATTCTGAATCCCTCTCATTAAAAAAGTCAAAACACATCCTATTTCTAGTCCAGTTTTGAAAATTCATGGATACACAAATTCACATATGAAGCTAAAGATCTGCTTCTTTGCGAGCGAAGATTTGGGAAAGGTCATTAACCCTTCGAGCCTGCGCAGTGGATTTTTTAGGTGAGACACAGCGTGCGCTGAACTGAGCCCACCCTTTAATCCTGAGGTTCATCTGCCGGGGCCGAGCAAGCTTGGACAGTGGCAGTGAGGGTCTCAGGATGTAGGTTTGTTTAGAGTGACCTTCTCTTAGATGGATTGCCTTACAGGGCTGACGAGCTCCATCTGCCCGGGGGGCTGGGAATCGAACCCGGGTCGCAGCGGTGAGAGTCCTGCACCCTAACCACTAGACCACCAGGGGCCCCTTTTTTTGAGTAATACCCTTTTATGAATCCCAATACTTAATATAACTACTTAATTTTAATATGTTTGTAGGTTCTGCTGTTTGATGAATACATAATGAATGAAGTCACTAGCAGACTTTTCCTGATGTTTCATGTCACCTCATGGCCAAAGAAACAAATTGACAAGGAAGTTTTAGACGGTATTTGTTTGAGGCTGGTGGACTGAGTCTCGATAAAACCTGTTAGTTACTGAAAACCCAAAACCATAAACCACTTTTCAGCTTAGATTTTAGAAAATGCTAAATATCAAGGGTATATGTACTCATCTTACAGGAATATCAGTTAGTAAATGTCTGTAAAATATATTGAAATAAAGAAGTATGAATCAAAATTTAATTATAGCAAAATCTATTTTTTAATTTTAAAAATCTCTTTTTGAGGCCAGTAGAAAAGTATGACAAAACAAAAAGCATACCAGAAGCCAGAATTAATCTTATAGAAACAATAGGTCAGTGAAACAAGAGAAGAATATGGACTAAGGGCCCTCTAATCATGAAAACTAAGCAGAGATAGACCTTGCTTCTGGAAGACAGTGATCAGGAATGTCAGAACACGAGGATCACAGAATCACAGAATATGCTGAATTGGAAGGGACCCATAAGGATCATCGAGTCCACAGGACCATCCCCAATAGTCACACCATGTGCCTGAGAGTATCATCCAAACGCTTCTTGAACTTTGTCAGGCTTGGTGCTGTGACCACTTACCTGAGGAGCCTGTTCTAGTGTCCATCTGGGTGAAGAACTTTTTCTATATCCAGACTAAACCTTCCCTGACACAACTTCAGGCTATTCCCTCTGGTCCTGTCACTGGTCACCACAGAGAAGAGATCAGTGCCTGCCCCTCCTCTTCACCTCATGAGGAGGTTGCAGACTGCAATGAGGTTTCCCCTCAGTCTCCTCCAGGCTGAACAGACCAAGTGCCCTCATCTACTCCTCAGGCTGCTTCCCCTCAATGCTCCAACTGGCTTAAATTTTTACTGGATCTAGTATCTTCACAGTGGGTACTACCTTCCTGTATTCTGCATTTCTCACTACATATTCAGTATACTAAAGGACTGAGTAATTTAAATAACTTCTGTGTTTTACGAAAACTCCAGTTTTCAGTCAAATATTAAATAATAAACACAAGTGGATTATAAAAAATACTGCCTGTTTGTTGTTCCTCTGTGTAACAACTTACATATGACAGAGGCTCTGTGGCCAAATTCTTACTTCAGAGAGAAATATCCTCTTGAAGTGGAACATGTTCCATAGACAAAAATACCTTCCATTTTGATCTTTGGATCAGTTCACTTATATTGAGAAGACAATCCCTAGATAAAGAATAACATGAATAGAGGATGTTCTTTTTGTGTATGTGTGTGTGTTTTGTTTGGTTTTGTAGTCCTACACACTGTTGCTATCTTCAATTGCACAGGAAATAGCAAGGCTTGGGTTGATATTAGTCCAATAAACAGGTCTATCCTGACAGTAGCCTGAGGCTCCATCATGCAGAATGGAAAATGAAACGTAAGGACAAATTCAAAGGGAATTTACAGCCCAAAACAGGAGAAAGTTACTTAGTAAGGGTTTGTAAGTGGTACAGTTCCCGAAAGTGTATAAGCATGCTAGAAAAATTATACAACCTCTGGGGTCACTGTCTTTTCAGACAAGATCTTAAAAATTCACTTTTTGTGTCTACTTTTTGTCTCCATATCAAGTATATCTTCAGACATGAGAAATGAGTTGGAAGGGTAGAGAGTAACAGATGACATGTACTCAATAGTGATATATAGGAGTAAAAAAATAAAGAAAGGGAGAAATACAAAGATTACAGTTAAAACCCACACTGTTAATTGGAATTGAGATACAGTGCTTTCTTTCTTGGAAAAATAGCAATTTGTCTTCAGCTTTGGCAGGAGAGCGGCATGCATAAGAGCAAATAATATTTGAAAGTAGAACAAGCCAACATGGCACAGAGTGAGAGAAATGCTTAGCTCATACTCATTAACTCCTGGCCTAGCTACTGCTTTGCATAGCCAAAAAATCAGGATTTGGAGAAGAATTATATAGGCTACAAAAAATAGTTCTGAGATGCAACATCAGAAAATAGTTGCAACTTTATCTGCCCATGATCATTAAAATACTATACAACTAAAGAAAAAAAGAGCATCTCATCCTGGGAACCCTAAATCACAGATTTTTCTGGTAGCTACTATTTTTTGCTGCAAAAGTAGCTAATGTCTTTGTTATTCACAAACCAAGTGCCTGCTTCTGTTGGCCAATCTTTTACATCACTACCTGCCTGAACAGAAAAGCCCTGCTGTTCTTAGAAGGGAGAGAAAGTGGCTGCAGCAGCTTATAGATAACAGATCAAAAGTGTTCTGGACTCCTGCCTCAGCATGAAGCTGATCTACTGTGTTAAGCCATCTATTTAGCAAGATAATCTGGAATAGGCTTGATGAGGTAATGGTTTTATTAATTTCTTATAATAAATAAGATGAGCAGATGAGGCTGACTGTGGCATTCAGATATGAATATTTGACCTTTACAAAATCATCTGCCTTCATTTCTGGTGCAAAACCTGATGATTTTCAGTACATACAGAGGCATTACCAGATGAATTTTCCCAGTGCTTTACAGTGAGCTTGGGAAGCTCCGAACTTGCTTTTCACATGTGCCAAACAGGCTAAAGCAAGAAAAAGCTATTTCCTCCAGATTTCTGAAGATTTGCTTGCTCTTGATCAGAAGAAGTTATAGCTTTCCTCAGTAGCTTGTCTAAAAGTTGCCACTGACACTGCTTAAAAATGGTGATCTGTTCCTTAGCTGCATTTCCATCTTAAATTTCCATCTACTAGTTTTACCTGTGCCTTTATCTTGAGCTTAAAAGGGACTCCAGGAATCAGCATCCTCACTGTCTAAACGAGACAGAGCAAAGCACTTTGCTTTGCTGAGTGTGCAAATCAAACTTCTGAGCCTTTCCCTGGGCTGCTTTTCTTCCAGTCCTGAAATAGTTTATACGGACTCTACCTCCAAAATCTGCAAGTTTTCAGTGTATTTTTAGGAATGAGGATGGCAGAGGTGGAGAGGATTACACTGTGAGCAAGGGTGATTGTATTAATGGCACAACAACAAGGCAGAACAAAGTTTTAAATAGTGGAAGAGAATTGAAGGTAAATTTAGACTCCGTAATAACTTCAGTAGCTAAGAGCACAAGCTAAGGAAAAGGAACTCATGTTCCTGTAAGGGCATGGTAACCTTTAAGAGGTAAGAACTAAAAAGATATGATTATAAGACAAGAACAGCATTTCTTATGCATTAAATGGGAGGAATGTTGAAAATGCTGCTACCAAATAATGTAAGAGTATCCCCCTTTTCTATCTGCAAAAATAAACTCTAATAATATTGTCCGATGTATCCAAGGATTATTTTATGGGCATGCCTGCAGGTGTCTGCAGTCTCCGGTGCAGAATGGCTAACAAAAAAATGCTCAGTAACACGTGTGTTTTGTTTGCCTGTGTGCTCACTTTACCCCCATCGCTTCACCACTGTGAGCTTTTCATATTGAAGGCTCCATTTGCCCCTTCACTTTACTCTTCTGATCTTCCACTGGAATGCATGTTGGAAAGCAGCAAACCCAAATGCAGCTGCCCCAGGTTCCCTTGGCCTTCAAAGAGCTCAGCAGATTGCTCCTGATCATTGTGCAGTGATTGTCAGGGATATGGCTGAGAAGCTGTGAGTGACTCTGATCTCAGTTATTCTTCTTTAATTCTGCCACCCAAAGCTCAGCAAAGTCAGATGCTGCTCTTTTGTACATGGTAAATGGGTTGTCCTCTCTAGCTGGTCTGCAGGTCCCTCCTCTGCACAGGGATTCCTTAGTCTTGAGGATCAATGAGGGTTGGGCAGGACCACAGACAATCTCTGGCTGGGGTCACTGTTTCCTGGTGACATACTGGGAACAAGAGCCATGCACACCTCTTGGTGCCTACCTGAGGACACCACAGTGACCTTTGCTGGTGCGCAGGAGGACACACTCAGCTTCAAGGCATTCAAACCAACTTTGGGCATGCTGCAGTGATTATAGCAAGGGAAGGAACACTCCCACAGGGACAGGTTTTCCCTAAATTTTCCTAAATATGTTCTGAACATATGGTTCATGCCTTTTTCATGCATTAAGTTTAGAGCTGCTGAAACACAACACTTCCAGAAATGTCGTCTCATCAGCTCTGTGGGGAGGCATTTCAATTTGAACAGGGAAAAGGACCAGAGAAATGTTTAGTGAGAAGGACACATGGCAGAAATAGTTGAAGGAGAGCTGTAGCCTCCTGTCCACCCTCATAGCCAGAGGAGTGGAGGAGCTGGGGTTAGTGCCACATGGGCAGGGTGGCACAGCTGTGTCCTTTCTTTCTTAATAGAGACCTTCTCCCACAACAGCCAAAAACTTTAATGGTGGTAGAAAGCACGGGCACAACTAGGAAAAGCTATTTAAAAAACTAGCAAGGGAAACCAGGATGTTTGTCAGCATGTACTGAGCAAGCTGACAGAGAAAAGCTGTTAAAGCTGTTAGGACAAAACCTAGTGCACTGTGCTGCCATGCTCAGTTATGGGGTGAGGAGAAATAATGATGCTCGCTAGAGAGCCAGTGTGATAAGACCTCTGGCTGCCATGTGGGTGTCCCTTCCTTCAGCTACTGCTGTGACCTGCTCTGCGGGATGTTGTTTGTGTGGTTGCTTCTCAAAAAGGTGTGTGCCTGACAGCATTGGGAAGCTGGGGATTGCTTTCGCTTTTGGAGTGTGTCCTGTGGGTGTCTCTAAAATGAGAGAGCAGGCAGGGAAAGAGGCAAATGGTGTACCATCCCCAAGCTGCCTGGTCTGTAGAAGGCCAAATTCCCAGATAAACACATGCTGTCTCTCCAATCACTTCCTGGCTTCAATGAGAGCAGACGCTCTTCTCCCTTCCTCCCTCCCTCCTGGCCACAGCAGACCTGTTTCTGCAGTCAGCCGCTTCTCACAGGAGCTGTTTTTTAGAGTTCTGTACATAGCCTTGCATATCCCTCTGGAAAAGGTGACTTTCCTTGGAAATGGTGACTTTCCTTAGAAATACAGAAGGCCACCATGCACACATGCCATGCTTTGCTGCTGAGCAGAAGCACTGGGGCTTTCTATTAAAAGCTTTCATCTGTGGAAAAGCATAGTTTGCTTTTGTGTTACACCCGTTTTGGTTGTGACGCTGAGGAGAGGCAGAGCACACACAGGGATACTCCCAGCACTAAGGGTTAAAATTATATGGGCTGCTTGTAAATAAATACCCTTCAGTGAATAGCTATTAATAGTGCGAATGTTTAGAGGCAACTGAACCACACTTGGAGAGGAGGACCCTGCATAATGTGGGTCCCTTTGTACATGCCAGGATCTCTGGGGCTGGGAGCCAGCTGGGCATGCCTATCCTCCTGGAACTTTCTCTGGTGGCTTCTTGAGGAGACCAGCTTATGGACCCACACTTACCACTTCCCTTACCAGGTATTGAATTTATTCTTTTCATGTGCCCATGGCCTCCCTTGACTTTGTTTCCTCTATACTCTAAGAAGAAGCTGTCCTTGAGTGGAGGCTGAGCTCCTTCACCTCTTGCCCCAAAGGCAGCAGGGTAGGTATGTATTGCCCGTTAAGCATCTCGTGGAGGGTGTGGCGGAGAATATCGGGTCAGCTTCTGTATCTGCCCAAGTTAACTGTAACATCTCTGTTTGCCTTCAGTGTCTCTGCTGGCTGCCTGGACAGCACAGCCAGACAGCCCTGTGAGATGGCCCAGGGTGGAGACGGTTGTCCAGACCCCCAGGAGCCCTATGGGGTCCATGCCGGGGCAGCCGGGTGTGTGTGCATGGGGCAGGGGCAGCAGGTGACCTCCTGCCCCTGAACGTCTTACAGGTGTCAGGCACCCGGCAGCCGCCCTCAATCACCTGGGCATGACAAACAGGGTCAGCCAACAGCAGGAGTCTCTTGGGCTGGCTTGCACCTCGGGCTGTGAGATATCTGATTGGCCTTCTCGTGTTTCTCTGCTGAAACTGTGCAAGTGCATACCAGCTTTGGTCTCACCTGTGCTGCCTGATGGCCAGTAGCACAGAGGAACTGCTCTGTTATCACAGACATAAACACAGACGAGGCTGACCACTCTAGCTCCTAATTTTAATCAAAATCATATGTAGCTCTCTGCAGCCCTAAGGATGTGCTTTTTTTTTTTCTTTTTAAATAAATAAAAGCAGGGGTGATGTTCCTGTAACAGTTCTTAGAAAAGGAAACCTAGCGAATAAGTGACAGAAACCAGGCATGCTTGCACAAAGTTGAAACCGTTTTAAAATAGCGCTGATCAGTTCTTGGGAATGTAATAATAAATGCGTCATCAAAACCACGGGGGAAACCCCAGAAAAAGCGATTTCTCTAATTTTATTTTTTTTCTGTAGACTTTTCTAAAGAATATTCTTTTCTCTCACAGTATATTTCAGCCCTATTTTAGTCTGTTCTTTTTACAGGAACTCCTAAACTACAAATACCAAATCTGCTGTCTTGCAAAGTTCTTGAAAGACAGGACTTGATTGCTTAGTTTCTGGAGGGAGATGGCTATTTTTTCTGTAGATGACGGAATGGATCTGATTGCAGTATCACACTTGTGGTATAAATTTTCCATTCCATATTTTAATGATCTAGTGTAGTTATTTCTTATGATATAACCCCATTAGAAGTATGGGTTTTTTTAAATCTTCGCGATATGGTGGAGCTGGAAGATTTAATGCAAAGGAAGTTTCATTAAAACTCACTCTAACCCTGCACCTCTGACGGAATTTCTATTGGCTGCTGTTTCTAAAAATGACTATATCAATAATCAAATTATGGGCAAGGCAGAAATTTATCAGTTTACTGGATCACAACTGAAATTATTTGCATAAAAAAGTGCATGTGATTGCTAGAATAAGCAATAAGGGGAGATAAAGTAATTCTTCTTGAAAAAGAAATAAAAGACATATCCTTTTAAAACTGTTTTTTAAACATGGAAGTAAAATGTTGATGTAATAATGCTAAGTCAGCCTGCTCCATCAGGGAATCTTCTCCATGTAATTATACTCAAAGGGATGGATATTAATCTATTATTCAACTGCACAAAGTTCAGTAGAATAACTGTTCTCACTAATTGCTAATGGGCAAAATTGCTGGTGCTTATAGGAGATATTCTGGTAACAGATAATTAAGCAACTAAGTAGTTGAAAATGTCAGGAGAGAAAGATGATCTTTTCACCTCACTGAGTTCATTTTTAAAACAGTGAGCTGAGCTCACTCTGCTCCATACAGCTAGCCTGCTGCTCTGCTAGGGAGATGTGCTATGGCCACCAAGCACACAGACAGAGGGCAAAATTAAGGAAATGAAGAAAACCTGTTTTCTTGATCCACCTTTAACACCTGCTGCTCATGCTCAGGGAAGAAGTTCAAATCTCCAACAAGTGCTATGTAGTCCAAATGTAGTTCTTGTTTTCGTTGACTTACAGAAACCAGGCTTCAACCATAACTTCT
Organism: Lepidothrix coronata; assembly: GCF_001604755.1. Classification (NCBI taxonomy): domain Eukaryota; kingdom Metazoa; phylum Chordata; class Aves; order Passeriformes; family Pipridae; genus Lepidothrix; species Lepidothrix coronata. The sequence continues at coordinate 874,494 of NW_016690202.1, read as the reverse complement.
TTGATAGCTAAGGGATGTTATTCTTTTCCACAAGCCATGTCCCTGTAATATTGCATCCAGAAAACTCTCCTCTGTCTCTGTTGTCCAGGTATAATCCTAGAGCCTCTCCTTTTTGAGGAGGTGCCAGAGCAAGGATGAACAAGCTGTTGACTCTACAGACAAGGAAAAAGCACCTCTCAGCCTTTGCAACATGGATTGGAGGGAGAAAATAATTCAGTCAGTAAGTGGGGACAAGATCCTCAATATGTTATTTTGGCTCCTCCACCATATTTGAAATTCATCTCTCAGTGTTCCTAGGGAGAACAAGAGAACAATTCCTGAACACTTGGAGCCTTGGGCCAACACAGCAAGCACCTGGGCCAGCAGTGTGGACCCAGACACCAGGACAAAGCAGTCCCAAGCAGCACTTTGAAAGCTGAATTATCACCCCAAATCCTCAGCACCTACTTCAAATATGTCACTCTTTCTGGGATTGAGTCCAGCTGGGGGCTCCTTCTGCTCCCACTCATGCTCATCGCAGCCCCAAGAAGACTGCATATGAAACACTAGCTGCCCTCCAACTTTACAGCTTTACTGGCAACAACAGAATGCTTTTGGTAGCTATTTCTGCACATCATGAGGATGCCCTGAACCCTTCTACCTCTCAGGTGCGAGCCTGTCCCTTTTTGCGCCTCTATGTGGTATGGCCCAGCATCCCTTTGCAAGTCCCTGTAATCCAGATAGGGAAGAGTGGAAAATATTTCCCATATTTTGCTGCTGGCCACAGACAGCTCTTTCTGATTGCGTGTTAATGAGTTTCTAATGAATAGCAAGGCTCCCAATGAACAGGCCTTGCATCCCTATCTCTGAGATGCTATCCCTCTGGATATCACTCAAATTTACCTCCTCCTGCAGCCCTGGCTGCCCACCCTGTGCCAATGGCAAGCTGATGCAACAAGGAGTACATGTCTGCTTAACAGTAAGTACTACAGTGAAATATGATATTGTATCAATATTTGTCTCCAGGATGGCCACAGAAATACTAGCACACCCTTGCCCAGACACCTGCGTTGTGCCACTCAGAGCTTTGCACTGGCTTTGAAATCTCAGACTGGACCACTGGATGACATTAGCACCAAGTTGGAGTGAATTTTCCTCAAGACTATGAAAGTTAAAAGTTTTTTAAGATACAAGTTTATAAAATAGAGGAATAAATATAGTCCATTACAGATACAGTTAAAAAAAATTTCTATTTTGCTCACATACAGCCAATTTCAAAAATCACTTAAACCTTACTAAAAAGGAGTTTTCTCCCAAAACTCCTGTCTCCAGTAATGCTTCAGCAGGACACATGAGAGCCTGCTGGCTGAGTCCTGCACGAAGGCAGCAGTGGGCTTTAAGTCAGATCTGTATTGATTCCCACCTGAATAAGACACGAGTGACTTTGCACAGGTCCTCTATACAGTCAGAGGTTGAATTTCTTCTATAAACAGAACTTCCATAAACAGAACTCTTTGAAAATGTATTAATGGGTAAAAAGGATAGCCTGTAGGTTAGTGGACATGAGAACTAGACTGCAACGGGGGACGTAGCAAAAATTTAAAGAATTAGCTAAATACATATATGTTCAGTAGACCAAACAGCTCAGCAGTTGGAAACAATTTTGCTTGATTACCTACAAGACTAGGTAGAGGATTAATGAACATGCAGGATCCTCAGGATCCAGGGCAGGGCATGTTCAGGAAGCTGCAAGAGAAACCAAAAGCTGTGGGTACACCAAAAAGGGAATTCTGCGCCCACTTTGGTGTGAATGGCAAGTTGAGGTGTCTGCTATAAGGGCCTGGGCTTTTGTCATGTCTCACTGTTTATAGCCCAGCGTGGGTTTGCTGAACCAATGTCTGCTGGGCTGTGACTTGTGCGGTACAGCTGAGTGAAAAACAGGCCTTGTAATTGTGTGGCTAATAAAACCCCAAAACTGTAGGAAAACCACTAGACAAAATACAAGAAAATTCGATAATTTAATTGAATTAATGCCCAAGTGCTAGCTGACCTGTAAAAGATGTTTCAGTTTCATTTTGACATTGCTTAATGTTCTCAAAAAGATTTTTTCCCATTTTAGAGAAGAGGATACTTGGATCAGTTTTTAAGTAGAGAAAAGTATTTCAAAATAAGGAGTAGAAAAGTTTTGTTCTTCAATGTCAAATGAAAATCACAGAATCATAGAATGGCCTAGGATGAATGGGACCTTAAAGATCATCTAGTTCCAATTGCCCTACCAAGGGCAGAGACACCTTTCACTAGACCATGTTGCTGAGAGTTCCATTCAACCTGGCCCCAAACACTCCAGGGATGGGTCATCCACAATGTCCTCAGCCAACCTGTCCCAGTACCTCAACACCCTCGCACTAAAAAATTTTTTCCTAATATATCCTCAAAACCTTCTTTCAGTTTGAAGCCATTCACCCTTTTCCTGTCACTACACATAAAAAGTCCCTCTTAGTCTTTCTGATGGGCTCCTTTTAAGTACTGGAAGCCTGGAATAAGTTCACCCCAAAGTCTTCTTTTCTCCAGGCTGAACAATCCAAATTCTCTCAGCCTTTCCATCACAGAGATGCTCCATTCCTCTAATCAGCTTGGTGGTGCTCCTTTGGACTTGCTTCAACAGGTCCATTTCCTTCCTGTGCTGAGGACTGAGGACCCCAGAGCTGGATGCAGTGCTTCAGGTGGCGTCTCACCAGAGCAGAGTAGAGGGGTGGAGTCCCCTCCCTTGACCTGCTGCCCACACTGCTTTTGATGCAGCCCAGAATACAACTGACTTTCTGGGCTGTGAGTGCACATTGCTGGATCATGTCTAGCCTCTCATCCACCAGCACCCCCGAGTCCTTCTTGGCAGGGCTGCTCTTCATCTCTTCATCCCCCAGCCTGGACTGATAACAGGGGTTGCCCCAACCAAAGTGCAGCACCTTGCATTTGGTCTTGTTAAACCTCATGAAACTCCCATGGGCCCACTGGATGGCATCCTGTCCTTCAGGTGTGTCAGCTGCACCACTCAACTTGGAGTCATTTGTAAATGGTGCAGCATTTCTAAAGCAAATTTTTGAATGTTAAAACCCACAAAAATTTTGAGCTTTGATATAATTGTGCCATTTTTCTTTCTCTTGTTAACTTATAAAGTTTGGGGGCCTCTGGTGGTCTAGTGGTTAGGGTGCAGGACTCTCACCGCTGCGACCCGGGTTCGATTCCCAGCCCCCCGGGCAGATGGAGCTCGTCAGCCCTGTAAGGCAATCCATCTAAGAGAAGGTCACTCTAAACAAACCTACGTCCTGGGGACCTCACTGCCACTGTCCAAGCTTGCTCGGCCCCGGCAGATGAACCTCAGGATTAAAGGGTGGGCTCAGTTCAGCGCACGCTGGGTCTCACCTAAAAAATCCACTGCGCAGGCTCGAAGGGTTAATGACCTTTCCCAAATCTTCGCTTGCGAAGACTGGCCATTATTATTATAAAGTTTGACACAATTCTTTCAAAAATACTTATTTAAGTGTTTCTCTTGTTGACAAAAAGACTCCTTCCCCTTTACTAAGATTTACAGCCTGTGAGCTGCAGCCTCACAAGTTAAGGCTCTCTGACTGGGGCTGTAGCTGGCTGGTGTCTTACCCTGACATAAAGTCACCAGTGAGCTTCATAACTCAGGGAAGTACAAAACTGGTTGAGCTACACAGCTCTAAAACCAGAGCCATGCAATGGGCTCTAATTTCACACCATTGGGGAAAAAAAAGAAGGACCTTAAAGTTAAGTAAAATCAAAAGAATCCCTCTGTAAATTGTGTCTGAGGATGTTGGAGTGAAAAGGACAGATGGCAAAGGAATATTTAAGGCAGGGAACTGAACCAGCTCTGGTAGAAGCTGGTATGGCTTTGACCTCACTGTTTCTCTTGCAGCTAAGGAAACTTAGTCACGCAGGGTCTGATCCTGAGATGCAGGATCTGGAGCCCTTGTACCCTGACCTCGGGCACTTCAAGATCAGTTTGTTCATTGCCTTGGGCTGGGTGCTACAGAGGTCTACTGGCTGTTCCTTGCTGCCCACAGTGTTTGACAGGCTGCTGACAAGGCAGAAGTCCCAAGCTGGCCTCTCAGGTGCTTCAGGAGTGTAGAGGCACAGAAGGCAGAACATGCTGCGGATTGCTGTCCACATCGGCACAGGCAGCGGGAGATGGAAAGGCATGAGGGATACATGAGATGTGAGACCTTACCAACACCTGCTGCTGGAAAGGATCCCCCAGCAGGGAGGGCATGTAGGGGCAGATGGAACTGCTGGGAAGAGGAGTGGCAGGTTGGGGGATGGGGGAACCACTCTACAGGGAAGCTGCAGGTTAAAGCAATCCTTCCTGTGTCCCCCCAGCACACAGGTGTTATTTTCCTGCTGTGGCACCAGCCTTCATTCAGCAGCTTCTGCTGGAAGGGGCTTTCTTTGTGCAGCCTGGAGAATGCGTGAAACCTGCACAAGTCCTGCCTAAGGAGTTCACTCTGTTATTAATCCATCGCTTGGCACCATTGGCTAAATTATGCTCTTTTTTAAACTTGCGTAAAATTGAAGTAGCTCCACTAGAATCTCACCAATAATGCAGATTTATTCTCTGCTAATCAGGAACAGAGTTTGATCTTGTTGTTTTGTAGCACCGTGACTGCAGTTTTACCAGTTCTTGAGAGACAGAACAAAATATTTGTATTTACTTCGTCTGAATTTTAAGTGCATTTTTCTGTGCTACCTTAACTAAAGCATGTTTCAGATGTGTAGATCTCTTAGATCAATATATTCTACTCTGCCAGTGAATTGTGACCTAATGACCTAAGATGTGCAGGACTCTTGAATTGCCAGTCTATAATAGCATTTCAGCTCAGTGAATCTAGCAGCTCTCACCATGTTATATACAACATTAGTCCTGACCTTCCAAAGGACTGAGCAGCCAGTAATCCCACCTGTCTGTGGGCTGCCTTGCTGACATGTCAGCTGAGGGTTAACTTACTGTCTTGTCATGACATTCATGTTTTCCTTTGGTGAGGTATTACTGCACATCATAACCTTTTCTTGGAGAAAGGAATCACTGCCAAAAAGCCCATTAGTGTGTTTATTTGGTGAAAATATCTGGAAACCCATTTTTCCTGCTCTCATGAATGGTTCTTTAACAAAACAAGGTGAATTTTCCCTCCTGTGTGTAGCCGTTTTGCAGCTAATGAGGTGTTACCTTGTCACAATGTCGAAGTAGCAGAAGGGGGACTTGCCACGTGGATTTCTTTGGGAACATTAAATATTAAAAGTGCTTGGACCACCAACCATAAAACTCCCTATGCAAGTAGACTGCTTGGGTCAGAAAATTCACTTGGCAAATATAGAGATAGGGACAGCAGGTGTCAAGTGCAAGCAAGGACTTTTTCTTCTTCCTAATGCTGTCTTGTTCCAACTTTGCAATCCAAAAAGAAAAGAACGAAAGAAAAAGCTTTCAATCCAAATAGGAAAGAGATTTCTGGAAGGATTAAATGATGTCCTGACTCCTGAGTTCTGGTTATACCTCTAATCATGCCTTTGTGTCCTAGTTAGGACAATTGAGACCAGTTCATCATGGTATGGGTGTAACCCAAAACTGTGTATTCTATAGCCTTCCATGCCATTTCCCAGAAACTGTTGTCAATAGACTATTCGCACCCTCTGCCCAGAGCAGCCTGACTCCTCAGGCTATAAACTAGGTGTTAAGAGGCCTGTGAGATAGGAGGATGCTCTTGTCCTCAGACCCTTTGTGGAACTCCCTGCTCCGAGGGAAGTATTGTGCATTCCTGCCTGAACTGGAGGATATATAATCTTGGAGTCTTGGAACATTTTTAACCACTCGTGGGATCCAGAGGAAGACTGCAGTTCATCGCTCTCAACCTCAGCTGGGCTGCAATCACCACTTTTGACCAGACTGCAACAGCTCTCCCACCAGCAGGTTTTTTCCCCTCTCCCTTTACTTTGGACTCAAGCGGGGCCCAAGGAACACCACTTTGTTCATGCCCCAGGGTACTGGGTTATACATTTGGGTTTTGTGGGTTAAGACCAATTGTTTGTTTGTATGATTGTACTTACTGTATTATTTTAATAAATTGTTATTCTGACTTATAATCTCTCCTTTGAGTTGAGTTCATTTCCCCTGCTGGTTAACTCTTAAACCAGCACACTTTGTGACAGGCCTTTGTGACAGATTTGCTGTTGCAATCTTTCTAGAAAATGTGCTCCAGCTGTAGCAGAGAGCCTTAAGCACCAAACACTGAAATGCACCATACATGTGAAGAACGGAGCAGAGAAATTAAAGTCCTCCACTGAATACAATTAGTTTATAACAAGAAACAAATCTGTAATTTAGTCATGGTCGAATGTTTCCTATTTTCTCTTAACATTCACAGCTCCTTTTTTACAACTGTGCTTTTGTGGAAAGAAGAGTTGGAATTCTCCAAAGTTTTGGGAATATCCTCGCTTTATCCTGAAAGCACTTATCTGCTCCCTCCATGACACAGCCTCTAATCCTGCCATGGATGCAGCGAGAGGAAATGGGCTTCTAATTTCAGAGTTGAAGTCAGAAGAGATAATATCTGCTAAGTTCCCTGTGTAAAAATTTGGTGTGTAACATAAGCCTCCTGGAATTCTGCTTTTGTTTCCTCAAAAGGATCAGGGTGTGAAGACCCATATGGGTGTGGATTATCCCTGTACAGGCTGAAAAATAGAATAGTGGGGTTGCTTGATACTATATAAAATTTTAATAAGAGATGAATCACATAAAGCTTTTCTCCACCTTCCCCTTTTATTCTTAATACATGCTCTAGACATGTCTGTGGAATATAGGTTATCGGTGTATGTAGGTACAGTCTGATTCATTTGACTTCTTGTAAAGATCGGGGAGGTGTTATTCAGGCAGCTGCAAGGGCAATTCTCAGACAGTGGGAAGAAGCATTTCCAACATGAGCTTTTAAGGGTTACCTCGTTTGTGCAGTGTGTCCAAAGACATCAAAACCAAACTCCAGTAAGAAGCAGAGTCAAGAGAGGGTTAAGGAAGTCAGTGCTGCCTGATGTTAACATCTTTCTTTTTTTTTTAGCTTTGTAAAAGATAAATGTTTCAGATTTCAATCTGTGGTTCCCAGCAGTGCTTTGGAAACACTGCAGTAGGCCCACAAAAATCGCTAATGCTGGGCCAAGCTGAGATAATGCGTCTCAGCAGGAGTGACATAATGTCCTAAAAGAAGACTATGATGTAATGCATATCTCACAAATCAGAGCCAATTTCCATTAGGAAGCCTTGAAGTCTAGCACTAATACTTCAGTATGCAAAACTTTGTGGGCTTAGATTTTTTTCTTTTTGTTTTTTAAGAATGACTTTGTAAGGCTTATAGCACTTATGCAGTCTGTCTCAGTTACTAGAGAAGCTTCTCTCTCATTCCACCCTTTATTGCAATCCAGTTGCTTACTGAAAGTCATTAAGTGTTTCACCTTGTTTGAGGTGCCTGTGATATGTTAATAAGAACACTGTAATTTTTAACATTAGCATGGATGTTTATGCAGGTGAGGCATGAAGCACATATAATATATTACAGTAAATCCCCTATGCAGGGACTTATTAGACTCACTGATGTCTCATGTAGAAGTTAAGCAGTGTTTGTGCAAGGCTTAGTTTTTCTTCAGCTGGTGCAAAACCTCAGTTCTTGGTGGAGTTTGGAGTTACTCCACTGGGTGAGCCAGATTTGGGTCTGTGCAGTTTAAAAACCATCACAGTCAGTTTTCCTCTCTTTTATTAATAACCATCTCCACTCCTGCTGCTCAGTGGTCCTGTGGTGCATGAGCCAGTGGGACCAGAGACCGGAGTGCTGGGAGCTGCTGCAGGCCCTATTTCCAAGCAGGGCATCTCTGAGCAAGACTGCTGGGGTCCCACACCTGCCCCAACCCCAGCCACTCACAAAGTGGTGGGATGTTCTGAAGAGTCTCACTGTCCCCTTGACCTTCACGGTTTGCAATAAGGAGATGACAATGATTCCCAGGCATGTAGCTGCCTCTGGAGATGTGGTCTTGCACCCTTCATACATGCTTTTGCGGATGAGGGCAGAAGTTGCTGCTACTGGCTGGCTCTGTTCCTTGGAGGCAGGACAAAGCCATGAGTCTGAGTCTGCAGCTAGGGGAAAGCCCCTTTAGTTCCTGACATTGGATGGGATGGCAGCAGCTCATGGATGGTAGGATGTGTCTTTGGCTACCTGTGCAGCCACATCACTCTGCAGCCATAACGTAGCAGGGTATACCCATTCATTGTGCCTTCATCTCACTATTGTCATGTCATTAGAGTTGGACCTCACATGCCTTCGAAATACCTCTAGTTCTCCAGAACTAGTCCTAATCAGGGCTGTGCATTCAGTTCCTGGGGTGGGATCAGGAACCAGAGTCATTTCAGTTCCATCCCAGCCAAAACAGGGATCTCTGAGCCAGAACTTGTCTCCCAGGAAAAGAGAACTGTTTTGCAGCCCCTTGCATCAAGTCATAGTGATATTCTCAAGAATGTATCCTGTGCATCAGAGTCACTTTAAGAGAGTTTGCAGTGGAAACCATAATCTTTAAAAAATGACCATTGAAGTAGCTCATGCATGACAGCCCTTTAATAGAGCAGGCAGCCATCAGCACGGTTCTGACTGCCATGGTCTCTGTGACAGAGAGCTTATCTGTGCTTATCAAACCATCTCATCTCAAGCAACTGAGGTATTAATATGTAACTTGGACTGGCTCTTGTAAATTTGAGGTTTACATTTTTACTTCCCTGTGTTAAGAAATATTGGGAGTGTCAGATACTGAAGGCTTGTGTTTACTTGCCTACGAGATGCGAGGACCCTAACTTACATTCAGCAGGCAAATAAACTTGTGACCTTGTTCTAAAAATTAATAAAATACCAGCAGCACCTCAAAGGGAGGGGAAAGCTGGCATCTGCTCCAGTTAGTTCAACACTGGACCTGCTTTTCATTCAGCATTCATTCATGGTTTGACTGCAGGTGGAGACTGCCTTCTAAAGGAGACTGACCCAAGATGCATGGCATCATAAACTGGAAATGATGTTGGACATGCACCACAACTACACAAGTGAAAGGTGAGTTGCTGTGTCAAATTGTTTTAAAAACTCATTATCATTAATAAATACCAAGCTGTGTTACATGCACCATTTCATTAAAAGAACATAGCCAGAAGGAGAGCTTAATTATCTAGCTCTAGCAAAAAGCTCTAGGGGTGAATGGGAAATGTACAATTATTGTGCCAATATGGCACAAAATTTTCAGATTTTACACCTATATGTATATATATCCATTTTTAAAAAAGTATTTGCCACTCACTTTTAGCAACGGTCACATTGTTTAAATAATTTAAATTTAAGGCAAATTTAAATAAAACGGAAGCTTGAGGCTGATATGCTTAACAAAAAAAGAAGCAATTAGAAACAGACTCTTAAAATGGAAAATATTGTGCAGACTTTTTAAAAGGAGATGGCACCAGTTCTGTCTGAGGTTATAAATTACTCATTTCAGCCTTTGAATCTCACGTTTCACAGGACTGGCAGTACAATGCCTGATGGGGAATGGGCAGGTGGTGGGTGTTCCAATGGGGTGTCAGGGCGCCTTGTCACAAGTAATGGTTTTGGATGGGGAGGTCTGGGTACCCCTGTCCTGGTGACACTGAGGAACTGGCTGCTGTAGCCACCCACCCCTCACAACCAGAATCCTCTCCAGCACGTAGCAGCACTGAGATGCACAGCTTTCTCTCAGCTGAAGCCATCCAGAGTATTTATTTGATCATTGACATGCTGCTGAGAGTCTCCATGTCCTCAGAGGCTCCGGTCTGTGCCAGGGACCCAGAGACATATGTTTCTCCTAGCTGTTGTACGCCAGGGTTGACACACCTTCTTCACCTGCAGCTGCCTGTGCTGCAGTGTACTGTGGCTTGGGTACATTCAACTCCTCTAAGCACCCACCAGAAATGCAAAATGAGAAGGTGGATTGTGAGAGCACTGGGGATAGGTTCTGCTTTACGAAATTAAAGGGGTGCCCAAAGGCATCCTGAGCTGCTTCTGTCGCTGAATCCTGCCTGATCAGGACATGGTGTCTCAGGAGGCTGTGATCTGCTCAGCGCTGCCCTCAACACTACCGCCTGGAGTTGCAGCTGTGATTTATTTTTTTCTGCAAAGCTGGGGGCAGGTGAGTCATGCTGCAAAACAGCAAAGGAGTGAGAGGCCAGGCCTATGCTCAGCTATGCCCAGGTATACCCAGGTCTGCACTGTTTTCAGGTAGCTCCGCTAGCAGCCAGAAGCTACTATTTCAGTGACCTGCAATAAGAAATAGGCAGTCATCCAACAGGCAGCCCCTCTGGGTGCACAGAATGTTCACGTGTGAATCAATTTTGCCTCAGCAGAAAACTGCAAGCCATTGGGACAGTCACAGAGAGAGACACATTGTAGCTTGCTGAATTTACAGAGATTCTGCATGCAACAACACAGAACTTCCAAACCTCTCTTAGGCTGACCTCTGAGGGGCTTTGGTCTCTGGGAATGGAAGGAAGGCAGGAGGGTTGCAGTGCTGGTGTTGCAGCAAGTTATGTTTAGGCAGTGCACAGGAGCAAGATGGGCTCCCTGGAGTTGAAAAGGAAGAAGGATCTCCAGACAAAGCATGACTCTGAGGTCACAGCCTTGCCACCATCCACATCACAGCAGGTGTGCGGAGAGGCAGGGAACAGCCCACTCCTGCACTTTAGCAACTCTCCACCTTTCTAAGAGGATACCTCTGTCATCTGTTATTTTCCAACTGACTTTCTCTAAAGTCCATCCAGAGAGTTAAGAGGTCCAGAGGGAGGAAACACAAGCACAGGGTAAGATGGCCTAAATTCAAACCTCCAGCTTTCCAGCTCTCAGGCAGCAGTGACACGATTGGTGTAAGCCACATGGTGTAGCAGAATTGTGCTTGGGCACAACTAACAAAAGACAGTACAGATTTCAGTTGCAGGAGTATTACACTGGGAGCAACTGGAAGCAATTCTTAAGGTGCCTTTAAAATTATAGCAGAGGGTGTTTTGAGTTCCCTGTGAGGAAAGATAACAGGAATCACTTTCCTTCCTGTCTCAGTTGTGTAGAGTACACACATTTCACAGCTGCTACATTAGCTAACAGGATCAGACATATCCAGACATTTAGGTACTGACTTCCTTCTGAGTTCAATGTCATATTGGATATACAAATAAGGAAGATCTTGACATGCAAATTCCCTTTTGGATCTGACTTCTAGCTTTCCCATTCCAATGTTATCCCATTTACTCTGGCCTCACACCTCTGGAGATATTATAAAGACTCAGAAGAAGAAAAATTAGATACAGTCAGCCAGTGGTGCAGTTCTCCAACAGAGGTCCCACAGGTACCCCAGAGGTAATCAGTTGCAACTCTGCAGAATGAAATCCAGCCCTGGATTATTTTAGCACTAGATAAAGCCAGTGATGATTAAATAGGCCAATGTTTTTAAAAAATCCATTCACACATCCTTTACATTGAATGTCTGCATTCATGAAGACTACAGGCTCTCTATTCAGTGTGAAAAGCAATATCGTTTGTAATGCCTTCTAAATTTAATGTCATAGATATCTATTGTTCAGATACTATGGGATAGGGTCAGAATCAGGGGCTCATGAGCTCTCTCTCTCCTGCCCCTCAGAATTGGAATACCTCACTCAAATGCTTTTTTAACTCAGCTCCTTGCTCAGTTGGGGACAGGCTTCACTGGTCATGGATGTTGTAATTTCTCATCCTATTGAACATTTCTATGTAGACCAGTTCTTTTTCCTAAGTACCTTGGGTTTTGTTTTCTTTAAAATTCCCTGGTTGTAAGTAATGTCTGTATGTAAGAGATGTGTACTGTCCCTCAACTCTCTGTGCTAAGAATCCGTCAGACACGGGAGGGGTGCATGCAGCAGCAATTTCCGAGAATCCTATTTTTGAAGATGGTCTTAAATCTCTTCTCTGCCATGCTGCAGCTTAATTTATCTTTCACCTGAAGCTTATAACATATGTGTGCTACATCTCATGACCAAAAGACACTTGCCTATGGTGTCTGGAAGTGGGGGATAAGCCAGTACATTGCCCTCCAGCAGTAAATCAGGGCGACCAGTTGCAATAAGCAAGGAACATTATAGCCATGTCTTTGTCCAACAACTAGCAAAATGAGGTTTACTCCAAGACCGGACTCCAAGTCAGGCTTCAGTTGAAGTAATAAAATAGTAATATATAAAACCAAATAAACCTTAATGGGAATAAATACATGACTCTGAATTTACCAACACCCAGTGTATGTTCACAGGAGAGGATCCCAGGCTTGCTGGGATTTGGTTGAAGCACCAGTTTTTTCAAGCACCAGACATTTCAAGGAAATAATTTTGAGGGGAAGGAACTGAACACACATATGTATCTTATGGTTTATTTAGGGTAAAGGTGTGGACCATCCACACTGAGTGTTTTACGAATAGGAGTAGTTGTCATTAGTAGTTGTCACTAGTAATTGTCATTGTCCCACAACCCAGTTAATTCAGAAAATGGGATGAATGGGACAGTGAACTCTTTTTGAGGCCAGACATTTTACCTGCCATGATGCTGGCTGGGGCTTGCAGCTCACTCCTCCGTGAAGCTCCGGATGCCTCATATTACTTGTTGGCCCAAGAAAGGAAACAAATAAGTCAGGCTCAACCAGACCTGAGAGCAGAGAGATGTAAGGGGACATTGTTCAGTGGTAGCAGCTAGCAACTTTTTTTTTGGCACTGGTCTCTGAAGTCGTAGGTTCTGCTAGATCTGCTTTGCCTCTCTGGACTCTGGAAACCCCATTGGACTTGCCATCTTCTTTAGGCAATCTGTAGTCCTTCATTTATTTCATCATTTTCTGCACCCTTGCATCTATTTTGCATGTGAAGTACAGGTTGTCTTCCTCCATGCTGTTGCAGCACTTGACACAAGTAGGTCCAGACCTCTTCCGGGCTCCTGCATTACAAAAGTAGAGTTTGTCCCTTCTGCTTGTTTTTGCAAACAAAAATGCCTTATACCAACTTCAGTGGAAACATGCTGCCTAAGAAATGCGGCCAAAAGGAAACGTCTTACTGCACTTCACCAAAGTCTAGTGAAACAAATGCTTTGTTTAGGTGAGGAGTGGGTGCTCAGCAGGCAGTGGTACAGCTGTACTTTTTGTACTTTTGGCTTCCCAAAAGGTATCCTTTGTTGACTAGATTTGCCAGCCTACTCTTAAAACTAGGGTTTAAGTTAGGGTTTAGGGACTTCTTGCTGTGGAAGTAGCAAGCTAGTAGCAAGCTTTTGTCCTTCTCTTCCAGCACACTCCCAGCATGAAGCCAAAGCATGACTCCTGATAGAAGCAGGTTGGGGATGTTTAATGGAGAAGCCCAATGTGGGACAGGAAGCTCTGGTGCAGCAGCAGCTGTACTGGCACAGGACATTCAACAACACCAGAGTGTATGTGTTCCTGTATATGGCAGGGGACATTAGGCAGCTGAGTACCTCACTAGGCAAATTGCTGAGAAAATCTATTCATGCTCCAGGACAGCTATTGAATTTTGAAGTCTTCCCTTTACCAAATGCTTGCCCAGGGCTATAGCTGGACTACTGACAGAGAGGTAAAATGTCATATTAGCACTTCCACACAATTCAGTCAGGATGGTGTGGCAGAATGAATGGAAGCTGCTACAACACAGCACCTTTACTTTCTACTTATTATTCTTTGGGCAAAGGTGGATGCAGAGCTGTGCTCCTGTGCTCCCTCACTGTTGACTTTGTAAGTGCTTGGCTGGACTTCCTTTGGTCCTTTGGAGAGAGTGCACTTTCTCCTCTAGGTAAATGTTTGTCTGTTTTTCATTTAAATATTAATTTGTGCTGTCACAATGTCACGTGTAATATTGCCACTCTCTGTGAGGATTAGAGTTATTAGGAGTCTCAGAATTCACTTTAATCAGTCAGTTCAATACTGCTGAGATTTGCAATTTATCCTCTCCCATGCAACAGCCAGAGTTTTTGACACGCTAACAAAATTGAAATGAGTTCCTTCATCTTAGACAAGGAAAATTAATCTTCAAACGCTGTTTATATTAGCCCAAAAATCCCCAGAATTCAGAACCAAATTAATTTAAAGTCTAAATCTGCTTTAGCTATAACTGGTTAATCAACAGGCTTGATGTGCAGTTATATGCTTTGTTCACACTCCTTACAGTCTTAAAAAGACCATCTAATACCTATGTTGCTTTCGTTCCTATAATTAGACCATGTGACATACAATGCTGTATGTATAGTGAACAAATTCTTTTCTGGAATAATTCCCCTGGGACTGTTTCCTACAGATGAATTTGGTATTCTTTTTTAACTCGAAAAAAACTTTCATATGATTTCTTGGTTATTTTGGTTACCTGTGACTAATTTAGAGATTGTGCAAAGAGTTTTACGATTTTAATCTTTGCTCTCTGCCTGTCGCTGCAGAAATCTACACTTTTTTTTTTTTAAATTTCCTTCATTTGCATATGACATAGCTGTAATAGTGAAGGGATCCTTGCTCCCCCTGAATATTGATAGGATGAGGAAAATTCAAGATATTGTCATTCTTCCTGTCTTTCAGAAGAGACCAGCCAAAAAAATGTATTAATTGGTGTTATTTTTGTGGACAGAAATTATCATTGCTATTAAGAATAGAAGGTCTGAGGATAAATCAGAGAAGGAAATTGTGGTCTCTTTAATACAGAGTTGTGGGTCATCTTTATTTAGTGGATTCTGTCATAACCCCATTGTGGTAAGTGGTCAATGGTTTTCCTATTTCTGTTCACAGGAATTTCCATCAGCTTCATGAGTATGTACATACCAGTAAAGATTAATATCCTCTCTTCTTCAATAGTCTCCTTGCTGAAGCGTATTAAAGCCCAGCATTTAACTCTAAATTATTTAATCTATTGAAACATGGTTTAACTCTATGCATACCTAAATGTATTCCATCTTTCATTCTTGTTAGTAACATATAGATTATAACTCTGAGAAACATTTCAAACTCTTCCCCTTCTGGTGAATGAGATGCAGGAGAATTTGGCTGGCAACACCTTACTGATATCAATTCTTAGAGGACAGGGGAATATTGGGTTCAGAAGTGTCTTGGCCCAAACCTCTGGATATGCATGGATACATCCTGCCATTTTGCAGTGCCCTTAAAAGTGGAGCATTTGGGTATCTGTAAAGCACTTAGAGCCTGTGGGTCCTTTCTTTTGATACCTCCTCAGGAACTTCAGTGGCATGGAGGAAAAATTAAAAGGGGAGACTGCTGAAAGACTTCAGATGGGCTGCACCGGATGCAAAGGGGAGGCAACAGGGAAGCCTTTTCCCTTGTTAACAGTCAGACAGCTCTAACACACACATCTGCCCTCAGTCCCAGAAGCGTGGGGCATGTGAGCTGCCTGGGGCTCTGAAGGAGAGGTGGAGGCCAGTGAGTGACCTGGAGCATCAATTCCCACTGTAGGCATTAGGAGATGCTATCAATGGCCTTTCTGCATGGCCAGTAGCTCCCCCATCGTGATGCCGTAAAGTGAAGCTGGTGAATTAGCTAGATGTGTCTTGGTGAAATTTCTAAATCTGTTCAATATCAGACTGAGAAATGAGCAGCAGCCTGGGGGTTGTTGTTGTTCTGAGTGTATCCCTCAGCCCAAACTCATCTCTAGTTTGTTAGGTACTGAGTCAGCTTTCTTGGGAGAAGGACAAGGTCAGGCACACCAAAGGCACTGCCAGAAAGAGTTCTTCCCTTCAGGAAGCAACATTTTTTAAGATCTTTACCCATTAAAAAGTTTGCTAGTGATAGATTTCCAAAGGTAATGTCAAAGCATGTAATAGATCAATAAAATAATTGCAGCTACCATTTAAATCCCTGCAGCTGAAGAGGTTTCCCTCCCTCTCTACCAACCTCAATGAATCCTTTTCTGACCATTTGCTATTGTATCATTATTTTTGCTAAACTGACAGTTCTTCTTGCTTGCCCTCCTTGCTCCTGAACGCTAGTATATGTGACAGGCCATGTTTCTCTCATTTACTCATTTTGCCAAAAAACATAACAATCAGAGAATTTCTGATTTCTCTCAACACCTAAAGAGTTGCTCCTTCTGCCCTAGTGCTGAGTCTCATCCAAATCCCTGGAAAAGGTGTCCCTGGGCTTGCAAGGAGCCATATTTTTAATCTTTCTCTCAAGCAGTGTCACAACTAGGAGCTCAAAATTTTAAGCAGAGAAGCAAGTCAGCCTTTCCTGGAGGTCCCCTCTGCAGCCAGAGGATAGAAGCAAGTAAGACTCAGCAGCCCTGAGTTACACCTCCTCAGACACACTTCTGAGGCTTCCTCTCTGAGGTGTCTTCACTCTCCAGTGGGGAGGTTACAGGACTGTTAAGTGCAGTGGTAATGATAAGCAGAGAAAATCTATTTTAAAGCTCGACGTGCAGGAATAAATGTTTGCTCTTCTGAGTGAAAACCAGAATTTTCTGCTTGTTTATGGTACTGAAAAATGCAATACGGAGAAAGAAATACGAAGGGATTTTTTGGAAGTGTATGGCTCTGCTGTGGTGCCTCTCAGCTTTACAAGCCCAAGCCCTGAGGCTGGCACTAGGCAAAGATCTCGGGACATACTTGGCTGCTTCCCTGGACTGTGAAGTGGAGCCCCAGGTGGAGCCTCTGCCTGCAAAACCCATGTGTCAACTTTCTCGTCCCACTTCACCATGTGTAGCACTGGCTTTGTAATTACAGAGCTGTAAATCTGTATTTCCTTTTATTCAGTTGCCAGCTTCTGAGCCTCTGTGAGTCACATTTTCAAGCTTTTTTTAATAAACACTGGGACAAAAATCATTCTTGAAATGTTCTTAAAAAGACTAAACAAAGCAAAACACAAATGACAGCTGCAGTTCTCCTGTAAATTCCTGCATTGTGTAGAGAAATTCTAAGAATATACAACTGGAATATGTGCTAAGATTCTGGGAGATGGAGATGGCAGAGCAATGATATTTTGCTGGACTTCGTGAGTATACAGTAGTCCCATTCAAGCTATTAGGAACGGAGAAGGAAGAAATATTTTGAAGTTTCTATATTGTTTCTGTAAGAAAACAGTTGAAACTAACTTGCTTTGACATTTTCATGATTTCACTTTTTAAAGAAGATATTACTGGCACGTTTCTAAGGGTGAAAACCTTTTATTCTTGCACGTAAAAAAGTTGTTAAGAAGGCCAGTGGTGTCTTTATGTTTATATGGCAGAAAATATTCACAAAATATTTCACTTAAGCTTTGTAAAGAGGAAAAAGGGTCTCTCTCCCTTCTTCTTTTTGAAAGGTGATATTTGGACTCAAGGACCCTTCCAGCTTGAAAAATGGTGTGCAGAGTTCCTTTAATAGTGATCTTCCAGGAGACCTGGGATTTCATTATCCAGTTTTCACTCTGCAGCTTCACAGTCCCAGAGCAACCTAGGAAGACTTCCTTATTTTTACCTGAGGTACATCTTGCAGACATTGCAGAGCTTAAAGTTTTGCACCTACAGGACAAACGTGTTCAAATATCCCTCATCTGTGTAGGAGGCTAAATCTTGTAGAAGGGTACACTTTGGAGACTTAATCCCATTCCCATGCAAATAATAGAGCATGGAGAGCTGAAACAGGACAAATGAATGTAAAATGAAACCATTCAGCGAGGGACAGGACGAAGGACCTTGGCAGCCCATTACTGCTTGAGCAGATACCCAGATCCTTTGCTATGTTGGGCCCTAAACCGCTCAGTAATTAAAATATTTCTGTAATATACAAGGGAGCTTGAGCTACTCAGCATTTCCCAAAGTCTCAGTTCATCCTTACCAATGTGGAGATACTAAATTAAAACTCCTAAGGACAGGCTATCTTTCCAGGGCTCCCTCTATTAGACAGAGACATGCTCTGAGGACAACCTTCCCTTTGCTCCTTAATGTTCCTCTGTCCCACCAAGCCACAGATGGGAAGCTACAAGCTTGCAGAAATCACCCATCTCTCCCCCAAAAAGTTGCAGCATGTCCTGATTAGCTGGCTCTTGGGTTCAGTTTGAAATCCCGTTCCTTGCTTAACACTCTTCCCCACTGTATGGTAGCTCTTGGAGAGTTGGCCCCTGTTGTGCAATCTCAGTATGACTCATGCAAGCACCTCCACAGCCTTTGCCTTTGGGAGCACTCTCCTGTAGAGTTCTGGTTCTATGAGAGCTCATACTTCTCAAGGCTTTGGTGTTACCTTTGGAATGACAGCTACCACAGCGAACGTGCTTCTGCAGCCCAGCATCTCTGCAAACTTACAGTGTCCTTACAGTACACAGAAAACCTGCAGAAGAATTTGGATACAAAATAGTGAATTTAATTCTGAAAAAGAATCACCCAAAATTTCTACTTTTGACAACCGCAGTGTCTCTAAGACCATTTTCCTTGGAGATCCTTACACTTATGTCATGGTCGAAATGTCTTAACCTTTAGGCTTTTGTTGGCCTCTGCGCAATGATCCTCCTTAGAAGTGCAGAGGTGTTTCTGCTTAATTATAAAAATATCCTTTGGAAAGTGTGTTTCTTTCCCTTACAAGTTCAGCCTCATTGTAGGTCCAAATTTGCAGATGGAGGCAAGTACCTTACAATGGTGATGACTGATAACTGAGGATTTTTTGTGTTCACAGTATTCCCTAATGTAGGCCACTTTTCATCATCTAAAGTTGCCTGATAACGATGTCATTTCCATTGCTTGAATGTTGAACCAGCAGCCACATATCATGGAGTTAAAATTACTGTTTACAGGGCAGCTAAATTGTGTTGTTAACAGTTTAAGGCAGTGTTTGCTTTGCTTCTGGGGACAAAATGACAGTTGGACTTTCCTAAAACTCATCAAACACGGATGAGAGTGCCAAGAATATAAATCTGCACTGTAGTCAAGGTGGGGGGGGAAAAAAGGGGAGAGAAGAAAAATAAGAGAGCTATTTTTGTGTGAAGATGTGGTGACCATCAGATAAAAATGACAATGTTGTTCTTGTCAGAAAATAAGTCACATTGCTGATCACCGGATAACTTTGATGTCATATTCCACAATAATTTAACTGAGATTCCATGGCAAGATTAATGATGAAATTTTTAAAACATGCATGAAGAAGATCTTTCTTCTAATATCCATCTGTCAGACAGTCCTTATCTGGAGCTTATGTTGACTGATTATTATTATGATTGAACTAGAACTAGAACATGACCTTTAAATAATAAATAAAATTATGTAGATTTGAATGTGAATGGTTAAGCTTTTGGGTCTTTAGTAAACATTTTGAAAAACATTTAGGCCCTCAAATGGTTGTATATATATATGTACTCTACATTAATACGTGCCTTTGCAGACTCAACCCCATTAATATAAAAAATCAGCAAGAAAAATCACCAAAATACTCTGTCTTCTCTATCACAAAAGACTGTGAATTAGGTTTAATGCATATTTCCAACATAAAGGACTAACACTGGAATGAGTTGTTTATGAGATCCTATGTGATTGTAAGCAGGCACATGTTTTGACTGAATGCAGAACAATTTGCTTCAAAAAAAGTGCTAGTTTCTAGTGTATGACATTGGATAAATGGTTATACATACTTTGGAATGATATATGGCCAGTCTTCGTGAGTGAAGATTTGGGAAAGGTCATTAACCCTTTGAACCTGCGCAGTGGATTTTTTAGGTGAGACACAGCATGCGCTGAACTGAGCCCACCCTTTAATCCTGAGGTTCATCTGCCGGGGCCGAGCAAGCTTGGACAGTGGCAGTGAGGGTCTCAGGATGTAGGTTTGTTTAGCGTGACCTTCTCTTAGATGGATTGCCTTACAGGGCTAATGAGCTCCATCTGCCCGGGGGGCTGAGAATCGAACCCGGGTCACAGTGGTGAGAGTGCAGCACCCTAACCACTAGACCACCAGGGGCCCCACTTTGGAATGAATGGTGAGCATAAATCTCACTTTGGACATCTAGTGAAATATTTAGCATAGTTGTACCAATTCTTCTCTAGTCCTCACTGCCTACCTTGTGTTTTTGTGGGGCACTTTGACAATGAAAGAAAGTTTGGGTGGTGCTGGTCCCTACAAGGCTGCAGCCAGCTGGAGACACCCTTTTGCTCAAGAGCCTCTATTCTGCAGCTGAAAGATGAAGAAATGCAGCAGGACTTTCAAATTTTGCCCTCTATTAATCTCCTCTGCAAATGAAGGAGGTTTACAGCACTGTTGTGTGTTTGAGTTGATAAGCCACCGAAAATGGACTCAAAGTATTGAAAGCATCTAGGAGATCCTAACTCTTTCAAAGCATCTCATCCTGAGCAAGGTGATCAGGTCAAGTAGAAGGTGATATTCACTTCCATATTGTATTGCCTTGCACAGCAGAGCTACGGAACATTGACAGAGGCAGATGATGGATTAGAGGTCACAGTGTGTCTGCAAATTGATGGGTTCAAAAAACATGGATTCTGCCTTTCATGTGCCCTGACCAGCACTAAATTTCATTTGTACTCTGTCCTCTCTGTGTTTTGCTTAAAAGGGACTTTTTTTCCCTTCCCCAGAACTATCACATACTAGGAAGTTTATGGAACTCACTTGCACCTGGATGAAATCCTGTACCATTATGTTAATCTCTTAATTGAAAGTCATAGCCAGATGAGAAAAATGAAACAGGAGACAGGCTTGGTCTATTAGGAACTGGATTGGTACTCCGAGAATTTGAAAAAAGAATGCACTACCTCCCTGTGGAATGAAGCTTCAGGTGCCTCCAAACCCATGCCTGAGGTGAGCTGAGTAAGATAGCAGACACATTTCTGAAGGGTGGCCATGTTTTATCTATCACATATATGTTTGAAAAAACTGCTCATGCAACCATTGCAAAAAAAAATGCTCTAAATCAATGCATGAGTGAGTCCTCTCACACTAGAATGGGGGGGACAATCAAAGCGGACTGTGATAGCATTCATAATGGAAACCAACACAGCAACATTCAATCAGGTGGCCAGTGGTTTATTTCAGAAAGATACTCTTAGGCTCACAGAGGGCTGAGAAACGATGCATGGTGACTGTGCTTCTTCCCTAGCTTGTTTCACACACCTGTGCTGCAGCCTGCCAATGCTGAAGTCTGGGGCATGAGATGTTTCACAAGAAGTTGCCCACCTTGAAGAACTAGGCCTTATTTTCATGTGAAATTCTGCTCCCAGCTCCTCACCTTTTTTCAGTGGCCAGTTACAAAAACAGAAGAGGAAACAGAGAGGCAGTAGAAATATTTCCCCGTTTTCTCCCCAGGAAAAAAGGCAGGAGTAATGAAAGCAGAATTCCCCCTGCCTGTTTAAACTCTTGTTTCTCTCCTCGGGCACAGTGCTTTTGGCAGCACGTGTTTTTTTTCCACCGATAATAAACCCTGAAATTCTTAAAAGGTTGCATTTAAAATAAGAGATTTGTCAGTCCAACAAAATTTTAGGGAAAGGTTTACAAAATTGATAAAAATGTATTATTTCCTCTTCTTTCTCCTGGATCTTATTCAGGTTTCCTTTTTTTTTTTCATTTTGATCTTATTTGGGCTAAGTATAAAGAAGATGTAAAAGAGAGCAAATAAGACTTAAGGGTTTGTAAGCAAACGAGTCGCATGTAAGTGGGAGATATTGTGAAGAGCCTAATCTTCAGAAGGGCGTGTAAAGGGAATGGAGCTGGAGCCCTGACACTTCCTTTTGATCCTGAGAGCAGAGGCTGTGCTGCATATTAGATTGCTTTTATGTGGGACACACGTAAAGGTGGCATAAACCAGATCCAAATGGCTGAGCTTCATAAATTCTGACATGGGTAAGGCTGTTCATGCCATTCACTCTCAACAGTTTTATAAATCATATTTTAAGCTATTGGAATTGTTTGGAAGAATTGGACTTGAAAAATTAAGTAATGTTCAATCATTTAGGTTAAAACAGAAGCCTACTTTTTAAAGTTAAATATCTAAAGACCAGAATCACATTTTGTATGCAATATGGTGTGGGAAACAGGCTCTCTCAGCGTCCTCGACAGCCCAATAGGAATGAGGGTTTGGACACTTCGATGTTAGGTGCAAAATGGAGCACTTTATTAACATGGCTCCTGCCTTTTATAGGGCAGGAGCAGAACTTGCTGGAACAAGGGGAGTAACTGGGGAGGAGCAAACTAGGACCATAAAGGGAGAATAAGGGGAGGAGTATATCTATATAAGGAAGAAATGGCCATATAATGTTGGTACTCCAATGCAGCAGCAACTGGCCAATAGAAATGCAGGGTTCAAAGGCATAGGGAAAATAAGGGAAAATAGGGCTACAATGAAAGGGAATAATATAATAACATAGTATAATAACATAAAAAATTCTAAAACACATTTTCTCAAAAACTGGATCCCAATAATATGGGAAAACATGAAAATAATAGTAAACAACCCTGTACAGCAATATCTGCAATTGACTTCATAATATTGCAAATTATGTTGCTGTAACCAGGTTGTCATGAGTTTTAATGGCACAAGGAAGCATGATAGCACAGATTTATATCAGTCTGTTATAGCAGAGAGTCTTACAACAAGAGCAGAATGTATTTCTGTCATACTCAAAATGTCATCTCAGTCACAGACAAGACTGATGAGGAAAAATGATTAGATGCAGTGATTTCATTTATCTTTCTTTTCCAGAATGGGGATTTTGATGATCTCCCTTTAGGTTTCAATGCTTAAAACACAAATTTCCAACCACCACTGTAACACAAAGGAGATGAGCCTTCGTTTGCCTGATTTTCCTTTCATTTTTTACCCAACCGCTGGAAATCAATGAATTTTTACTAGCAAAAAGAAATATTTTTGCTCCTGTTTTGCTCCCTGTTGTAACACAGTACCACATTTCTCAGCTTAGTTATGGCCTGAACATGTGTCTCAGTTTGAAGAGACTGAAAAGTTTGCTGAAGAGGATGAGTTATGAGACAAACCAAACTCCTCTCTCTCAGCAATTGTGAATTCAAAATTAAGGGGCTTTAATCGAGGAAGTGTGGAAAAAAACAGAAGAAATAACAACCCTTTATTAAGAAATATATGTATATTGGCAAGAACAGCAACAGAACACAAAAAAAAAAAACCCTAGGCAATAGTCCTGTACCCAAAAAGTCCCCTTCAAACAAAAGAAAAAAAAAAACAAAAAAAGGTCTGAACACTTCTCTGTCTTTAGCGCAGTTCTAATCACGGTCGGCAGGGGGCGCTGTTGGATCACGGGAGGTGCAGGGCCTGCAGTTCTCTGTGTTGGCCTGCAGGGGGCGCTGTCGGGCTCTGGCGGACACCGCACGGGGAGGGGTCTGGGGGGTGGTCTTGGATCGCGGGAGAAGCCGAAAAGAAAAAGGAGACCCTTCCCCCAATGGAAGAAGGGCAGAAGGAAAAGCAGTCCACCCCCCATAGGACTCACTGTTGTTCTCAGATGATGGTGTTTCAAAGCTCCTCCTTTTCTCCCAGCGAGCACAGAGACTCTCTGACGAAAACGCTGCAGGTCTGGGCTGGAGACAAAAGACAGCTCCCAGGCAAGTTGAGGCCAGCAGTCAGGGCTGACAAGGGCGAGAAACCAGAAAGACAGACCTCCAGCCCTTCTCTCCAAATGCCTGCACGCAGACTCCTGTCTCCGTCTGAGAGAGAGAACTCAGCCGTCCGACCTCTCCCCTTCCGAGAAGAGCCCAGTCACCCCCTCCCAAAACTCCTCCCCTCTCCCCCCCTCCTCTGATGGGCCATCTGTTAGGAATGCGGTCTGGCCAGCTAGTTCTTTTGTAAGGCTAATTGACTCCTTTCTCCCTTTCCACTCAAACTCTGTCTTTCCTACAGTGGGGGGGGGGACAGAGGGAATAAAAAATTCTCCTGGATTTCTAACCTATAACAACATGGAAAGAAATCCTTTCAGCCTCAGCTCTACAGATGAGAGGTTTTGTGTAAGGATCTCTGTCAGCCCGGCTCTTCTGGCTCTGCATCCTTGTTCCGCACCACTGTGAGCAGGACTGCCAAGGCCTATAGACACTACATTCCTAGAGATTTTACGGAACTTCAGAGCAGCCTTCAGACATATTGATCTGCTGTTAATACTCATTATAGTCACCAAAGAGCTTCAAAGGTCCCATACCCCATATTGTCATCTTATTTCATAAAATTTTGGCAAATTTTATTGCACAAATACTATGAGTATTCCTAAAAAGACTTTACAGGTTTTTTTTCTCTCACAGGTGAGATTCAGACACTGTTATTTTTCAGGAGCTTGTAACTGTTATTGTCAAATTGATATCACAATTTTATTAAAACTGAAAAAAACCCAGCTGTAGTTTATGTTATGTTCTCTAGTGGGAAAAAGGGCAACAAATAACAATTTTGCTTTCCCTGTATTTGCTTATTTCAGAGCATGTGCTTTTTAATGACTTTCTTCAATTTGAATATTTGAACTAAATTGCTCTGGGTAGCAAAACGCCCCCACAAGCCCACACCCCAAGCCCTAAATGAAATGAATCAGATATTTAATCCAAAACCAGACAATTGCAACGAGTTGGATTTACCTTGTAGAACTTTGTATGTGCATTTGTTTTCCTTCCAGAAGAGAATGTACACGATCATTTGAATATTACTGGATGCCCCATTCCTAACAAGAGAAATCTTCCATCTTTTCTGAAGAGGTGCTTTGCCATTATGTCCTGGATTGGGTTGTAGTAGTTGGCCTTGTGATTCCTGCACTGACATCATAACTGCACAGGTTCTCTACTACTTACAACTCCCTAGGTAGGTGAAAACTGCCCCGTCCCCCCATTTTTCATTGACTGACAGTTTGGGGGGGGCTGGGAGGAGAAATCAGCATACAATAATTCTTTATGTTTTTGACATTGTTAATGAACTCAGAGCATGGGAAGTGCTTACATCTAGCTCCTATCCAGCTTCTCCCATTTGTGTTGCATCCCATGTGCAGATTCATCAAGTGCTGGGTATCAGCCAGACAAAATGCTGTCTCATACAGTACAGATACACCGGTGGAGTTTCAGAGCAATAGAAAGGAGCTTCTATTCATCATTCATCAATGTCTTCGTGCTGTTCGGAGAGTAAACATTCACAAAAAAAGTAGGAGGTTGTTTTGTTCCTGTTAACAACTACTGTACAGAAAAAGAAAATTCTGATGTGAATTGTGCAGGCTGTCAAACATCGCATGACCCTGATAGCCCTGCTCTGTGTTAAATTCAGACATCTACAGCCATGTGGTTCAGAACCCACAGTGGTAATAGCAGCTCGGGACCCAAAAAGGTATAAGCAAGCATTAATATCACCACAGCCACATGGCAGAGATGTAACACATTGTAATATTCCTCCTCTATGTCATCCATGCACTGGGTTAAACCCCTGCTATTGCTTCACAGATTTTGCAAACCTGACCAGGAACATCTACATCTGGTTATGTTTTTCTGAATATTTTTCTTTTCAATTATATGGCACTAAAAGCATTGCATGTCTTCATTTGATTTCATTTTGCAAATTTGATGTCCCTTTCGCAGTAGCCCTCATCAAAGCACAGAGAGTCCCTTCAGAGAAAAATCACCCTGACAGAGAGGCTACTTCTCAGCATGTAAATGTCTCATTGCACAATGAATCTCACAGAGAAGTGGAAATGCACCAGCTGGCCCGTGGTCATGAATGAACCTTTCAGTGACCGGGGGAACAGGTTATTTAAGGCTCTGGGCCTACGTGGATGTTCCTATGACTGTACTGATGGGCACAGGAACACTTTAGACTCACAGTTCTGTCTCTGTACCTCAGTAGCTCTCTGACTTCCCTCTTAACACACCAGCTCTTCCAGCACCCTAGGAAAGACAGGGAGCATGTAGACTGGGTGAGAGAAATACACAGTTTGTACAATTGAAGACTCAAGCTCAAGTCAAGAGAGGAGGAGAGCTGGCAAGCACCTCTCTGCACTCTGTCACAGACCTTGGGCTCACTCCTTCACTAATGTTCCAGACTCCAGGCCTTCAGAGAGCCTGCAAACCCCATTTTTTCTCCTGAGCACACAGGAGAAGACAGGTGAATAGAAAAAGTTATGGATTCATAGAATCATTAAGGTTGGAAAAGACCTGCAAGATCATCAAGTCCGATCTTTTACCAAGTACCATCATACACACATCCTTTCTGTAGAGTGTTATCGAGATGCTGTGTTTGTTACAGGTATGTGCAGTTTAGTGTATCTGGCATCTACTATCACAGTGCTGGGAGTTTTCCTCCTCAGTTGTATGTGTTATTAGAAATTAGACTGGAGAATTTGCATCTTTCTCCCCACACATGTGCCAGTGAAGAGCATCATTCTTTCCGCGTCATTGGAAGCAGTTCTCCTTCTGCTGAGTTTTGTTTAATTCTGTACAACATGATCAAGAGGAGATTCAAGAGGTGCTCAGGTGGATTTTTTAAAAACTTTAGGCTCCTTTGTCTAGTGATGGCAACATAAAGCATCTACCTTAAACTAGACAGAGCCTCCTGGCTGGTGATACTCAGTGCAGTCAGCAATAATAGCAGCAGAGAATGTGAAATGGCAAGTACAAGCAAGCACTATATGATTTAAATAGGCTTGAGAGAAAGGAGCATCCTCACTGCTTCAGACTCTTCTTGGTTCAGAAAAAGGCCCATAAGATAAAATTTCAAGGTAGCCAGAAAGGTTATCTAATGCTACAGCCAAAGGCCACATGGGTTCCCTTGAAGGGGACACAGCTAAACTGGAATTTAATGCAGCTCTGTGGTGGTGGTAAAACAGTTTTCCCCCTGAAGTTATAAAATGGTAAAACCCCAGGGGGTGGTGACCCTTGAGGTTTTACCCAATGAGCGCTTTTGCAAAATATGAACATATCACAAGCAGACTGGAAGAGAAGAGGTAGTTGTAGTTGTTGTTGAAGAAGTAGCCATGTTGTAGAGCCACGAGGAGAAGCAGCAGCAGCCCCACTGGGGGGCTGCAGGGACTTGGAACAGTATAAAACTGGGCTAAGTACCTGTAGCTAGGAAACTAAAGAAGTTTTCTTCACCGTGAGTGAGCAGATAGAGCAGCAGCAGAAGCAGCGGCAGAAAAACACTGGCCAGAGAAAGTGGCAGAGAGCCAGAAGAGATAAGGAGCAGCAAACAGGCATGTAACTGAGCAGGAAGACACAGAGTTGCCTGAAGGAAAGAGAACCAGCAGCAGAGAGAGAATGTGTTTGGGTAAGAACTGAAACAAAACCCCAAACTCCTTTTGTGACCTTTCCTAAGTGGAGAGGATGGACACCTACTGAATGGAAGTCCTGAATACAGCAGCACTGCAGAGAGGAGCTGAAAAGCTCAGGTGTCCTGGAAAGCTGGACTGGGACAATTAAAGGAATGTGGAGGGGGTGAACTTAACCCCCTCGCTGCTGCTGCTAAGCTAAGCTGGCAGCCTGAGATCAGAGCACAGAAGCTCTGATAGAACTCTTGAGGCAAAGGCCTTCAACTGGAAGCTGCCCGAGATGTTCTGACTCAGAGGTGAATCCCCTGAGGAAGGGACCTTCATGGGGGTCTTACAATCCACGGTATGACGTGGTGAAGCGAGTTTTGTCCCTGCTACGCAGTCCACGGAAGAGAAGACCCTCGCTTGGAGATGATGGGCTGAGGGGCTTGGATACCCCCTTGTGTGTATTGGCAGAGATCCAGCTACAGCTGCTGCATGGAAGAGAGAGAGATAGACTGCTATTCTGGAGAGAATGCTGCTCTGAAAGTGGAAAGGATCTTTCCTTCTTCCCTCCTGGACTTTTATTTGGAGGGGAGAAGAGATTTGATCCATTGTAAATACTTTTATGTCATGGTAGAGATAATTAAGATTGTATATAATGTATTGTAGTATTTATTTTGTACAGTCATTGTAATATATATTCCCTTTCCCCCATTTTGAGTCTTGTGTGGTGTCTGGAAAATCCATCTCACACTGGGTTGAGATGTGGGAGGGGGGCTTGGATTAGGGAATTGGATTTTTGAGGTTCTCAAACCATGACAAGCTCAAAGAGAACAGTGGGTTAAATTATACATTCCTTTGTGCAGCAGGGTGCACAGATTTTCTGTTGATTTTAGTATGAAATGCGTATGTTTTTTCTATGCAGCATGTAATAAAGTCTTCAAACCAGGAAATATCCATTTTCACAAAGGCAGCAGAGGTCTGAATTCATGGTTTTCTCATGGGTAAGCTGTAAGATTTGTGAGCTTGGATAACTGGCACTGCCAGTGAAGGTCACGAAAGTGAGATCACTCTGTTGTACCAGGGGATTTAAGACTCTTGTCAATTCTGAACTATAATACAAAATGCTCTTTTAAGACAACAGTGCTAGTAATTTTGTTTTGCTTTTTGCTGGGAGAAGGCTTTGATAGACAACAGCTTTGTGTCATGTAAGTTTTGTTTGCAGTTCTAGTTGAGTGTTATGAGAATGCTTTTTCATATAGTAGTTTTTTCTTTTAAACTTTTTACAAACTTTATATACAACAGCAGTTTTAATACTATTGCCTGGTATTATTGTGAATTTCTAAGCAACTCATTTGGTTGCACAGTTGCTTCTACCAAATGCAAACTAATGATGTCTATGTGGCTGCTAACACTGAAGGTACCAGGACAAAATATCTTCAAGAATACCAGATGTTTTGTTAGGGATGGCTTCTAAACCCTCTGAAATTATAATCTAAATGCACAAGAACTGTAAGTGAATAAGCCAGTAAGGAATATAATACACATAGCAAAGTATCTGACTGAGATTTAGACTGGAACATTTCGAAACTCAGATAACTTAGTCCGATACACATCCGGGTTTCACTTGCATACAACAGACCTATGTGGGAATGTTAGTGTTTATATACCTGTTAAGATTATGCTTATTTGGAGTGGAGGGAAACATTCTGACTAATATATGAAACAGTATGGTCCAGATACACTGTAAAGTGTCTTCAAAGAGATCAGCTTTTAGCTGAGTGCTTCATCCACTTATCTTCTCACTAGCCCCTATTTTGACTAAGAGGATGCATCCTGAGGTCCAATAGCCATAGTGAAAACAGTCTTCCTTTGTGAGCATGACTATTTATGTCAAGGAATATATTCTGTTGAAAATGCAACCTCATCAAAGGTAGCTTAAAATCAGTGTCCCTCCAAATTTTATGGGGAGATGGAACAAATCTCATTAGAATTTGTGATAAGTTTCCCAGTACACTCTTTTTAGCAACAAAAGTTTAGGGTATGGTCAATAGGATTTCTTACATCTGGGAATATAAAAAAACCCCTCAACAAACTCTTGGCTTTCTTTTCTCACTGAGATTAATTCCAAGCCAGTGAATGTGGAGTCATGACTGAATGGATTCATGACTCAATACTTTTAGAAACCTGACTCCAGCAACATAACTGAAAATAATTTTTTCTTTCAGGAGCTGAACAATGATGACAGTGAATCCATGAAGCCATCTATGCCAGGCAGTTAGCCTGGAAAGACAATGTAAATTCACCTCTGATCTGTATGTACCAGTTAAACCTTCTGTTAAATCGAGGAAGTGAAGTGCTTGTGGTGCTTGTTTTCCTTCATTGCCTTCTAGGACATCCAACGTGTGATGACTGCAAGATGAAGAACAGACCTCTGACATGACTACTGGCCTCAGAGCAGCAGAGTGGCATGGTGGGCCTGCAAGCTGCAGGGCTTTCACTGTCTTTTCCCCTTTTCACCTTCTCAATTTTTATTTAAAAGTTGCATGGGATTTTTTAAAGAAGTGCCCAAATTAATTAGGGCAAATCACCACACAAATCATCTTGCCCAGTCAAACGCCTAAGTGAAATGGTGTATTTTTACAAATTCAGCAGATTTAGGTGCTGTTTTGAAGACCCAGGCAGCACACACACTGAGTAGTTAGGACACGCAATATTCTACATTTATTTTACTGGTTACCAGCCAGCCCAAATTGGTGCAAGACTGACATTTCTTCCCAGTGCCTTGTGACAGTTTATGTTCATGCAGCAGTAGGTTTTAAGTGGGTATCAGTATCGAAACAGTCAATCAATATCGTCAATAAGTGGTGGCTTTACTGCAACTTGTCCAAGCAGAGAGACTAAGACCGTGGGAATACAATGAACTGCTTAGCCCTTATCTCTTAAGTACACAGCATAGCTTGAGGGCTGGGCCATGATGGCAGCCCAGAATTTGGGGGCTGCTAGCAATAGCTGTGTTCCAAAAGCTCGTACCTCCTGGCTGGGCTAACGGTGCTATGGGGATCTCAGTGGCCTTACCCACAGCAGGCCAGGACTGAAGCTGGGAGCATGATGGTGTGCCCAGCTCTGCTGCCACACCAGTGGTGAGCAAGAACAACTTGATCAAAAGAGACAATGACATTTATAAGGAAGAAAAGAAAAAAAAAATGTCATGTACCTGGACAGTAAAAGTGCAGATGGCAGTGACATTTAAGGGAAGATACGAACTATGTCTTTCAAAACCTGATAGTCATTTGTATATGTAGGCAGGTCTGGCAAAGCAGGTAAACCTTGAGACTACTTGAAAACTACTTGTGATTAAACTGATATTCCAGGCAAAATCTACAGGGAAACAGACACTTTTTTGATTCAGAGGCTGCTAACAGCACATGACTCTGGAACAATTTATTAAGTAAGAATTAAATAAAAAAGTGTCTGGACAAAGGAGCCCCTAAAGCCTGCTACTCTTAGAATTAATAGAGTAGGACCTCAGGCAAAGACAAAGCAGAGGACAATTACTTCAGATTTAATAGGTAGTGTTTGCAGCTGTACAATACATCCAGGATAACACTGTATTACTTGTTCTAGTTTCTGAAAATTTAGAACTCAGGAATAAAATACAAATGGTTATAAAGATGAATAATATTGAAGTGAAAAGCTGTAAGTCAGCTGCGAGATCAGCTTGTAGTCACAGAGATGCACTTGTTTTCTGGCATACATGTCATTTGCAGTGTTGTTTGTCTGGCATTGGTTCCCAGCGGATT
This sequence comes from Lepidothrix coronata, assembly GCF_001604755.1. Taxonomy (NCBI): domain Eukaryota; kingdom Metazoa; phylum Chordata; class Aves; order Passeriformes; family Pipridae; genus Lepidothrix; species Lepidothrix coronata. The sequence continues at coordinate 843,402 of NW_016690202.1, read as the reverse complement.
GAAGAAACTAATGTTTGAGTAACAAAATATAGGATTTTAAAAATGGTCCTTGTAGTAACTGAACAAATAAGTGAATGCTGTGAGCAGAATGACTTCATCCTTTTGCACCATTGTAAAAAATATTTCTCTAAAATAAACTATAAATGCAATAACACGATGTGGGCAACATGAACCACAAGACCATTTGAAAATCTATCACATTGATTTTAGTATCTTTTTGAACATATATGTGTTTAACTAGACAATAGAATTATCCAAAGTGTTACTATAGTGTCATGGTCTTGTACAAATTGTGCTCATCAGAGCTTGAATTTAGAGGTGAAATGAGAGTGGAGGAGAAGGGAAATTCCAGCCTGTGTTACAAAGTGTATAGGCAAGCTATTTTGAGGAATTGCCTCATACATCTTTGACACATGGCAAAAAACCCCTAAAGTTATTTAACTTTTATACTTTGACAGTGTTGTGGCTAAAGTTCCCACTTGTGCTATCCCCTGTGATTTGTTCCAGGAGAACATTTTTCTTCCAGGCAACTTCAGCAGGAAAATACTCTTGCATTTTCATAAGAAAATGCTATATTAATTCTGGCTTAATAAACTGTTCCAGCAGAGGATTTCATAGCATTACAGAGATATGAAATGTCAAACATGTGCATACTGTATCCCATCACTCTGCTAATGCCTAACTACTCCCTGTGCTATGCAAAATGTGTTGTAACTCCAGGGCTTGCCATAATCTCAACTGAATATCTTTTTCTGGTGTTCAGTTTCCATTTATTTCTGCTTTATGTTCTTGAACACTGGGGAAGCTAGGCAGTGGTTGTGTGTATGATGGAGATGGGAAGAGCCAGGGTCAGAGCATCCCCAACCTCCTCCTCGAGGACAGAAACACCAATTTCCGCTTTCTGTTGACTTGTAAAACTCCAAGTAAACCACAAAAATGTCAACACATTCATTATCACAGTAATTGCTTTGTCTGGGAGAAATAATTCTTTTAAATGTTAATTTCGGTGGGAAAAAATATATACTTTGGGTCAAGCCAGATGTAATTACTTCTCTTTACAAAAGAACCAAAAAACTGGTTCATCCAGTACCCTTGTTTAAACTCTAACATACTTAAAGAGATGGCTTATTCCCCAGTGTATCTTCCCAAGCATTTCCTTGTAATCATTATTTCTTCCTTTATTCAATCCTTCATTGCCTGTGGATGAAGAGAGAGAAGATACCAGCACTTTGGATCTGACTCAAGATTTCCTTTATTCTAGTGAATATCAGATGAACACAGCTGGCAGAACTTTCAGTTCGAAGGAACTTTCAATTTTGAAAAAAAAATTGAATTCAAATTGTTGCGGTTTGAAAAGGTATAATTAATGTGTCTATGAGCTGAAAGTTTCTCTGGCAGACTTATTTGACATTGATTGACTAATGCACATCTTGGGGCACATAAAATTAATTTTACTAATTAGTGAAAATGGTAACTAAATTGATGCGTTTTCAAGCATAGCAACATATCACTCTCTTGTCTCAGAAAATAAAATCTTTGGAAGCTGAGATATCTTCAACACAGCTTTGTTGTGAGTTCTTTATTTTTTGTGAAGATCCATTACTCTCAAGGTCTGATAGTCAGGAGGGACAGGCACGTTTATCCTGGTGTCATACCTCCTGGTATGAGAACTCCTGGATTAATACCAGCGTTTCTGTAGGATTCAAAGGTAGCAGGTTCCTGACTTGGCTCTGTATTAATAAAATATTAAAAAGAACTTTGCTTGCAGATTGCAAGACCAGGAAGGTTTGGATGCTGTGAATGGGGATGAAGAGAGAAAGTGGGCCCCTCCCTTTCACAATGGAGCTACATCCTGGGAACAACCATGTCACCAGGTAAAGGAACTATGGGAAGAAGTGAATAGGCTACACAGTATTAAAGAAAAGGACTCAGTGATCTTGGCGGTTTGCTTCCAACTCAGAATATTCTGCGATTCTCTCATTCTCTGACAAAGTTGAAGGAGGAGCAACTCTGTGGTCCTTGTGTTGCTTCAGAAAAATGATTTGATTTTCTGGATGCTGAATGACTCTACCAAAAATTCATGAATTCTGTGGCAATTATTGTTTTCTCTGGAGACTGCTATGAGATCATCAGAAACGCTGAATGTTATGTGTGGAGATGAGAGCTGCAGGGGACAAAAAATAACTGATTTATTGGAAAACCTAATAGACGAGTAATATGTGGGAGGAGAAGAGAGAAAGGAGATGAAGACTGCAAGGATGTTATTTTGTCATTTCAATCTCATATTTATTTTATTTTTTTTTTAATACCAATGAGACATGTCTCGGCTCTTCCCTGGGACACAACATTACCTCTCTGGACATCCGGCCTGTGGAAGGACAAGGAGGGTGAGAGGCCACTGATTTCAAAATGTAGCATCACTTTCTCAGCCCAGGAGATCCCCCATCAATGGGGAAAAAATAGGGAAGAACTCCATCTTTTTTCCATCCTCCTGATCCTGGGAATGTAAGCACAATGCCTGGGACTCTGGGAAATCACCCACTAGCTGCAATTCTGACCTTGGGGTTCCCTTATCTCCAAGACATTTGTTTCTGTCCAGAAGATGGGGGTGTTGCAGGGAGGCCATCAGTCCTACAGGGTGTATATGGGATGCCCTTGAGTCCCCTCTTTAAGGACCCTCTGTGACTGCCAGTTACAGGTTATTTGGTCTGTTAGTGACAGCGTGACAAACAATTTCCTTGGCTTTCCAAGTGAAATTCCTCTGTCTTCACTCTTTCTCTTGCTCATCACATGCTGCCAACAGACAAGACACCATGTTTTGCTGTATTTCAAGTAGTAACATTGAGATACTGCTTTTGAGTTTAGAAAAAAAGAATGTGATCCAGAAAAATATGACTATAAAACCCAGTGAAGAAAAGCAATGTTTGTGTAGTAGCAGCGGGCCCACAGGCAAGTCAGAGGTCTTTTTAAAGTAATAATAATTACATTTGACGAAAAATATATACTACCGTGGAAGGGAAGGGCGAAAAACATAGCACTCTTGTCCTTGCTTCAAGAAGTTGCCAGCACAAGTGGCATCATCTAACAAGTGATGGCTGGTCCTGCCACTGGCATGGCCAGGATGAGGGAGGTGTGGGGTTTGCAGGGAGATGCCAGCACCAGTAGCCAGAGCCAGAGGAAGCATGCTCCAGCCAGAGTGATGTGGAGAAGACAGGAAAGGCACCAAATTAAGTTGGAGTGGTGCCATGTAGCAAACTTCACACCTGCCAAGTGGCAGCAGCATCCACTGGGCGGTATTCTGTTGACCTTGCTTCTCACCCTCCCAGGTCCTTTGGATTTTGTTTGGAGGGTCCTTTGAATTTTGTATGTGATGGGGTCAGGATTTTGATTTCCAGGGTAGAGTAGCATGTTCAAACTGCCAGACAGACTGAGTGCCTGTAAAGTAAAACATACGCAGGTATTCTTCCCACGAATGCCAAGGTAGTGGAAGAATTTAAAAAAAGGTTTATGTCAGATGCAAGGACCATTTCTTAAGGAAGATGCACGCACAGGGTCCTCAGGGTAAACCGGCAGTGCCTCGCCTTCTCCAAGGCTTTTTCTATCTTCTCTCTCTCCTCCCCCACCCACTCTGGCCCAAGGAGGACTTGTACATGTCTGCAAATATGTCATCTCTCTGCATATCAGGGAGATAGCTTGCTCACAGCTTCTCCCTGCAACTTTCTCTGAAATGCAGAAGGAAGGAAAAAAAATCTAACCCATTTCAGGAGGCACTTTACAGTCCTCCTAAGCAAAATTGAGTTCTAGCTTTCTGTCAGAAATTCTTCCAAAATTGTACCTATCCCTACAACGCCAGAGGGGTGAAGCAGAGTGGTGGCCGTGGGCACTTGTGCGGTGCCCCCTCAGGTAACTCAAAGTGAGAAAGTGCAGGGTTGTAAATGCTGCTATTCTGTCAGTACCAAAGGAGCTTCGGCTTTAATTGCTGTCTTTATAGATCAGAGCAGCATTGTCTTGAACAGCTTGTCCTTTTGGTCTGTTTTAGGCGAATCAACATGTATAAGTGCTTCCTCCCACATCATGGCAGTTATTGCTTTCGCTGCATTAAAAATGGCTCCCAATTTAGCTGTGTTGTTCAGAGGGAGGATCTGCAGTCTTGTCTTGGGTGAGGATTTAGCTGAGACACCAGAATAGCAAGATCTAGCAACAGAAGAGGATTGAAAACCTTCTGCAAGATCCTGCTGTCACCAATGTGGGGGAAAAGCCATGGCTCTGGAATGGGGTAAAGTGATCACAGTGGTGGTAAGAAAAACTGAAGTTCATTCCTTGCCTCCCCCAGCTTCTCATGGCGCAGTCACAAGCAGGAGATGAAATCCTACTCTTCTGCTCTGGCTAACTAGATGATGTGTCCTGCTAGATACAGAAGAGGAGTCTCGGTATGATTAAGGTTGCAACAAGTGTTAAATGAATCATACTGAAAAAGGTGTTGGGCTTTTTATTCACTGCAGTGCAGGGAAGCCTGTGCTCTGCCAGTGGTTGCCCTAGTAGTCTTGGGTTTACAGTAAAGAAGAAACCAGAGGTATTAAAGACCTGCCATGTGTTGAGATCTCCACTTCTGAAGTAGCAGATCCCCATCCCCTTGGTCAGTAATTTATAGAGTGAGTCCTTCCCTCCCTCAGGCGAGACATGTACAATCCCACAGTATGCACCTATCCATCAGTCATACAACCCTCTTCAAGCACAGTGGCTTTTCTAGACCCAAAACACTACCAAAAACTGTTTTGTTTTGGTTTTTTTCCCTCCTCCAGTTCTGGATCTACTGAGTTTTGATGCAAAAGTTGGACTTGAAAAGGCTGAGATGATGACAGTTCTGACACCAGGTTCGGATGCATCTTCAGCAAGGATGCAGCTCTGGGCTGCCAGGCACCAAACTGAGCCCTGACAGGACCAGCCTTCGCCTTGCTGAAGACTTGGGAGTGAGATCAGGCAGTGCTGTCGGCAGAGGGGCTCGGGACAAACTGCAAACGACCAATGTGATCCGCAAAATGTTCGCTTTATCTACAAAAAGATACCCTTTATATACTTTTACTACACTCCAGCGTATGATTTCTCTTCTATTATTGGTTACGTGAAAGTGTTCACAATGTAAACATGCCCTTTTGACCACTTCTAATTGGATTATTGGAGGTGTCCACACGAGGTGAGGACATATGTTTAACTCTTGGGACTCCACCTCAATTTTGGCACAGATTTGTTTCAGCTTTAGAGTCTGAAGCCATGATGATTGCACAGCTTTTTTTTACTGTCTGTGCCTGGCCTTGTCAAGGCAAGGCCCACAAAAATGCAGAGGAAATTTCTCGCACAATCCTGCTCTCCCGACACAGTACCTTGCACTTATAGGGGTCTCTATTAATGCAGGAAACTTCTCTATCTATTATGCTCTACAAATAAACATTGCTTATTACAAATGAGCTGCTTCCTGTCCTTTATAAGATGCAGGCAGATGAGCTGATACTCCTGTGGGAATGCCATAACGTGTTCCATTTGAAGAGTGCTTCTGCTGCTGCCTTCCTCCTGAAGCTGGCCACATCTTTATGAACAAGCAGACTTTTCACGTAGTTTTGTCTTGTGACAGAGTTTTCTACACCTTCTCCAAACATGTGGGCCTTGGGTCTGAGTATACCAGACTGCCTCATTGCAAGATGAAGTGCAGCAGTTCCTGTATACGTACCATGACTTTTGTGGGGTTTCCACCAACCACACTGTTCAGACAAAGGAGGCTGAAGTAGCTTCTTTGCCACCATATAATACTGAGCTCTTACAGCATCATCAGTAGCACATCTCATACTAATAATGTTGAATATTGTTCTGTGGCCTAAATTAAGTCTTCCACTCTCCTTTTCCTCAAGTTATAACTGGCAAATCGATGAAAGATCACAAAACGTCTCCCTTGAACTTTCCATCTGACCCTGCTGCTTGCCAGCAGCTGGCAGGGTTTGGAAAGTGAGGAGGCTCAGGGCCCGGGCTGGTGGCACAGACATGGTTGTGGCTGCAGCTGCGGTGTATTGCATGCCTTCCCTTATCCTGTGGCACGCCACAAGATGGACCATGTCAGTGCTAGCTCAGGGCAGGCTGCAGTCACAAAGCAGGTGCATGACATGCCTTTCACTCCAGCGGCGAGCACATGCCATACCCCTCACTGCTCGCTTGAGGTAATTGTGTTCCTCCTCCACTGCAGCTTCCCTTGTGTGGGCCACAGAGCCTTGTGAGTGGCATAAAAACATACATAGCTGTAAGAAAACTTGTCAGGGAGGTGCAACTCTGTGTCAGCTCTTTACTGTGTTGTATTTTCCAATCCATATTCAACCTGGCTACAGAATCATAGAATGGCCTGGGTTGTAAAGGACCTTAAAGACCATCTAGTTCCAACCCGCCAGGGACACCTCCACTAGAGCAGGTTGCACGTTTAATTTCTGAATTTTGAAATGGAATTAAAACTTTATTATAATAACCTTAAATGTACTGTAATAAATTGTGGCACCTCTTGATCTTCATGATTCTGTACATGAGATCAAACTAAAATTTAACTGCTAGGAAAAAAATGTTGGGAGATAAAAATACGCTGCAAAAAGATCAAAGCAGTTGATAGAGAGGGCAAAATTGCACATACAGGGATAAAAAAAAGCATCAGTCAGAGACTGTGACTTGGAACTATCCCAAATCTGGAACCAGTAATGTGGAGGTCCCACAGTGGGTAAGTGAGAATGAAAAAGAGAGAGATTAAAAGGTAAATAAAAGAGGGAGTGAAACAAAACTGTGTGATTTTTTTTTCCCAGTACTGCTTTCTCGGCCTTATTCCTTGAAATAATCATTAAACAAACTTTGGCTCTGCAAAAAATTTAGAGCTCTTCAAAGACTCTTAATATGTTCTGATATGTAGCTCTATATTATCTCTTTAGAAAACGGACTTTTCTAAAAAGCATCTTGTAAAAGTTAGAGTCAAGGGGACAATTCACAGTGAATAATTTATTCAGCATATTTTGTCTCATTTTTAATTCTCATGTTATCCAGGAGGCAATTATGATTACTTTGAATATGTTGGAGTTTACTCACAAAAGGGCTCTAAGGGAATTATTTTTAGACTGGATGTATGACTGAATATGATACTTGCTACTCGATCTCTGTTAGCCAGTTATTATTAGAGTCAGGCAACTATTCACAGTAGAACTAGACACAACTTATTTAAAAAATGCAGTCTAATTTCTGTTTGCAAATTATCCCCAGTGATGTCAGATTTTTGTGGGATACTTTATGTTTCACCACCTATGACCATACATGCAAACAACCAGGAAAGACCTTCAAATAATGGTAATATTTGGTATTAATTTCTTCTCATCCCAGCTTTGCGGCACTGTATCAGCTTCCTGACCAGATGATGAGAAGCATGTATACTCTGTTTAAATTAGTTAATTATCAGCTAATATTCATAAATGTTCAATTAATCTGCAATTCAGACAACAAAGAGAAGGCTACTTCCTGTGAAAATTCTCCTGCAAGCATTTACTGACCACTCTTCATCAACACCTTGTGAATATCCCCATGAATATGATTTACTTTTTGACATGTTTTCAACCATTCTCATGAAAGGAAGTTTGGATAACAAGCAGTGAATCAAAAGTTTTTGCACGCAAGTGCCTCTGGTCTTCAGTGGGCCATGCTATTGTGATATGATATACAGCTACGGTTGGCTATATAGCTAATGAGATATTGTTCCTATTCCCTGGCCAGTCAGTAATGGCTTTATCTTGTTTGGGAAGCTGCAGAGGAAAGATTCTACCTGAAGACACTGCAGTCTTTCTCAGCTCTGCTCCACAGCCTTCTTGAGCCCAGTGTAAGGCTCTCATGGAGCCCTTAATCCCTGTTCATTAACTGAGGATCAGTCATTCTGTTGGGAGAATATCAATGTGAGTTGGAAGATTAGTGTCAGCTCCGACCTATTGCCTTCAGGTGAGTCTGTGGCCTCAAGTGAGGTTCGTGAAAGCCTTGTTTTTACTCCTGATCCTCAGCTTTTCTGCTATTCGTGTGTCTCCAGTATGTTTCAGAAGTAAATATTTTCTCTGGAATACCTCCTCTTATACTTCCGAAAAAAAGATGAAGCACATTCGGAAAAAAACTCTGCAGCTTTCAGAGCAGCAGTAAAAGCTGACAGGAATAGATGTTTCAGCTGGGTGATGCCGAGAACATCAAGGACACAGTTCTCTGTTGAAAGGAATAAGTGGATGCTTGTAAGAAGGCGGCAGACTCATAAAAGTATAAAGGCACCACATACTTTATACTGGATGTCAACTCCCTTCAGATGCTGCTTGGGGTTGGCAGCAGACAATGTTTTCAGCCTCAGGTGACTCTGCAGCTGGCGTTGCCCTGCCCATGTGCAGAGAAGCTGCAGATGTCCCCACCTGACATGGCACTGCTAGGCATTTCAGAAGGCTTCTCTTTTTTCTTGTCTACATGGCCAAGCTAGGCCCAGCTATTGGAGTGGCTGCAGTAAATACCCTACCACCGAAGAGAAACAGGTGGCTTGTGCTGTGATGGGAAAGCTGAAGAAAATGCTTCCTGGCATTGGTTTAGCAGGTAAGTTTACCAAGTATCAACATTTATGGAAGTTCTGATTTGTGAAGTATATTCAGAGGTGGCACATGCCAAATCCCCATGAGAACGAGTCAGTGCTATTACTTGCAATGGAGCAGTACCAGGGGTATGTTCACACTGTGTGTCTTCCTCAGCAGATGAGACATGGGATGGATATTGGTGGCCAGCATATCCACCCACAGCATCACCACCTTAGCCCTGTAGACAGGTGAATAAATATGAATATGTTTAGGAAAAATATATATTCATATACACCTCAGTTTTCTATTTAAAAAGAAACTAAGCAAGAAACTCTGAAGCCAGTGAGGCAGTGCTTCATTTATTAGTGTGGTTGTTTGTAAAAAGGGTGAATTTCACGTGAAATACAAACAACAGTTAATGCTGAGTTCAGTAAACATGAAGAAGACTTCCATTTGCCTTTGTTTCCCCCAGTGTGCCCATGCTTTATATTAGGATACATCTACAATAGTTTTGTTAAGACACTTGGGTTAGGTTCTACTAATGTCATTATCACTTTGCAGACATGTCATAGTTTGCTATCTCTTTTATAACTTCATGAAGATCTTTACATATGTCATACTTCTTTCCCTGGTAATTAATGGATGAAAACGAGAGAGCTTCACCTTGCTGTCCTCTGAGAAAAAAATCACAAATTTCATGGTAGGTCAGTTTTACAAACTGTTATTTCTCAAAGGGAAGCATTCTTAGTAGAACAAAAAACCCCGTCTGTTCTAAAATTACTCTAGAAAGTCAAACAGAATGATAAGCTAAATGAAGTTTTGATAGAAGCAGGTGCCTTGCCATGACAGCAGAACTTTTTAATTGCTACTGTTGAAATAGTACTTCTATTGAAAAATTAGGTCTGTTTAAGTAAGTAGAATTATAGTAATTTCTGAGGCTAAACTGCACTTAGGGACAGGAAAATGCTTACTCCAGCCTGGTGCACATGAACACAGCAACAGTGAACACGAGGGTGGGTGGCAGGCTCTTCAGGATGGAAACTGCAGAGGAAGCTTTCTTATGAAAGCACAGGCCAATATCCTTTCAAGGAAGCTCCTGCTTTGATGAATTCTCCTTCTTGTCACCAAAGTGTAGTTATTCAAATACTCCAAGCTAGACTGAAGTTTCAGCCCAGAAAGTGCTGCTAAGACATTCTGTGTGGTCAGCTGTGATGCCCCAGCCCCTTAACCTAGCCCTGAGCTCCCCCTGGGACCACTGAGGGACAGGGTACAAGAACAGAAGGATGTGCATTTGTAGTGCTGGCTGATCTTCTACTGCAATTGCACACAGGGGTTATAACAAAAGGCTTGAATTCAGCTAAACCTTTATCAAAATATGAATTAGTACTTCTGGCTGATTTCTTTTAACTTTTGCCCCAGTCCCAGTGTCCCCTATGTCCTGCTACCCTTGTCTCCATGGCACAGAGAGATAAACTGGAGTCATGGGCTGAGAGATGGGGTCAGGCAATCAGTTCCCAAGGAGCTGGTTCCCAAGCCAGTCCCTCCAGTTTGGGACTACCCTGTCTGTCCCAAACTGCCCCAAACCACTGCAATACCCAAATTATTCACTGGGAGACTTTACCTTGAGGCAACTGCAACAGCTCTATTTCTTTAATGATTTTAATGGTCAGAATTGTGCCAGGTCAAGTCATTTAACTGTGTATTTAATTAGTAATCTGTATGCATGCAACTTAAAGGCATTCAGCTGTGTTATCTTATAGGGATTAACTAAATGGGTAGTAAATAATCTAGGCCAGCAATAAAAGTATTTATAGTGGTACTCTTTTTTTTTCTGCCTTTTGTTTTTTTTTTGGTTTTGGGTTTGGGTTTTTTTGTGTTTTGTTTGTTTGTTTGTTTGTTTTTACTATCATTGCAGCATTGTATGTACTGGTACAGGTCTGCATAAGAATATTTCTGCTCTAAGAGATGGGGGAAACACAGTTTGAAGTTTTCTAATGTGAAGTTCACAGCCAGACAACCCAAAAAGTTATTGCCAGATGCAGACTTGCTGTGTTAAAGAAAATAAACATGAAAGTAACTTGACCCAGTGGAAATTCGTAATTTAGAGAGGAATAGGAGAAGAAATATAACCAGGAACTGGTAGATAGTAGTTCTTTGGCTTGAATAAATCTTGAGAGTATTTGGCTGCTAACAGTTCACAAGTTAGCACTGGCAAAGTATTTCCTGGAACAGTAAAGTTAGCATCCCAGTCCTTCTTGGTCTGTGAGCGAACAAACTATTTTCTATGTTAGTGCCATTGAAGTGTAGAACAGAATTATGGGACTATGATCTTGCATAGATAAAATGTGTGTTTTGAAACAGGGAAATTTTTTTGTACCTACATCACATGGGTAGTCCCTCCTAAACAGAAGCAATGTCCTTCTTGTTAGTTTTGCACCAATGTTTTCTACGCTGTCTTTCACAATAGATCTTTCAGAATAACACTAGCAGTTTATAAAGAGCACTGACCTGTGAAACAGAGGTAATAGATATTGTTAAAAATCATGGCTTGCTCACTTGGAAGTCATGTGGCAGGGCCAGGTAACTTTAGAAGCACAAGGAATTGTTTAAGTGGGAAATGCAGCAATAACAACACACTGACCTGAGTGTGTAAGCCTCTGCACTATTTGGTATGTTTAGCCCAACAAATAACATCATGAGACATTGAATCCTGTCATGTCATTATTCCAGCATGACCCAGATGGTCAGCCAAAGGCTGTTTACCACAATCCTGCCACCCTCTGCTCATTTGGAAAGAAACAGCATGAGATATCCTTTTTGATCACAACTTTTCAAGCAGTTCTTGACCTCTAAACTTCTCCCTCATCTTTCAGTTAGATCAAGAAGGCTTGCTGCCTTCTCTCTTGTTTTTCCACTATTCTTGCTACAGACATCCAGACAAATATATGCCACTATCTATAAGCATACTATTTAGCACAAGGCTATGTATTTTAGCTTCTGCATGGGCAGAATTTCACAGGTGCCCTTCATGAATACTGTGCCTCTGGGAGGTGCTCACAAGGAGTGAGGGCCCTGGATAGGGTGCAGACCTGCACAGAGGTGCTGCAAATCACTTCTGTCTTCCTCAGCTACTGAGAGCTCACAATGACTGCCTGCTCTGGCAGGACGGATGGGACCTGGACCTGTGCTGTTGTGCAAGATGGATGTATCCATATTCTGCACAAGTCTAAAGAGAAGCTAAACAAGGACGTTGTTTCTGCCCTTCAGTCATAAACTCTCCAGAAATATTCTGCTATAGGTAGGATAAAACGCTAGATAAATTCAGGTCATGTTCAGCAAATCCTTCTATTCAAATAACTAATCCTGAGTAGGGAAAAGAGGATTTTTGAAAGCATGAGGTTTTTATTCTTTATTAAAAAAAAGTAAAACAGGCCCTCAGGAGTAGCTTTTCCCATTTTGAATGAAAAATATGTTCGGTGGAACAAACCATTTTCTTTGTCCTGAAATAAATGAAAACATTTGTTGGGAGTGCAAATCACTACTGATCAGCCCAAAGAGCACCTCAGGAGTATGGGCTGTGAGAGAGGCCTTCTCCCCTGCTCTCCTGCTCTTCACCTTCCTTTCTGGTTCTGTTCTCACAGCTTTCTCCTCTCTTCCCAGCTGAACAATTTCCCCTGTACTTACTCTTTTTCCCTGTTAAAAATTAATCAACTGAATAAATGTGCTGTTCTTCCAAGAGCTCATCTCTCCCTCACCATTCTGCAGTCACTTGGCTCAGCCTCTGGCTCAGAGAGTCTCCCCGGTTGCAAGGGGGCATGGAAGCATGTAACTTCTGGCCAGGAGGAGCACTCTGTTGTGAGCCAGCTGGGATAGGAAAATGCTCTTTGACAGATCCATGGATGTGCTGCTCCACTGGTGGCTCCTAGACACAGATTTAGACAGCTCCTTTACCCTTTTCTCCCTGGCCAAACAGATGGTCCTTCGTTTGGATCTGTCAACCTCCGGTCAATGATGAGTGAGGTCTTCTGTCCTTCTGCAAAAGATGGATCAAACCAGAAAGGATAAGAGTTTTCCACTTCCCCCAAAGCTCTTGGAAGCCCTTGCTGGCTTTCTCTGTGCTCACTCATCGCAAGACCCTGTAGGAGCTCTATTTGCTCTTCCTGAGACTGCAATTACCAGTACTCTCCTTGGCAGCTGTCTTGCCTTGCCACATTCCTTTTTGTTATGCTAATAAACTTATAACCAACTCCAGCTTCTGAGACTATAATACACCCCTTTTGATTCTCTAATCTACTTTCCGTGCATTAGGGCACAGAACGGTTTGCTAAGGGCCTGGCAGAATGTGTTTAGCTGACTAACTCTAGTTGTTCCTGTTAGATCCTAGCATGCTTCTGAGATTTGTAACTTCCACAAAAATCAAACTCCTAATCCTGAGGTTTAGCAAAGTTTGGATGGATTTGGATTTTACTACATCATTTTTTTTTTAGGGGAGATGACAGTGCTCTTTGATGAAAGATCTTTGGATGGAAAGTCTCTGTGCTAAGTTATGAGCATGAGAAGAACATACTTTCGGTCCAACATTTTATCTATTTTTTTTTTAGTTGAAGTGTGGGTGCTCATGTCAAGACGGCAGTGTGAATGCGTTAAGGGTCTGAACTTGTACTCAATACCTTGAGGGTGATGATGTGACTTATGGTTGCCGTAGTGGCATGTACAGACATGGATTTAACTTAGATCCAGTATTCCACAATGTGTCCCTCACAGAGCTGATAGCTCAAATTACATTTCCAGGGAGCTGTGCTTCCTGGTGGAAACCCTTTGAAGTGTTCCAGTCTAATGGGACTCTCTCTCCTTGGAACAAAATGAGTCTTTTACATACATTGAACAAGACTATATGACAAAAAATACTGCAAGCTGCTTTTATAGCCATATGCCTCTCTCATTGCAAAGATGGTTTACCTCTGGAGTGCAGTCTTTAGCACTTGTACCGCTGTACTATGTCATGCTTTTTTTTTTCTTTTTTTTGTCACTGATGCAGAAGGAGCACTTGAATTTATAGCATCATATCTAAAGGTCATATATTAGCCAGCTCAGTCTATGAAGTTTGGACTGCGATATCATGTGACAGAAATTATGCTATTCCACACCTAAGCAAAGCACACATCCTATCATAAATACCTATTAAAATGGGTAAAACATAAACCAGCATGCCAGAGAGTCAGGGAATTTTGGTATGAAACATTAGGCTAGTTTCACCAACAAACACAGACAGATTGGACAGGTGCTCACATACAAGTGTTTTTAAATTTCTTTAAAATAAAGACCTCACCCTTCCTTGCAAAATTCATCTTCAATGATGGCTGCTGATGGGGCTGTAGTTTGAAACTCACTGAGAAACCATTTGGGGATGGAGAAGGAAAAGATTCCCATGGGATGTCTAACTTCGAAGGCACGAATATCAATGAAAATTCATATGTAATTACTTTTTCATGTCAGAGAGTCAGGTCTGTGGTGACTAGTGTAAACAGCTGCACCTGTGAACTCATGGGAGTGAGGTTGGATGGTTTTTAGTAGCATAAGCAGGGATGAAATGGCATGGCTGGCATGGGATTTCTTTTGAAAGACACACTACTGCTGCCTCTGCACAGATTGTCAGGCTTTCCTTGGGGTTTACTTTGTTTAACCTCTCTCTGACAGTAAATAAGACTCGGAAATGCTTCAAGTTCTGGGATAACACAAGCTTTGCCTTCGTACAAAATGTGACACCTTTCAGTCTGCCAGGGGAAGCAGATAACCAGCCAAAGCTAAAGAGCTCTTTCACAAAGCAGCTCTTTCCAGCCACCCCTCAGGATGTGAGCACCAATGTTGAGCTTATCCAGTTTTCAGGGGGTTATATTTTTTTCTTTAGGAAATCCTTTCCTTATCTCTGTCTAAAAGGAAAATGTGGGCAGTGCTGCCCTCTGAAAACAGTAAGAAGTCTTTTTCACTGTCTTCCCAATTACCCATTGCTCCCTAGTTAAATTTCATGTGAATTTAATTTATTGTGCTTGATGGCTTAACAAGAAACTATTAGTACAAGGGAATTAGCTGCATGTCATGTCTGGAAATTTGCTTTGTTGTTTTTGCTGTTTTGATCCTAATTTGCCACTTGAGTAGATGCTCCCTGCACCTTGACATCAAAGAGGTCTGTGTCTCCTGACTGCTGCAGCTCTTCATTCAATCAGTGGCCTGACAGACTACATACAGGACAAAGTTTTCTTATTGGACAATCTGTCTCCATTAAATTTACTTTAACTGCACACCAATTTAAAAAACCCCCCAAACCAAAAAACCCCACCTAACAACAACAATATTAATAACAATAACAATCATAATAAAACAGTAAAAAAAGGAGCTGTGAAAATGGCAGTAAAATGGTCCCAGTATGGAATCAGAAAGGGAGTGATTTCTGTGGTTACTGTGTCCCTGGCCTCAGTAAACCCCCAACAAGCATTTAAGTATTAGTGTAATGAAGCAGGAGGTAAGTTAAATTCTGAGAAAGACTCTTTTGAGTAGTGGAGAAACTTTTGCCCGAATAGTCCTGCCACATCATGTAAATCAGGTGTCCAAAACTGATGTGCCCTGCTAGGCACTTAGTTTTCCAGCTCTGTTTTCCACCTTTGCATGGGTGAAACTGGGCCATGCACAAGGGGTTGAGACCCCTGCCTCTTCCTGTCCTGCCCCACAGCCCCCTGGCTCTCCATAGTCCCATTTGGTATTCTGACAATGAAATTCTCTGTGGCAACCATTCTGCTGATTTGTGCAGGGGATCAATTACTTCAGTCAGCAAGAGCCAAGTGTCCATGTCTATGTTGGTTGTTGTACCAATTCCAGTTGGTTTTCAGTTTCTGGCTGTATTTTATGCAAAAGTCAGGCTATGCTGCAGATGGGGTTTAGGCTTGTAGCAGTCCTCTTCTTTAGAAAATAAGTGTTAGCAATTCCAAAATTTTAAAACGGGGTAGTTGCAGTGGGCAGGGGATTCCAACTCAGAATATTCAGAAAGCTAAGAGAAACAAGGGAAGATAAACCGTGCTTTTATTTGATCTTCTGAGGAGCTTAACCTCTGCTTGGTCTGACATAAAGCAGCCCTGATGAATGCATACCACCTAGGTAGTCTCTGCTGAGCAATTTCTAGCACAAAGGAGGGGTGATTAGAGCAGTAAGAATCCCCCTCCTGTAGTTTTTTCAAACTATATTAAAGCTGTAGGGGCACCATCAACACTATGCCACCGTGTCCTGGGCTATTGATGCTGATACAGAGCAGCCAACACCCCGTGTCCTGCCCTAAGGCAACAGCACCTCTGGTTTGGGCCAGCTCTACCCATAAACTCCATGTCCCCCTGTGCTGCGGAGACACACTGAATGGAGGTTGAGGATGTGGCAGCTTTCCACACTGGAGAGTGACCATTTTCTGCAGGGGTGGGAAGCAATGCTGTTTCCCCAGTGCAGTGTAGCAGGAAACAACCCTCCCTGTGGCTCCTCCAGGCTCCAGCAGCAATGGGGACGAGGTGCTGACGGTACCGGATTTGCAGGAAGTCCACTGGGCGCAGGTGCAGGACGCTGCTGCCGGCCAGCATGACTGGCCTGGCATTCCTTCCAGCCACTGCACTCACAGTGGGTGTCTGGAAACCATCCAAGCAACTCATGTTCTTGCAACTGGGGCCGGTACTGCCTGGGTTTGGCTTTTTGAAGCCCTGTGTTAGTGACACCCTGGCCATAAACCAAGGTGGCATGTCACCAGGAATACAGATTATGGTTTAATTTGGAAGCAAGATCTCCTCATCAGAGTGTGAGGGATCTGCACCCTTCCTCCTCAACCTCTTCTCCTTGCAAGGAGTAGGCTGAGGGCACTCTCCCAGGGCACGAGTGCTGGCCAGCTTGGAGCAAGGACAGCCCCGCTTTCCCTATTAGAGGCACAGATGCTACGCGAGCACCCAAACACAGCCATTGAACAGGATTACAATGCTCCACACACTATCCAATTGCAAAAGAAGCCGCAGTTAAAGCAGACCCACAGAAGAATACAACTAGAGACACCAGCAGGACCTGATGGGAGTGACAAGGTGGCACAGCCAGTCTGTGCAGCTGCAAGATCTGCAGAATGGGGCTGAAGAGCTCAGTTTCTTTTTTTAGCATCTCAGAGGAAAGCTTCAGTGAAGGTTTAAAAGAAAATAAATGAACTTTAATATATATCTATACATATTTATATTATAATATATGGTGGTATATTGCCCCATCCCTGGAAATGTTCAAAGAGAGTCTAGATGGAACTTTGAGCAGTGGAAGGTTTCCTGCTCATGACAGACTTTGGAACTGGATGGTCTTTTATGTCCTTTCCAAATCAAACCTTTCTACCATTCTATTTGTGGGGTCATCCTGACAAGATTAGGTGCAGCAGGAGAGAAAGCATGGGAAGGCCTGTTCAAACCCTTGTAGGGAAGACAATTAAATCAAACATCACTGACACTGCAGACAGAGGTGAATGCATCTGTGCTGAATAAGGGGTGAAGAGCCTTGGAAGATGGCTAAAACACTGTTCCCTCCTAAAACACTCTCCCAGGCTCATGCAATGGGAACTATTTTAAAACCTTACAGTCAGTACAAACCTCTTGCTGCCGGCACCAGCTCTTGCAGAATATCCCAGGGTTCCGTTTTACCCCTCTAAGTGACATTAAAGAGAGCCTGAGATAATGATGCAGGTCAAAAAAGACAAGTTTGTTTAAACACTATTTTCACAGGCAATATACTATTTCGATGGGTAACAGCATCTAACAAACAGGAATCTGCATGAGGGTGCCCAGCAACCTTTATTTTTCAACCTCTGCATGGCAAGTGATTACATGGGCAGTATTACAAATCAAGAGGGAAGACCCAGGCACACTGGAACTTGAACACTGGAGCAAAAGTCTGGTATTGCTACAGGCAAATCATGCACTGATCATGCTCAGGCTGGGATTTTTTGCAAGTCTCTAATGAATAAATGGGACAAATGCAGTTTTCAGCCTTTACTTAGACAGACAAACAGAGTCATTTAAAATTTTGTGAAATATGCTTAGTTAGAGCTCAGACAAATAAAATGCTGATGTAGCCAACTAATGAAATACAGCCTTGATTTTACTTGTGGGTTAAAATCAGTGCAATCATAACCTGTTTGAAGTGCTTTGCTGGATTAGGAGGTAAAACTTTGTAAGAAAATGAATGCAGATTGAATTCCAATAGCATTTTGCATAAACTTGACAAAGCTTGGAAAAGTAGCTTGTCTAGTTAATACAAGTGCCCACAGTCTTGTGGAATGAAAGCAACACTTGGAATATCTGGGTAAGTCACTCACGAGTATTTGGAAGGTGCTTTAAGGTGCTTCCTTTCACTATTGAACGCAGCCATTTGTTTTATGAAATCTGGGAAAGTACTGAACAGAGCACAGCAACAGCACCCAGTAATTCAGGAAAGAAAATAAAGATGACACACTGCAGAAAACCCTAAGCATTTTCTGAATATAACAGTCAAGATACAGATTTTCTTCTGGACACTTTGATTGATGGCTCTTTCTCTTGCATAAAGTATCATGGGATCTTTTAAGGAGCACTTTTTTCTACAGAGGCTCTAACAGCATAGCTCTTCCTAATCATCTGCTGGAGTAGGATTTCAGTATTAACTTGGAAAAATACTATATACTAAATCACTAAAATGATTTTCTGGAGCAACTTGCTTTTGTTTTGGTGGTCTTCTATTCAAGTAATAGCACAGGCCAATCTTTTATGACAATAGCCTTATTTCTTTTCTCTATTAGGTTTTGTTCCTAATGTAACTGTAGTTTTGCCATCAGAGCAGATTAGTTTGGACTCCCAGCTCACTGGCAGAGGCATTCAATTATACCACACATGAAACTCTGTTGTGCATGTCTGTGAGAGAGTGCACGTTAGGGTGTGCACAGGTGAGCTATCAAGAAAACAGCCCACTTGCCTGCTTATGAATTTAGTGAAAAATAAAACATCTTTAATTTGATCTTGATTTATCTCTCAAGCTGTTGTGCAAGCTCAAATAACAGCTGCTGTTGGTCTAAAGGCCCCTATGTCCATTTTCAAACTCTTTCTGTGGACAGCAGTCTGTTTCTCGTGCTGCAGAAACATTGCCTTGCATGGCAACTTGCGTGCAGCAAGGAGGCCACGGGAAGAGGAGGCAGAAGCACAGGAACACTGCCAGAAACAGAAATCTCAAGTAGCATATGGCCTCAGCACCGGTGGACAGGATCAGTAGCAGTTAGTGCTGCAGCTGCCACCTTATAACAGGATACTCTAATAGACTCTCCATTTTACTAAATGATTAGAGTATTAAAGTTGATGGAAGCCAGCAACGAAATTGCTCCATATACAATATACCCGAAATAGGCCTAATGAGGCTTCAGATTTTAATTCTGTACTTTTATTCTCTATTCTGATTGGATAGGAAAAATCTGATTTCTCCTTTTCCTGAGTTTGGATACTTATGTACGCTTTTTCTAGTGGATTAACCCCATTCTCCATCTGGAGGCCTGGGATTGCACCATATTTTCTTTGCTTTTAAAACCAGCTGGAAAATCCCCAGCCCTGAATGTGGCTGTATGCCCTTGGCTTTGACATTTGGTTTCTAGTCTCCACTAATAATCAGGGTTAATTCCTTTGGTTGTCACGATGATTTGTGGGTTTTGAATTGCCCTAATTTATACAAGGCTTCTGTCTCTGCACCAGCCCCCCCATCCTATATCTGGCACTCCAGTAGCATCTCACTCTATGCTGGGAATGTGAGAATCACATACTCAAATAGGTACCTCTCTGATTTGCTTTTCTCTCCTATGGGGAGGATGAGAACATGTAATATGTAGGCACACCAGTCACCTACCTTTTATGTCTCCTCTTGTCCGGAGCTCAGCCTTTCTCATCATTCTCCTCAAACTGGACCTTGACTTTTCAAGTGAAAACCAGAGAGACATACTGACGTCATCTTTCATTGTACATGGTTGAATATGGGTTTCTTCTCATAGAATCAGAGAATGGTTTGGGTTGGAAGGGCCCTTAAAGATCATCTAGCTCCATCCCCCCTGTTGTGGACAGGGATACCTTCTGCTAGACCAGACTGCTCAAAAGACCCATACAACCTGGCTTTGAACACTTCCAGAGATGGGGAATCCACATCATGTCTGGGCAACCTGTTACAGTGCCTCACCACCCTCACAGTCAAGAATTTCTTCCTAATATCTAATCTAAACTAACTCTTTTTTCAGTTTGAAGCCATTCCACCTTGTCCTATCACTACATGCCTGTCTAAAAAGTCCCTCTCCAGCCTCCTTATAGGCTCCCTTCAGGTACTGGAAGGTGCTATGAGACTTTTCTGGAACCGTCTCTTCTCCAGGCTAAACAGCCCCAAATTTCTCATCCAGTCGTCTGATTATTTTAATGGCCCTTCTCTGGACTCACTCCAACAGGTCCATGTCTTTTCTGCGCTAGGGGCTCCAGAGTCTCCACAGCTGCCCTGCATAGTCTGGGCAAAATTTGCATGATCAAACAGCAACCCAAAGTTTTATTTACTTTTGAACCTCCATTTTCCCCCCAAATCTCCTTCATGTGTACAAACAAACACATATCGCAGCACAACAATGACCTTGGAATGATGCAAACGTTGCCACATTAGACATGAAGAAGAAATTGGAAGGTTAAATTATACGAATTTTAGAGAGCTAGAGATATTAGGATAAATAATAGCTACAAATTACTTCAGTCTCTAAGGAGTAAGAGGGACTGTGTTGCCCTTGACAAGATGACCATTTAAAAAGTGTAGCAGAAAAAAAAAAAGGGAGCTATATCATGGTAAATTGAGGAAGACAATATGGAAATACATCTTTTAGAGCTCTTTTGCGTGAGATCAGATAACTGTTACAAGCTGATGTGTCACAGAGCTACTTGGAAAATGCAGTGGATGGTAGATCTTCCAGATCTCCTCTGGAGGCTTCCACTGGGAGAGATATTACTACTCATTCGGCAACCCTAAAATGAAGGAGATGATAGGCTAAAAGTAAGACATGAATTCTCATATTAACTTGTCCTACTTTGTAACAGGACCTGAGAACAACTGTAAACTATTTTTAAACCCTTTTCTTCTGACAGCACCCTCTTGGGCTATGTTCTGGTATATGAAGATAGATGCTTGGCTTTCTTCTGAGGAGAGGGCAAACTGAGGCAGTGGGGTATGGCAGGCAACCCTGCAGACTGAGATACTGTATCTACAGAGAAATTACCAAAACCTACCTCACATCATGATCTGTACAACCAAATACACGCAACCAAACCAGCACTTTGAAAGCTGATGGCGTTTGCTAGGAGGGACAATCAGAAGAACCACTGTTTGCTCAGCTTCTCAGCAATGTTTTGATAAGATCCCAAA
Source organism: Lepidothrix coronata (assembly GCF_001604755.1). Classification (NCBI taxonomy): domain Eukaryota; kingdom Metazoa; phylum Chordata; class Aves; order Passeriformes; family Pipridae; genus Lepidothrix; species Lepidothrix coronata. Next base: position 822,343 of record NW_016690202.1, on the reverse strand, counting down.
AAAGGGATACGTGGAAGCAAATCACTGACCACAGGACAAAGGGCAAATTTTTTTGCCATTTAATATCTGGGTAAAAAACGGGAAAAGATCCCAGGGTCTGGTACTATTTATGGCGAAGTATTTCAACTGAGGGGTGACACAGAGAGGTGGGGATACTTGGAGTTTAGGAGATTTAATGTACTTACGGTGAAAAAGGGCTGACTCCTTTAGCATTTCTTACATATGTGAGCAATTATATACTCCACTGAAGATGGTAGATACCATATCTAAGGATGAAATGAGAGAAGAGTGTAATTCCCCTCAAGTTAAATGACAATTGATATGAAAGTTACTATCCACAGAATCAAGGGACTATCAGATGAAGGAAAAGGCCAAGGGACAGTGAAGTTTTTGAGCAGTTTTGGCTAGCAAAAGGCATAGAGAGATGAGCAAGGAAGTGCCCCACAGCTCTGGGGGAAGTAGGACTTTTCTCAATGTTTCCTAAAAGAGAAAATCAGACTGTACTAGACAAAGTCTTGACTAAAACATCAATTTTGCTTCCTTTTAGAAGCAATCTGCAGCACCCAGAATTGAGGTTAAGCATTTGGGCTAATCACTTTGCAATATCCTACTGAGCTGGGAGAATTAAATTGGTGACCAGGGGAAGTTGGCTGGGTTGCTTTAAGCAGTAGCAATACTATGCTACAATATTTTTTCCCTTCTCTTATACCCCTTAATCTCAAGCTTCCAATTTACGCTGGTCTGGAATAGCCTGTCAGCAGGAATAGAGAGAGAAAATTCTCCTTATGAAAGAGCTTGTGTAGTGCCATTGTCTCTGGTGGACAATAGTCTTCAGTACAGAAGGGTTTTTCCAAGTCTTTGCTCCTACATAAAACACTGTAGAAATATAGTGTTTGAAAAACTGGGCACTGTCTAAAAATTCTAGTTTAAATGGGAAACAGTTCATTAGATTATCTTCCTGATGTCCACAGCCTTGGGCGGGACAGTGGCTGAGCACTGAGCACACTTTACTTGAGGAGAAGGAACTGACCAAACAGGGAATTATTAGTGCTTTTGAAAGCAAGAATTACATGTGTTTTCTGTGAACTTTAATTGAGAAAAGGGACAAATTAATGCCTTGCCAGAGATGAATGCAGAAAGTCCCATCATGGTTTAACTATGCAAGGATATCTGGGAAATGACAAAAAAAATCTCCAAATGTCAAACCAGAGGTACATGTGTAAGGGCTGGTCTGCCCAAAGGCAAAAATATCTCTTTTTTTTTTTTTTCTCTGACTACTTACACAGGTTTTATATGATGTTTATTCGTCTATTCAATAAATAAGAGAGCACATTCTCATAGAGTGCACAGTATTTATGCAAATACCTCGGAGCCAAAGACACTTTCCCAATAGGCAACAGCTATCAGGAGATCTGGGGCAGTTTTAAAATTGTCATATGTCTCTTCAGTCAGATATTCCAATCCTTTGGCTGCACAGATTGAAAACAGCAGAATTTGTCCCGAGAGATGCAGACTACTCCTTCTCATCTCACCCCTCAAAGAAACATTTTCATTCCATAATCAACAGATCAAATTGGAGTGGTCTCTGGGTAACTGACCGTAGATAAGCTATTGCTACTTAATTTTTTAAAGCATATATTATGCAAAATGCACCAGTTTGATTTTGAGCAATGGCAGAACTGGCTTTTCTAAAGCAGAAGAGAACTTTTGCCTGAAGTTCAGGCTGGTTTTGAATGAGACTGTGAAAAAGTTGAATTTATTTTCCACTCCAGCTTCTGATTGGTGATACTACATGCTTTCATAAGCTCTAGATATTGAGATATCTATTTTTATCACTTAAGGAATTAAACTCTTCAAACATCTTGAGAAAAGCCTCAGAGCTGCTAGACTTACTGTTCTCCTTTGTCATCAAGTATTTGGTATTTTCTGTCTTGTAAACCAGAGTTTTAAGTTCCTGGCATATGCAAGGAAGAAGATGCAGCCAGAAAGAAGCAGCGGCCCTGTCAAAGAGCTATTGTTTCAGAGATTCCCTCTTTATTTTCTGGTTCTTGGATACACGATGGAGAACCAAAGGCTGATTTTGCCAGATTTGCCCAAGATGAGGTGATAAGAGAAGGCTGCATAAGCAGTCCTGTAACATTTACTCTTGTTCCTCACTAGTACTTAGTATTTCAGATTATAAATAGCATCTTGCCCTGTAATAGCCTAACATACTGGGTACTTCTCAGTATGGAAGTACATAGCTGGGTACTTCCCAGGAGCTTATAGTTAAGATCTCTAGAAGCCTCTGCTACAGAGAGCCTAAATTATTGCCTCTGCAGTCAGCGGGAGAGGAGTTCATGGAGCCTCTACAGCTGTTTTGGGAAGGGCTCCTCTTGACAAGTCCCAGCTCAGGAGACACAGTGGTCCCTCCTGGGAGGGCATTGCCTCTGAAATGTGCATCTCCTGCTCTGATATTTTTCTAAGATGATTTGAAAACCAAAGGATGGTAGTGTTATAGCTGAGGTAGCTTGTGCTGAAAGTTTGGGGTAGGGAGACCTAGCAAGACAATATTGCAGTGATAGGTTTGCATGTGACTGGCTTTGGGCTCCAAACTTAGCTTTTGCTAGGTTCTCTTGCCTCCCTCCCTCATTAATAGTAGAGAACTGGGAAGGTGTCCCTCAGCTGGGGGTTTCCTGGCCTTTTCCCAAAACCATGTGGGAAGATGTGAAGGGAAAGGGAGGCTTTCCTCCAGGTAGAGCCTGGGCTGGTAGAGACTGTACCTGAATAACCGCAAACCTCTGTGCCATCCCCACTGCTCTTGGCCCAGGCTTCCCTGGGTTACCTTTGCTTTCTACCTCACCTGCCTGTGCTTTACGCATGTAGAGAAAACTCCTGGGAAGCCCCATGGGGAAACAAGGCAGTCCCCATGCTGGAAGGATTTTTCTTCTTTGGCTCCATAGCACTGCTCTTCCCAGCACCTGAAGTCACAGTTCCCCCTCATCCCTCCATGAAGCCTGCAAATAGGCATTCTCCAGACCTCATCACGTACTGAAACTCAGTTGAAGAGCTTTGGATAATTTAAACAGAAACATCTTTTATGGGAGTTAATATGCAACAGAAAGCAAGCCATGCATGCAGATGTGTTTTAGGCAGACTCTCCCACCTTGTCCTGGTCCGGGTTGTCTGCCTTACAGACAACACCCTCAGCCAGCCACCCTGTCTACAGGCAGGAGGAACTGCCAAGATGTGCAGTGGCTACATTCCATCAGATGCTACTCTTCATGGACTAGAAAACCCAGGAAGGCAAAGGTTCCCCACCCCTTAAACGCCTGTGTGTCCCATCTACAGTGAGCGCAGTCCCTGGACATGCTGCAGGGGGAAGTCCAGGCTGTTCCCAAAAGTGAGTTCAAGTTGGACATCTCTGTTTTGTGGAGATGGGCATTTGTGAGCTGTGCTATGGGGACCAGAGAATGACACAATTTATTAATTGTGTTTATTTATTCATTATTTTCCTTTTTTAATACCAACGTAGGTATAGGGACTAGAAGAGCCCTGTGAGGTCATTTCAAAACAGGTTGCCTGCATCTGGGATGGAGAAATTTTTGCAGGCAAGAGAGGAGACTTCATAAACTACAGGTCTTGGAGGTTTTGTGCTGACAAAGAAAGAGGTAGACAGATCCCACTGCTGTTGCTGTGGGAGCAAGGAGTGCAGCACGGCTGGATTATTTGGGGGAGACTAGGTGGAATTTTCCTAAGAGTTAGGCAATATAACACGCCAGGACAGCAGATGACTGGAGGCAAACGATTCATTGTGCTAAGTACCGTAAAGCCAAGAAAACAGATGTCCTGGCTGGACTGAGGACAGAACAACAGATTGTATTAAATAGATATATCAATAGGATAATGAATATTTTGTTCAGATTATTGTAAAGTTGCTTTTTTATTTTACGTCCTAAAACACTATAACTAGATAAATCATGAAAAGCTGTAGTAATAGTTACCAAAGTCCTTTCTGAGACTGAAACATTAACAGCATGAAAAGAAAATTTTTAGTCTAAATATAGTGAGATTATTAGCCAGTCCTGTAAAGCTGGTTTATACCCATACATTTCCATTGATACCAGTGGGAAAGAATGGATCTGAGTAAATCGAATATGTGGCCCTGTGGTTTTTTATTGATGTGCAAAACAAAAGGCTAAATTTAAAGTTAATACTGACTGAAAGAAGAGCCTATTTTCTATTGTTACATGTAGAGAAAGTGCCATATCCCTAGGGAAGGAATGTAATATTTGTGCTGATGATTTTACTCCAAAGCCTGATGGGCCTGCTATGCACATGGATGTAGTGTGGCCCAGCAAGCTTCCAGCCCCACTAAAGATTATGAGATTGCATGTGCCCTCTGCTAAACATCACCTTGTTGGCACAGAAGAGTTTTGTGAAGAGGCAGCTGTAGGTGTCCTCCAAGCCACAGAGAGCAAGGCAGCGATTTGTAGGGCAAACAAAGCTATGTAGACATGGCCTAGGTCTCCTTCAGGTAGCCAGTAAGGGGTCTGCTTGGCTCCTACAACAGGAAGGGTTAGTGAGACTCTGTGGGGACATTCAAATCTGCGTTCTTCTGGAAAGTATTCAAGATACACACAAGCATTAGCTGCAAACCAAATGTCATTCACCCATTAAAAATTAGAGAAAGTGTTTTCTCTAGGTGTTTTCCCAAAGAATCCAAGTCGACCAAGAAGGCAGTGGAATCCTGGCTTGTATCAGCAATAGTGTGGCTGGCAGGACCAGGGCAGTGACTGTCCCTCTGTAGTTGGCACTGATGAGGCCACACCTTGTGTCCTGCATTCAGTTTTGGGCCTCTCACCACATAAAAGACATTGAGGTGCTGAGGCGTGTCGAGAGAAGGGAGCACAAGTCTGATGAGGAGTGGCTGAAGGAGCTGTGGGGGTTTAATCTGGAGAAAAGGAGGCTCAGGGAACACCTTATTAACCTCTACAACTATCTGAAAGGAGGTTGTAGCCAGGTGGAGGGTCTGTCTCTTCTCCTAGGTAACAAGTGATGGGACAAGAGGAAATGGCCTCAAGTTATGCCAGAAGAGGGTCTAATTGGAAAACCAGGCTGCTCAGGGAAGTGTCTGAGTCACATCCCTGGAGCTTTTTAAAAGATGTGTAGATGTGGCACTTACAGTCTTGGTCAAGTAGTGGACTTGACAGTGCTGAGTTAACGGTTTGACTTGATGATCTCAAAGGTCTTTTTCAACCTAAACAGTTCTGTGATTCTCTGGCTCTATTTACATCCTACCAAATACCTGGAAATCTACCTTTTTGTGGTACCATCATGTGCTTAAGTCCTTTTTTCCAGAACCTTCTCTACTACTGTAGTGCTCAGCTCTTCCAATCAAGGTACAGATCTCTCCTGGATAGGCCACCAAAGCCTTCTTTTACTCCTTTGAAACTATCAAGCAGTGTCAGAGCGGTGGCGCACTAAAGGTTTTGGTCATATATGTAAAGCTTTTGAGGTAGTTTTCTAAGCAAAAAGCCATTGTGAATTGGTCTGAGTTATCCAGTTTAGACTATGCCTCTCACTTGTGTGCTTGCCTTTGACTTTCCCTAAGGAAAGAAGTACATACACCCCCACACCCTCCTTATTTTTAAGTAGCAAGCAGCCGCAATGCTCCTCATGTTGTGAGCATTATTGGTACCACATGTTCTAATGAGAGCACAAGAAAGAAATGCAAGCCTGTGAAGCTTGCTTTTGTCCCGCGTAGATAGCTACTTTAATGGCACAGCACATCCTGACTCTAGTCTTCTCTGCTCTGCTCACACTGATACATTACTGCATAACTGGTAGATCTGTCTGAACATGGGATGATGGCTGTGCTCTTTCTCTGGTCAAAAGCTGGAGTCAAAATAGTATAGTGATAGCAATCTTAAGAAGTAAAAATAAAAGGAAGAAATGTAGATGATCAAGTTTTGGGAGGGTGTGTGCGGGAATGATAGTTAAAGAAGACTGCGAATTAATCACTCTCCATAATATTCCTGAAAGTATCTTACCAAGGCATTAATTTTAATCTTTACAAGTTGAACAACAACTGCAGCGTGAATTTGACGTTGCACCTCCAAAGGAGCAGCCCATTCTGGGAGTTAAAGATCCCTCTGTTTATCCTTTCTGTGAAATTTTACTCCATTTCATCCGTGCAGTGCACTGTATACTCTGCTGGAAAAAAAAAGTAAAATAAGAGGGAGGAAAAAATGTCACTGTTAGTATCAGGGATTGTTTTTATCACTTGAAAAGGAATCTTTGCCCCTTTCATGACTTAATATGTTTTATGAATCCCACCCACTTGACAGACCATTCAGGTTTCAAAAAAGGAGCTGCAGCTCTTAACGGAACAAGGACAACTTGCCAAAAGCCTTTGCTGTCCAGGAGAAGCCTGTCACTTGTGACTGCCTCAAGGTATTGGGTTAACTGCTATCTCGTTATTATTGTCAACTGCACTGTCTGATAATCAGACCAGTTGAGATAAGCCAGTCTGCTGAACAGACAAAACACTGTGAAATCCCACTTTGGGAGAGATTGTAGCAAAGCAGGGCATTCTTTCAAATAAAAAACTCCAAATGGAATATTGGCAACTGTAGGGAATTTGACTGGCAATACCCAAGATGGTCTGGTTATTAGCATCATACAAAATTGTTTTCTGCCTTTCTCAAATGTTTCTGAATGCGACTGTCAACCCCTCTCCTGCAAGGCGAGCGGTTGCCACCAGTATTTGGAAAATCAGGGTCTGCCAATAACAAGCCATTTTAATACCCTTGCAGACTAAAGCACAGACACCATGGAGAAGCCTAACTTCCAGTGGCCCAAAATAGCACAAAGATTTTGGGTTAGGATTGGCATTACTCAGGCTGCACACTACAGCTAATGCATTTGAGGAGCTGATTTGTGCTGAATATTCAGGAGTGCTTTGCTGCCATTTGAAATGCTCAGGTAAGGGATCAGGTTTCTGAGAGAGCTCATACAGGGTTATGTAGTGCCTCTCAAAATCTTTCTGAAATATGTAGGACACAAAATGTGGGGCAGGATAGTGGCAGGAGGTGGGGCAGGATGTGTGGCAGGATAGTGGCAGGATGTGGGGCAGGATAGTGGCAACTTGAGGGGATTTGGAGTAAAAAATATGTGAGGAGCTGGGCCTATTTCTTCCATTATTGTTTTAAAAAAATTCTGCCTGTGACAAAAGGGGATACTGCTTCCAAAATAAATAACACTTCAAAGACAGACAAAAAAAGGCACTCTCAGCCACAAATCTACGTAATTTCTTTGTGCTTAGGGAATAAAATCTTTTCCCAGCAGAACCCATCACATTATCGTGGAAACTATTTCTATCAATTGGAGTGCCCTTTCTTACATCCACTATAGTGAGTGGGGAAAAGATGGAGAGCAGCAGTAGACTCTCCTCCTGGCCTTGCTGTGCCTACAGACACCTCCTTGTATGCTGTAGAATTAGGCAGGTTGGAGCCATTCAGGCCCCTCTTTTGTTCATGCCTCCCTCAGGTGGTCTTCTCTCACCTTCGAAGCCTACCTGGGTACAGCCTACCCAGACTCTTAAGAAAAAAACAAACCCCAAATGCTTAATAATTTTACCACTGCACTCATTGACCTGGCTATTCTGAAATGGTGGGTCTAGCAGAAGACAGGCTAAATGGATTGCAGCAGGGTGATATACCTGCAGCTCCCATATGCAGATTTCCTCACTGCCCTTTTTATGTGTTCCATTCAGTCTATGATGAAATTCAGGTGCCTATGAAGGTGATGGAGAACTGTTCTGTGCTTCTGGCTGCCTTGGTTTCCTGACCATCAGCCATACAGGTGGTCAGCACAGCTGGCAAATGTTTGCATTAGTTTCCATCTTCATGTGGCTTAGTTGTCTGAGGCAGCTGCTAGTCCTGGTGTCCTGAAAACCCTGTCCATGCTGGTGTCACTGCATGTGGTTTTTACTGTGCAATTGCTCTGTTGCAGTTAGACACCTGCAGTCAGAAACATCTAAACTACTCTCACAGAATCACAGAATATGCTGAGTTGCATGGGATCCACAAGGATCATCAAGTCCAATTCTTAGCCATGCACTGGACCATCCCCAAGAGTCACACCATGTGCCTGAGAGTATCATCCAAATGCTTCATGAATTCTGTCAGCTTGGTCCTGTAACCACTTCCCTGGGGAGCCTCTTTCAGTGCCCAACCAACCTCTGGGTGAAGAGCCTTTTCCTAATATCCAAACTAAACCTCCCCTGACACAACTTCAGGCCATTCCCTTGGGTCCTGTCACTGGTTACCACAGAGAAGAGATCACTGTCTATCTATTCTCTTCCCCTCACAAGGATGTTGTAGACTGCAATGAAGTCTCCCCTCAGTCTCCTCATCTCCAGGCTGAACAGACCAAGTGACCTCAGCAGTTTCTCATACGGCTTCTTCTCAAGGCCCTTCACCATCTTCGTTGCTCTCCTTTGGATGCTCTCTAACAGCTTAATATCTTTCCTGTGATGTGGTGCCCAAAACTGCACACAATATTCAAGGTGAGGCCGCCCCAGTGCAGAGCAGAGCAGGAAAATCTCCTCCCTCGACTGGCTGGCGATGATTTGCCTGATGCCCCCAGGACACGGTTGGCCACTGCTGACATCGAGCAGGACCCCCAGGTCCCTTTCAGCACTACTTTCCAGCATCTCATTCCTCAGTCTCTACGTACATCCAGGGTTGCCCCATCCCACATGCAGAATCCAGCACTTGCCCTTGATCAGCTTCGTATGGTTGGTGATTGCCCAGTCTTCTAATTTATTGAGGTCGCTCTGCAGGGCCTCCCTGCCCTTGAGGGAGTCAACAGCTTCTCCCAGTTTTGCATCGTCTGCAAACTTGCTTAGTACCCCTTCCAGTCCTGTGTCCAAGTCATTTATGAAGATGTTGAAGATCACAGGGCCCAAGATGGAGCCCTGTGGAACCCCACTAGTGACAGGTCACCAGTCTGATGTCACCCCATTCACTATTACCCTCTGTGCTCCAGCCATGAGCCAATTGCTCACCCACCACGATGTGTTTATCCAGCTGTGAGCTGGACATTTTATCCGGAAGGATCCTGTGAGAGACATATCAAAATCTTTACTGAAATCCAGAAAGATTACATCAACTGGCTTCCCCGATCAACCAGGTAGGTTACCTTGTCATAGAAGGAAATCAGGTTTGATAAGCAGGACTTTCCTCTGATGAGGCTGTGCTGGTTGTGGCCAATGATTGTGTTGTATTTCAGGTGGTTTTCAGTACTTTACAAAATAATCTCCTCCAAAACCTTACCAGGCACTGAAGTGAGACTAATAGGCCTGTAGTTTCTGGGGTCCTCTTTCTTGTCCTTCTTGAAAGTCAGGACAACATTTCACCACCTTCCAGTTGGCTGAGACCTCTCCTCCTCAAGGCATCAAATTTGGGATGCTAAAATTCTTCTGGACCAGCTGTGAACAAGAAAATTTTAGCTGGTAACAAAGGACTTCTTTCCATGCAAGCCATTACTGTAAAAGATTAAAATCCCACCTGCTCTGTCACAGCAGGAGGATTCCAGCCTATTGCATTTCTTGCAGATTAAATCCAGTGACGAACCCAGAATACTTTGGCATATGAAAGCCTGTGAAAGGGAATGTTCTTGCTGCTCCCTGGGACTGATGGTTTGGTAAGGAATAAATTCCCCTCCCAGGGAACAGGGGATTTTACTCTGCTGTCTTTACTAAGAAAGAAGCACAAAAAATGTTGACGTTGCAGAGTAAATAAGAGATAGAAAGAGAAAGCCTGGGAGAAGGCACTACTTGGCTGGGATGTTGCAACAGTCAGAAGAGTGAGATAACAGGCATGTGGGTGTGCAGGTGGGTAGGCACATGCATATGCATGCTTATGTTACACGTCTAGTTTCTTGACTTTATCCTCTTCACCTGGAAATAAGTCAGAGATTTTGCTTGTGCTTTATGCAAATATTTTGTCTGCTGTCTCATTGCCATCTAGCCTGTGTGAGCTTTTTTGTGGCAATGTAGACCCAAGCAGGTATGATCTGGTCTTGTTCATAAATGTGTATGTCCAATGTGTTGTGCCACTAAGCACCACTGCTGCCAACACAGTGAAGGGCAGTGGGTGCTGGACATGCAGTGATTTCAGTGACAGTGTCTGAAATGAGGGAAGATTAATTACTTCCACAGCTTGAAAATATTAGCTTAATTCTGAGGTGCTGTTGATTTACCGGTGTAAGGGAGCTGTGCTTAGTCTGTGTAGTATGACATAGTGTAGGGTGGAACAGTGCAAAGAAACAACAGGAATGCTTCCTTCTGCACCCACCTGGGTCATTTGTCATCTGGGGCTGGACTCTCAGAGCATTCAGCAGCACACCAGGAGGAAATGTCCCCAAGAAACAACCCCTTGCAAGCATGAAAAAGTGATTTGCAACTCTGAATGGACAAACTTTAGTCTGCTAGATAGACCCTTTCTGATCTGGTTGCTAGAGGTTATATTGCTTCTTTGTGGTAGGAAGGACAGTCAGTATGTTACACTGTGGCTGGAAAAGGGAAACAGATATGTCTGTTTATGAGTATAGCTGCTCTGTCTCCCCACTAACAGATCTAGGTGGCCCTGCTTCTCCCAGGCAATTGCAAAAGGACAGGGACTGAGCACACCTTCCCATTCTGGGTATTTCTGAGGCCTCGGTTTTATTAGTAACGAGAAGAAAAAGCATGTTATCTTCTCAAATGACATAAAGCAATTGGGTTAGTTCGAAAAACGTTCAAACCTCTATCTTATCTCATCTTGCAGCTCCTTCTGCCCCTATTTTATTGTCTGCTTCGTGCAGACAGAGTGGAATTAAAAGAGAAAAATAAATGATTAGTGTAATGATCTTAAACCCACGTGGCTGAGAGATAAGTATGAACCTCTGCATTTGAAGTACTTGTGATTTTGTCTAGATCAAGTGGCAAGGGGCCGCTTCGGATCTGATGGACCAGGTCTTCATCACAGCATGTTTCATGGTGCAAATCAGTTTTGTGCCATTTATTCCTCTCTGCTCTAAAAGTTGGAGATCTGGTCCATTCTCCTCAGGGACAGAGCTGAGGAATAAAGAAAGAAAAAAGTTGAAGACACAGCCACATTGAAGTCACTACACAGGGCTGGAATTCCATGCAGCTCTGCAGTGGGTGCCACGAGCTCCCCTGCTGCAGCGTGGGTACTGAGGGCATCAGCCTCACTTGACACGAGCCATCTTCCATGTGATTTGGAAACACTGAGGTTCACTGGAACATGGTCCCTCTTGATCTCTGTGCAACTGGAATTGCCCCCATTGAGCCAAATTCATGTATGGCGTTTAGTATTCAGATTGCCAGCACTGAGGTTACATAAAATCCTTTTCCATTAAGAGACAGAAATGCGGTTTTTGACCTTTTCTTTTCCTCAGAACAGCAAGCTGAGTTGCTAATTTTAAGTGCAAATATACATTATCCACTGCTAACTGGGGATTGAGACAAAGAAAGCAAATGTGAGAGGCAACCAGAGCATGTGTTCAGCAAGTGCAAAGCCACTCATTTCTCACAAATGCAGATGAACTTGCTTTTGATATTTGGATATTGAAAAGACTTTAGTACAATAAAGATTGTAAAAATTAATAATCTCAACCTCTGGTACTGAGTTTACTTGCAATACTTCCTGGATTTTTTAGCCTGGCCATTATACATAGAATCAACATGCTTTTTTCTTGAAGTATAGGCAAGCTCTTCTACTCTTTTATGATCAGGCAGAGAAAAATTTTAACAAACATAGTTGTCCGTTGAAGAGATTATTACAAATAGACCTGGAGTCTTGTGACACAAGTAGCACAAGCAATGAAGTATTTGCAAATTACAAAAGAACCCCCCCTGCAAATTAGAAACAGATAATTATTTCTTCCACCATTTGCATTAAAGACGATTCGTGCCACTTGCACGTGATGAAACAAATGATCTACAGACTGGCTCCAGCAAGCCTTTTTTTTTTTAGTCCTTTTCAGAGTGTTAACTTTTTACCATTTTATTTCATAAATTCTCCAGTACATATTAAATCTGATGAAGAGTATAATCAGCATTTCCAGAAGTCACAATTTTGAATACACAAATTCTAGGTATACAGAGTCAGATTTTCAGAGGTAATTCTATTTTAACATAAATCTGAACTCATGAGCTTGACCACAAGATTCACAGTTGTGGACACCAGAAGATTCTGGAGAAGAGTGGATGACAAGGAGGAGAAGAAGGTTAGAATCCTGCCATCTCTTGGCAAAGCCTTAGGTGTGCTTCTGTCTGCTTCGATACCTAGCTGGAGTTTGATAAGTTTACCAGCCAATAACAAGAAAACCTCCCCCAAGTCCCTCTGGGAAGGGCTATGCCATAGGGGTAGTTGGGGTCTTGGCCAGCCCTGTGCCCTGTCCAGCAATGTAGGACGGTCAGAACAAAAGGTGAAGAATGTGTTTGGCTTAAACATGCTTCCTGGTGCACTTTCTTAAAGGAGTACAGGCATTTAAACTGACATCTAAATTTGGACATTCAGAGTCAGTCAGCACTTAGGTCCTGGGTATTTTTCTCATTTATACTTTTGATTGTTGAGTCCCTCCAAGATTTTCTTTGTTTTATCATGTTGCTCTATCATCAACACTTTCATCCTGGTGAGGGCTGTTGAGGAATGGGGATAGGATGGTCAGACTGACCACAGTGATGGCACTTCAGTTCTACTGCAAGTGTCAGGAAATGGTCTCTCTTGCCAGCTGGATGCCACCAATGTAATGCTGGTAGAGAAAAAGCAAATTAACTGTTTGCATAATAAAAGTAGATATTATACTCATTATTGCATAAGTAGTTGAGAATTAACTGTGCCACAAATGCAGAGATTAAGACTAGGCTTCTTTAAGGGATTTCTGGGACAGGTTTTAAGGGAAGCTAGTGGACTTCCTTCATCCTGGTGCAGAGATGGAGCAAATACCACTTGGGAGATGAAACCAACTCTGAGTAGACCAAACTGGAGCCACAAAGGACACAGGAAAGCTCTCCAGATTTGCTAATATAAGATACTAGCAAAAGGAAATTCATTTGAATAAAGCACAGCTTTTTTATCTCACTAAAATGTTTTTCTGTGTCCTTTCGAGGAGTGCAGTCAGCAGGCCTCCACTTCCAATGTGTTGTGGAGTGGACCAATTTTTTGATCTGAGCAGCAGGAGTCTAAATGCTCTCAATGTCTGTTTCAAACGAAATGTAATAGTCTTAAACATTTGACCAGATATTGAAACCAAAGGGTAGACATTGATTTCCATTGGATACCTGTGTATGAGTGTTAGATGTCTTCACAACTCTAAAGAATGAACCAACAGATAATCAAGCAAAAACAGAAAAAAAAGTCAAGGTGAAAGTATGTTTAAATTCTCTTGGAATATTTTTATTTCAATGCCTCTACTGATTTTCCAGAGAGACTAGAAATTATTTAAGAATTAGTCATTCTAACAAGGCTGGATTGTTCTCTCAGCTGAGCTATGTTCTTTGTGGAGAAAAAAAAAGAGAGTAGGAGGGGATGTTTTAATTCTTTAGTGGACAAGAAGAGACTAGGTCAGCATGAGATTGGTGGTCTGTTTTACACTGGACTCGGAAGTATTCCTGTCCCCCTGTGATGGCTGTGCATTACTAAAATGAAGACTGTGCTGGAGGGAAATCTTGTCCCTCAAAGATTCCATTTTACAGAAAAAGAAATTATTTTCCACATTGCTATTTCTGTCATCTAGATAGATAAATGAGGTGTTTTAAGTAGCTGGTTTTTACCCATAGCCCATTGCCTTCACGTTCCTCTAGACCTGGGAAAGCCCTGATAATCTTTCTTCAAAAATTTTGTGGGTAATTATTTATTCCTCAGCGTTGTTGCCTTACATGTGCTGCAATCAATCCAGAAGCAAAACCTCTGCATGAGAAGAAGTTTCAACACTTAGTCCTACCTTTTGTCCTTGCTCAACATCAAAACTCTAAACGTTGTAATTTACTACAAAATGAAGTTCTTTGGAATTTAATTTTGGAAATGCTACGAATGCCTTTATATGAAATATGCTACTAGGAAAAGGCCCCAATGTCTTATTTTGATCAGGCCAAGACATCTTGGTCTGACTTCTTTATTGTTTAACTTTTACATAAAAACATAACACAACATAAATCATATGGGTCTATCACGTAAAAGGCATAACTATTTTTCCATTAAAAACTATAAGCAATGACCAAGTAATTTCTTTATTGTCTTTTTTGTTTTATCAGATCAGTGTTTTCTGAAGGAAAAGAAAATCAACTGGAAAATTTGCAGCCAATATCACTAGAAAAGATGTTTGTACTGTCATGTCCATCTCCTTTGAGACCAGTGCTCTGGTTATTCATTGGCAGGGATGTATGACAACGAATATGCCCTTATGTAAGTCAACAATTCCAGCTATTTCAGAATCTGCAAACCTTATTTAGCATAGACATGAAATCCAAAGCTAACAGAAGCTAGTCAGAATATAAAACTGCACAGACTATAGTGACTATGATAAGCATTGCTAGTGTGGCTCGTCCACAAAACTGGCTACAAAGGTTTTGCTAGATGGAGAAGCATGAAACAGCACAGCACATTGGAGCAAAGCTTCCTGGGGTGCCTGTCGTAGCCTGTGTGTTGGAAACCTCTCAGACACATCCAGACGGAGTGGGCAGCAAACCTTTGCCTACCCTGGGACAGCTTTACAGGGCTCCCTTTCACCCTCCCTGGTTCTATGACAAAGTGTCAGCACTCTTCATTAGCTCCAGGTCTTAGACTGCAAGGTGGTAGACAACCAAACTGTGCCCTGTCAGTGAACCACAAAATCAGAGAATCACAGAGTCACAGAATGGGTAAGATTGGAAGGGACCACAGTGGGTCATCTGCTCCTCCCTGCTACCACAGAACCCACTTGGTTTGGCTGCCCTTGTGCCAGGGAATGTGTGCATGAACCAAGAGCTTATAGTTGCTGACCTTTTGGTTTAAACTGAAACTCAACTTAGACCTATAAAATGTGTCTGCTAAAACATTGTTTCAATCAATGTAGATTGAGGTGTATTAAATAACATGGAAATAGTACATTTGCATCAGTTTCAACATGAAAGCAAGAAATTGGAAGAGCTCTCCCAGCAGAAAAACTCACTTTGAGGGAGATGTATCTGCTGCTGAATCCCATCCCACACTCGTTGTTAATCACCCCTGTATAGGAATAGTGTAGGTACTGTGTAGACTGTTCCCCACTGGAGTAGTGACACTGTTCCCCAGAGGAGCAGTGTGAGCACTGGTGACAGCTTGAGCTCATGAGCTAGGGGCTGGACAGCTTTCAGGATGCTGTTTACAGTCATACTGAAAGTATCTCGTAGGACTGATCTGAGAGAAAGCCAGGCTACTCTGCAGGTCCAAATGCTCGGTCTGTGCCCCACCAGCTCATCCTGCGATTCAAGTCTCATACAGATGAGGTGTGAGGATGAAAAGCACATTTCTACCCAGTGTCAGAGGCACGGAGCACAGTGGAAGCATTGCCCTCATGCCCTGTACGAACCTCATGCAGGCTGTGAAGCAGACTAGTCCTGAGCTGGTGTCAAGCTTGCAAGGGCAAGTTACTCTTTCACAAGGTTTTTTTAACAAATGTGTGTGGGTAAAACAGCCCTGTGAAGGTGATTGATTTGAGGCAAGGGACTAGCAAAACAGATTTAGTGTTTTAAACTCCAGGGCCAGTGAGGGTTGATTATTATAGACAGACACAGTCACAAATGTCTTTACAGATCTCAGCAGTTACAATTATTTGGTTACAAATTTCCTGTCTGGCTACAAGGCATGAAGGGCAGTAATCTATTTATATATATACATACAAACTATACATATGTATGTGAAAACCTTTTATCTAGGAAGAGTCACCCTTTTGCTTCCTAATATACCTGAGTACTAGTTTCCCTGACTGAGTGAAAAAACAGTTTTGTTCTTGAAGGCAGCAGAAATCTGGACCATACTATGTACTCAGAACTATGACTGAAGGATGATGAGAAGACCAGGAATGCTTTTGTATGCCAATGCCTCAGTCTTGTGCTGACAGCTTTATACCTAGGCCTGATGTTCTACTTGTTTGCCCATGACCATCTGATGGTGGGCAGGATGGCAGGGCTGCTTTATGACTGTAGGAGAGAAACTTCTCTCCTAAATCAGACCGTTGTGTTGTGGCAGAAAGTGATCCTACATCAGTCTCTAAAATATGTCTGGAGTATGTGTATATTCATTACTCCACTTCAGTAACTTTCTCAGTTCCTCCCCCCTTTACATTGCTCCATATCCTGGGACAGACTTCAGTGGTGACATAAACAAAATTCTTATTAATCAAGGCCAAATGTCAAGTTTTCCATTGTAAGACTAGAAATAAATTACATGAAAGGACAATGTAAATAACAGCACTCCATATGGAAATAGGGTAGTTTTCTAGAGCCCGGCTTCTGCTATGCACCCAAACGTGAAGCCCTGGGACAGGAATGCAGCACCAGCTGAGTGTGTGCTTCGCTTTCCGGAAGTAAAGCTGGGTGAGCGCTCTGTGCCACATCCCTTCTGGCTATGATGTGTATCAGTATATGATTCATAGGCCACTGATGTCACAGGGCCACTTATACTCTTTCTTACCTTTAAGTATCCACTTCCCCCTCTTCTCCTGAACTACTGCTGCACTATAAAATTTCACTTCATTCCCCTGCCCACATTTACTGGGACTATTGTACTTCTAGGTAAAAATACAAGTATCATAGACTCGTAGAAAGCGGGCTGCTTAGGTGATTAAGGACTTCTGTCTCTGGCTCATTTCTGTCAGCTTGCTGTTTAATTACTGCTGTCCAATGGGCCATTTAAACCTTGTGCCTGTTGGGTTTACAAACACATCCTACTAAATAGTGAAGATTATATAAAAAGACTTAACTATACCTGTGTCCTAAGGTCATTGTGATATACAGCCTGTGTGCTACCAGCCTCCTAGAGAGGCCACACTAGGCACATTGACAATACTCATGACATACTTGTTAGAACATTGTTAGTTTTAAAAACTTTGTTAGTATTAAGAGATGGTCAAAAAAGATCAATGTAGACATCCTTCAACTGAAAAATTACACTCTGGTATCTTTAGATAAAATATGTGAAATATTTCAATAAGCTTGCACTTAGAGAAAGGAAAATTAATAGCTTGGATTAATTTTTGACCTTATCAGAACAGAATAGTTTTCATTTTTTTTTTATTACTTAGCTTTGAATTACCATGTTAAAAATTATAAAAGTTTGTGTTAACTATATTTTCATGGAATTCAAGTCTTGCCAAAGAAAGGTAACAGTCTTGTTTGACATGATTATGGGTCTGGTTGACACAGTGTGGTGGTTTGGACCTTGGTTTTTCCCCCAGAGGCTGAAAAGTGGTAGACCCCAAGGGGTGGTAACCCCTAGAAGTTTTGAAGTTTTGCCCAATGGGCGCTCCTGCAAAAATGTAAACATATCACAAGCTCACCGGAAGAGATGAGTTGTAGTTTGGGTTGTTGGTGGAGAGGTGGCCATGTTGTGAGCCATGAGGAAGGGGCTCTGAGCCCCTTGGGGCCTCTGGCCCCCTCCCAGCCCCCGACTGGGGGGATTGCAGAGACTTGGAACAGTCTTGGACTGGACTA
>NW_016690202.1:793377-803648 GCF_001604755.1 Lepidothrix coronata | reverse complement strand
CACATTAGGTTGAGATGTGGGAGGGGGCTTAGACTAGGGGATTGGATTTTGGGGCTATCTCAAACCATGACACACAGGTAACTGTATTGATAGAATAGTTAACATCTTCAAGGCATCTTCCTGGACAATTTGATCAAAACACTTGAATTATGAAAAAGTCAACCTACTGATTTATCTCAAAATGCAGTTGTCACTGAGGAAGTATCAACTATGACATATCAGCCATATAAGGTTGATTCTGGTCAGGTTCCTCATATATGTGTTCATCGTCATAAAGTGTTTTGTAATTCATATACAAATAGTATCTTGTCCTGGAGTCATCATCAAACTACGAACAACAAATGGTCCAGGTATTGGCATTAACAGGAACACACTGAGATGTTTAACTGCACACCTAGCTCTTTATTCTTGAAGGATAAAATTCTGGATTGAGGCTGGTATGACTTCATGTTTGCAGGAGGATTTCTTTAATGAATTATTGTGTGAGTCTGCATCTGAAGCAGCAGCATGACTCTGTACACATGTGAGTCAGATGAGAGGGTAAAGGACCTGGCAAGGAAGTTTTAAATTTGGTGAGATAAAACTACTTCCCAAAAGAATGGCTGTGAGCCCCTCCAACAGGCACAGCAAAAGGGTCTTCTGTAGATTGTAAGAGCACAGTATGACCTGTAGATCTAGTTTCATTTTGTATAATTTTTTCTCTTTTGTAAAAAAAAAAAAAAGGAAGAAAAGGAGCAGAAATTACCTTAAGTTTCACTGCATGATTTTTTTTTTTTGCTAAATATGACATCAGTTACAGTACATGTTGTCTGTAACTTTTGCATAATAGCATCTGCACACACTAGAGGGGCATGGAATGAAGTTCCCTGGCCCTTGTGTGGGCAGTAATGAAGGTCCCTTACAGGTAGAGTCCTGAGGTAAGAGTAATTGTAATGATCTACTTCTAACTGGGATAGAGTCATCACTGCCATTCTTAGTGACATTTCAGTTTAAGGAACTCATTTGCACTTGTTGCTTCTATATCTCAAATAGCTCATTCATATCTATATATGGAAAATATGTCATCCAAAAGAAGTGCTGCCTACTCTCCAAAGAACTGTTCTAAAATTTCTGAAAGAATGATTAAGGAGTAACAAACAGGCAATCTTTCACTTTTTTCTTCTCTAGAGGTTCCTCATTAAAACCTGGATAATCAGAGGAAGACCAAATCCCCACTGTAACTAAGCCACATGCATGAGCTTTACACAATGGACACACACATGCACAGTCCAGTTGCAGAGTCAGCTTTTTTCTGCCTTATATTTGTGCAAGACCATCCTCTGCCTTTGGATATATAACTGTGCTTTCCATATTCTTTATTAAGAGACATGGATATGAATCTCTTCAGTAATCTCCATTACCAAGTCCCCAGCTTCTAGGTTTTGTTTGGAAAATCTGCCTTCATCAAGATGGCAACAGTACCATCACTACTGGTGCCTGGACCTTCTCTAATCTTGTCCCTGCCATCACAGAGATTTACTAGTTTCATAGTCAGATATTTTCTTTGGAGGTTTGTGGCCCAAAGCATTGGGTCTTCCAGTGATCTGTAAACTGAAAACAGTTGTTGGAGATGATAGAGTCACCAGTTGTTTCATTTTCATCCCTCTCATAGCTCTCAAGCTATTCTTTCTTTGTAATGAATCTTTCAACTCATGTGGCTGGAACCAACAAAATACTGTCTATACAAAGAACACCATCTTGTTACTTTTGCATGAAAGCCTACTATCCAATGATTGCCGTGAGGTAGCCAGAAGGAACTAACGACATTTACACTGGTAGGCTGTGAAACATTCACCCACAATTGAATGCTTATCTTGGAGACCACAGCTCTTCCCTGGCTTACCCAAACCTGTCTGTTCACAAAATAAAATTACAGATCTTCTTAATTTCTCTTTCTTTCAACACAAGGTGTTTTAATTCCCAGCAGATAATTTTATAGTTGGTACAGTTGTGCAGAAACATTGCAGGAGCTTCACTTTCTACTGTCAAGGCAGGGGACACAAAGGTCCAGACCTGCTTCCCCAAGGCAGTGTTGCCATAGAGGTATCAGCCAACAGTAGGAGAACTGCAATCCACAGCTTAGGAGCTCAGGAGCTGGGACCCTGATGACCTCCAAGCCCGATGTACAATACACAGGCCTTGCACCTAATATCTCCTGCATAGCTGGGAACAAAAGTCTCAGAGGTTCTGCTAATGCCTACCTGTAAGGAGGCGACTGTAATGAGTCTATTCCCTATGAAGTACTTGTTAAAGCAGGGTCACCTCTGGTGTTTCATGCAGGTGTCTCACGGAGGAGACTTATGACAGACATTGGACACTTGAAAACTATGGCTGTAATAATCACGTCTCTAGTTGGTGATGCTTCACTGAAATTTTGTAACTGGGGAGATGGAAGCACCACAGGATACATGGATAACTAGACACCAAAACCACCACTGTTTTTGGGACACTGAAGTTTTTCCTGGACTGAGAGAAAGCAGGGCTTGCAGGGTTTAGTTTTGTAGAAGATCAGTGAAGGAATGTATCACCAGGAAAAAGAGCCCAGTTGGTTGTATTGAAGAAGACATGACATCTTGCAAACAGGGAACTGGCACTGGATTAAAAAGTAACATAAGTACCTGAAGTTTTCTCCTGGGACCAGATTAACTGGTCTGAACTAGTGCAGGTAAAAGTGAGATTTTTTCACAGGCAATGTGAAAAATGATCCACGCCTGTGCTCAGTGCTTGCAGTCCTTAATTTACTGAAAAACTCAAGACCTGAAGTGTGGCAGCTTCCAAATGCCCGAGCCCCTGGGATGTTTCCAGTGACTGTCTTGACTAGATGCCCAGCAGCACAGATCCAGATCCAGAAAAGGCTCACAAGGAAGTTTCTTGTGTGTAGCAATGCACAGCTGCATCTGAAGGGTTCATGGAGCGAATCATGGAGAACGAACGCCTTCTGTCAAGCATTATGAGATGGCAAGATGGGTACCCAGCAGTTTGAGTTTTGGACAAGAAAGACTTGAAGAACTTGCGAGAGCAGCATCAGTGTGTGCACTGCAGCTCTGTCCTGCAAAGTGTTCTAAAGAAAATTTGCTGCTGGCCCACAGAACATTGTTGTATGTCACGGGTAAACACAAGAACAACACTTGGCTGTGAGAGGGAGGCAACAGTACCTTCACCCAGAGCTCTCATGCAACTGATTGCACGAAATGCTATCCCTTCCCTCCAGCTGTACAGCTGCTGCACGAGAGGAAGCCAATAAAATATTCTCTCAGACATTTAGACAATTTGAGGTTGTGCTCTACCCACTCAGGATTCAGTCACAGATCTCAGTCTTTAGGAGGAACAAAAATCATATGCATCAGCTGAGCTACAATAAAGAGGTATGTTTTCCATCATCATAGAAGGTGGTAGTTTAACCACAGAATCGCAGAATCCCAGAATGTGCTGTGTTGGAAGGCACCCACAAGGATCACCGAGTCCAGCTCCTGACCCTGCACAGGACAGCCCCAAGAGCCAAACCACATGCCTGAGAGTATCACCCAAACAACTTCTTGAACTCTGTCAGGCTTGGTTCTGTGACTATGTTTATGGGGGACCTGTTCCAGCACCCCACCACCCTCTCGGCGAAGAACCTTTTTCTACTATCTAACCTAAACTTTCCCTGACACAACTTCAAACCATTCCCTTGGGTCCTGCCACTGGTCACCATAGAGAAGAGATCAATGTCTGCCACTCTACTTCTCCTCAGAAGGAAGTTGTGGACTGCAATGAGGTCTCCCCTCAGTCTTCTCGAGGCTGAAAGACCAAGTGACTTCAGCTGCTTCTCATAAGGTTTTATCTCAAGGCTCTTCACCATCTTCATTGCCCTCCTTTGGATGCTCTCTAACAGCTTAATATCTTTCCTATATTGTGGCACCCAAAACTGCCACAATATTCAAGGTGAGGCTGCACTAGTGAAGAGCAGAGTAGGACAATCCCCTCCCTCAGCTGGCTGGCAATGCTTTGCCTGATGTCCCCCAGGACACGGTTGGCCCTGTGTGCCAGAGCACTGCTGACTCATTCAGCTTGCCATCGACCAGGACTCCCAGGTCCCTTTCAGTGGCACTGCTTTCCAGCATCTCACTCCACAGTCTGTACGAACATCCAAGGTTGCCCCATCCCACGTGCAGAATCTGTCACTTCCCCTCATTAAACTTCATATGGTTGATGATCAGTGAAAAGCATCTGACCCATGCATTTGAGGCTAGAAATGTCCATGCTTATACTGTA
This sequence comes from Lepidothrix coronata, assembly GCF_001604755.1. Lineage (NCBI taxonomy): Eukaryota > Metazoa > Chordata > Aves > Passeriformes > Pipridae > Lepidothrix > Lepidothrix coronata. The sequence continues at coordinate 799,355 of NW_016690202.1, read as the reverse complement.
CTTCAGTTGGTGCAGAAGAACTTCTGCAGCACAGGAGCTCAGCTGCACCTGAGATGCCTCCTACCTAAGTGGGTAACTCCATGACAGGGGCAGCCATCAAAGAGATCATAAATAAAAGACCAAGTTATAAAAATGTCATTCTGTCACTGCTGCACGTCTGTGTGGGAAGCTACGTTGTACAGCAGGGAAAGAAGAGAAGTTGGCTTTTAGAGGCACTGAGGGGCTTCCTATGTGGAAGATGTCACAGAAATCGGTTCTCAGCTGCAGCTGGGAAGCAGGTGGCTGCGGAGTTCAAGTAGAATGGAGCAGCAGCTTTAGTGTCCACTCATAAAGGTGGGTTAGTGTTTATGACCTTTCACCTTGTCATAACTGTTGCTTCACTTGATAAACATTTGTAACTTGTGACTGTACTGCAGGCTAGTCAAAAACTGTGAATTGCAGAGAGCACACCTTGTTATCTCAGATGTGCTGCTACACACAAGTTAAGAGCCTTAACTATTGATGTTCTTTCTTTTTATTTATTTTTACTAGAGCATCAGTCCCAGAATACTATTATCAGCTTTATCCCTATGACATATTATTGAAACAAGGACTCTACAATGTATATGAGATATGACCTTCGAAAGTCACAGAAAAGAAGCTCACATGCTCATATTTGGGGGGAGGAGTCCACCCGATGCAGACATTATTTATTTCCTTTGGTTTTATACACGAACATACAGCAGCCCTATCTAAATAACCTGACTATGCTGTTCATTTACAAATAGAAATGAGTAAACACCTCAAAGGTTGTCCAGGGAGTCCTCAGGCAGAACCATCAATCTTCTGAAGGTCCATTAGACATTAGATATGGCTGTTCTATTCCAATGCTATGTTCTTTTCTGGATTGTCCCTGAAGAATGATGTTGGCTTAAGAGTAGAACTGTCAGAAGGGTCATGATATTTAGGATGGACCATTTTCATCAGAACAGTGTTGTTGCTTGTCTCCTCCTCCTCTGGCACCTAACTTGGTTAAGGTACCTCAGTCACACAGGTGTCAAGACCTGTGCAGTGTGAAAAGGATGAGGTGCCTCTTTCAAAATTGTCAGCATCTAGTGCAGTGGAAAATGATTAGAAAATAAAAATAATTTTTCCACCAACTGTGATTTTGTGCATGTGTGTGTGTGTATTTGCATAAACAAGAGCCATTCTGATCTGCAGAGGTCCCTCAACTGTAAAATCGCCACCCCTTGTAGAGGTTATTAGCAGGCTATTGTCTTTTTTTATTGAAAGAGAGTTGATGAGTAATAACTACTATAACTTTCTTGATTGAGGCATTTACTCAACTCTTTGTAGTTTCATTGATTTCTTGTTTCATTAATTCTTTGGATCAAGGTTTGTGCAGATCACAACTTGTAATGGGCATCCTTTTGGTTTTGGTTTGGGTTTTTTTGTTTGCTTTTTTTCTTTTGCGTTGTGTGTGTGGGGTGTTTTTTTGTACTATTCTTTTTGTCAACTTAACAGCTACTTGCTAACCATTTTTTTATCAAGATCTTTAAATTCATCTTACTCCTTGGTTCCCGCTTAAGGTCATGCTACCTAATTGCATTAACTGAAATTCTTTTAGTAAGTTCTGTTTCTTCAGGTTTTTTAACAAACATGATACTGGTTCTTCAAGCAAATTATATTCTTCAATGTAATTTTGCTGTATTTTCTTCCCGTATGGTACACTGAAGAGCAAAAATAACTCTTGACTGGCTTTAATCTCCAGTTCTGCATACGGTGTGAAGTCCAGGTGTAGCAAAGTACATTTATAAAGACACTCCACAGCTATTAAAATTTCATGTAACTTGTCATGAAAATTAAGGCTTAAAGTCTGCAACAGCAGATGAAACAAGTTTCTACCAATAGATCTGAGTTTTTTCAGTGTCATCTTTCCTGATGGATGCACTTGCTAAGAAGCAGAATTAGTCTGTAGGGGTATGCAAACTTCACCTGATCTTCCTTGCTTTTCTTCTCAGTTCAGTTGTAACCCTACCCTTGAATTTTGCCTGGGGCAAAGAAAATTTGAACAATTCTATGATGAACAATTCTGTCTATAACCATTCTTGATATCTGATAAAGTTTGAGTCTGAGTTTTTAGCTGAGGAGTGGGAAACATGGCAGCAAAATATAACGAATGGGTTAATTGACACCTAAACGTCATTATATTTGAGATTTGTGGTTTGAAACCTGTTGTGAACCCACTGCTAGCTGGACAGATTGATCAGTAGCTTATTTTCTTGCAATGCTCCAGTGCTTTTGGTGTTGAGACAAGGGCAAACAAAATTCTCTATTTATTTATTTCTTAGTTCTAATAGCCTTTTAAACTTGATAATTGGCAAGTATCTTATTTTAGAGGCAAAAATTCAGCAGTCTTTCCTAGATGAAACACTATTATTATCTTGAACATTCTAAGTGCAGTAAGGAACAAAGTATAGGTATGGTTCATATAGTAAGCTGAATCGTAGAGCAAGTATATTAAAAATACCCCTTGAATAATGATGCTTGCAGTCAGGAGTCAAACACTGACTACCAGATGGTGTCAGGAAACAATGGGCACTAAACTTTCAGCTTTACAGTTTAGCTCTCTAACCTGGGAGAGCATTTCAAACAAATGTACACTGCATTTAACCCCTTCTTATCATGCCATATAGGGCCATCCTGAATATTTAAAATAACTTTTGTCAGGTGAGAAGCAAAAAAAAACAGGTTCACTCTTGCAATTTCTGCTTGTTGTCTGGTTATTGACCAGTGGTTTCTGCCTTTGGGGATGGAGTATGTACAAGGCAGAGTAGGTAGGCATTTTGTATTTGCACTGCCCCAAATCATTATGAGGAATAAAGTCGCTGAAATGGATAGTTCTGTGACCATTTGCAACTTTTGTGGGAGTGTTTTCCATAGCATTATTTAGTCTTATATTGCATTCCACATCAGTTAGGGTAACTTTTACTTGTCCAATATGTCTGCTTCCAATGTGGAAAAGTATTCCAGAAAAATATGGTTTGTCTGATGGCTTTATCTCCCTCCCATGCCACACTTGCCAGGACAGCTGACCGGTTTACAATAGATTTAAATAAGTCCTGCCTACAGAGCCATCATAGCTGCTGGAGACACTGTTTGTGGTTATGATGTTGGTCTCCTCCCAACCCTTACACCTGCTGAAGCCCTGCTTTGCAGGAAGTGGTAGGACATCCATCTGCCAATGGGAAGCAGTGAATGAATTCCTCTTTTTGCTTTGCTATGCGCAGGGCTTTTGCTTTCCCTAATAAAAAGCCATTATCTCAATCCATGAGTCTCCTCACCCTCTGTTCTCTCCCCATCTTGTTGGAGAAGGGAGTGACAGAGTGTCTGGGTGTCTGGGATTTTTGCTGTTGGCCAGGAACCATCTGTGTAGTGGTGGTGGGTTTTTTCCTACATGTGGTTATTGACACATCAAGATCTCAGAAGTCATATTACTTCATGCAATGATATATAACGGAGCAGACAGCAAGCACTGAAACATGTGGAAAACTACTTTCAGCTATTTTGTCCAGGGAGTAATCAGTAGGCTTATTTAGCATTGCAAAACTGTTAACATCAAAAATAGTTTATACATGGTAGTCCACTTTTTAATCCAGTAATTTCAGAGGAGAGAATCTAAATTTCAAATATATAGCAAGAACAGATCGTTCAAGCTGTGAATATTTTATTTCAATTAAAATATTTCTTCTCCCTTTGATTGTTGAAATGTACTGGGGCTTCAGCTGTGGGGGAGAGAGAAAAGGACTTTTCAGATTTTCCCTTCCTGTAAGTATCTTACAGATTAAATATTTTGGTGATTTTTTCTTTATTTAATCTTAATTACAGTAGACCTGCCAGGTATATATGTGCCAAATTTCCCTACAGAGATTTATTGCCTGTCACCCACACTCACTCAGCTCACATTAGCCGTCATTTTGTCACTGCCCCACAAACCCATACACCGTTTTGTGAGGACCAGACCACTCACAAAGTACTGCCAATTGCATAAAGCCATCAGATCTACAGAAAATCCTTCTGAGTCCTAAGAAACACAGCTTTTCAGATGATTTCCCTATTCACAAGTACTTCATTTGTAACTGGCCATTCTAACATTTGCAGAGAAGTGAGTGGTGGTAAGGGTGACCATCTGGTTCCTCAGTATTCATGACACTAAAAGCTAAAGCACGGGAGTGCTTGTGGAAAGCGAGTGCGAAAGTCAGAGGTAACTGAATATACATGAATTTTCAAACACTAACAAGATTTCAGACATTCTCTTTTCCTCTGTGTGAGCTTGTGATGCTAGCAAAGCAAGAGCCAGTGAATGTCCTGACCTCTGGGAACTGCAGCTTAACTGAGAGTGATGGAAGTTCAGCTGCTTCTTCTTAGAAACTTACCCAAAAAAACTTATTTTCCTTTCTGTTCAGAAATACATGTTCAAATTTTCTCTAACATGTGAATCCTAACTTAAATATTTTTGTTATAATGTTTATTTCTTTCTAAATCATGTATCTTTTCTTTGCATATGTGCTTTGCTGCCTAGGAGTATGTATATACAACTACTGACTTGTGAAGAGATATAGAAGTAAAGCAATAAAAGTTTTAAAATCTTCAGTTAACAAGATAATTGCATTCCAAACAAATTCTATCTTGAAAATGTTATTTGAAAGATTATAAAATTCTTTTTGAAACTGTTTTCACCCTGCTGAACTTTCCTAGAATTTAAGCATTTTAGGGGAAAAAAAATGACATTTTCAAGACCTTTTAGACAAAAAACCTCAGAGCTTTTTGTCAGTTGCACCTGATAAGTTCACTAGACAGTATGAAATAGTGTTTCCTAATTTCTCTGATCATCCTATGATCAAGGGGTAATTCAGGTTGGTTTCTGCTCATATTAAGTTTAATAAAATATTTGCTTTCCTTGTCACGCAGAGTACCATTGGTATTTGATGTGGGAGTTCTGCATTATTATTATTTTTATTATTATCAAGAAGCTACTTATATTTAATGAGCAGTCAGCAAAATACACACACATACTTGCAGATGGAGTGCTTTTGTCTTTGAGCTGGAGTGACTTGGGCTTTGAATTCCCACCTAGTTAGGCTGAGCTGCCTTACACATGTCAAACTCTTGACTGTCAAGAAGACAGTGTTTTTTAGATGACAGTTGAAATCGTTTACAAAACATGCATTTTAAGTGTGGTGCAGCAGTAAAGTCTCGTGGAAGAAAAATTTTCTTAAAATTATTTTTTGGATGATATTCTATGTCTTTTACCAACAGTTGAATAGCTATCGGGTTCGAACAAGGTTGCAAGTATTTTTCATATTTCCATTTTTAACTTCTGTATTCTCACTTTACTATTGGCTGTAATTAGAATTGCTCTTTTAAAAAGTTTGCATATGAAAAATGTTAGAGAAGTCCACCTGGATGCTTGTCTGGATTCTACTGCCAGTTGTTTGTAACAACCCTGTAGAGGATGATTTTGGTTGCAAAGAGTATTGTTGCAAAATACTACCAAATTCAGTGAGGCAAGGACAATATCTACTGCATCCTGTATGTTAGAGCTGTAGTGGTCTTGCTGTGTGTCTCAGTCTGAGGAGGCTGAAATGTTTGCTAAAGAGGATGAGTTATGAGATAGACCAAACTCCTCTCTCTCGGCAATTGTAAATTCAAAATTAAGGGGCTTTAATTGAGGAAGTGTGGAAAAAAACCAGAAGAAATAACAACCCTTTATTAAAACATATATGTATGTTAACAAAACCAGTAACAGAACACAAAAAAAACCTAGACAGTGGTCCTAGAAGAAAAAAAAAGTCTGACTGAACACTTCTCTGTCCTTTAGCGCAGCCCTAATCGTGGCCTGCAGGGGGCGCTGTGGGATCGCTGGAGGTGCAGGGCCTGCAGTTCTCGTCGTGGCCGGCAGGGGGCGCTGTGGGATCGCTGGAGGTGCAGGGCCTGCA